>NC_045437.1:111541391-111689441 GCF_002776525.5 Piliocolobus tephrosceles | reverse complement strand
CCTGCGTGAAGAGTTCATCCTCTGATCTCCTCAGTGTGATGACCCTGTGTGAAGAGTTTCATCCTCTGATCTCCGCAGTGTGATGACCCTGCGTGAAGAGCTCATCCTCTGATCTCTCACCCATTGTTCGAAAAGAAACCATTTAATGTTGTTGACATGTTTTATAAACATATGCTTAAGTGCCTACAAATATTCCATCCACTAGAGAGACTTCAACATTTAAAGGGAAAGGTTATGTGTGCTGCGTGAATTTGGAACCCGTCATATGGGGAAATGAATGAATGAATGAATGAATCTAGAGCTGAGGAGATATGTAGCTTCCTCAGCCTAATCCTCTGGCCTGTTGCCTTTTTTTTTTAACCCAAAGGGAATGAGCCCACCTCTCCCCTCTCACCCAAACCGGCCAAACCAGCCTGCCCAACACACTCAGTTCCATGGAAAGGCTCCCCCCTCCCTGCCCCCACCCCACCCCTCCCACTGAGCAACCTGGCCCCATCTCTCACTACCCTGGTCCTCTGCTTCATCTCATGGAGGCCAAGGCTCTGAACCCGCAGGCACCGCAGCATCCCTGCCTCCCGGTGCACACGGGTTCAGGGCAGGCAATGGATGGGCCATGCAGCCGCACAGCAGAGGGTGAGGGCAGATCACCTGTGGGCTCTGTGGCTTCTCTCCCAGCCACCTCCGTGTCTAGAATCTAGAGACAGATCTTCTCTCTCTAGGAAATGGTGGCAGCAGGAAACTGGGTGAACAGAGGTATAATGAGGCAACGGAGGCCAAGAGGGGAGTGAGGTGCTGGGACAGCCAGCAGGAGTTCCCAGTCAATGGCCTCATGCAGAGCCTGAGCTCTCCACAGACCCCTGCCAGGTGTCTGGGGATGCAGACGGACAGCTCTGTCCCAGAGCCACTTTCAGCAGGCAACCTGCCATTTCTCCAGCCCGGCCAGGCTTTGCCTTGCTCTCTCCTCTCTCTCCTTCCCCTCTGGCTCCCCTTGCAGGGAAGGGTGGGAGAGAAGATGATTGCTTTCCAGACGTAAAATCACAGTGCGAGAGAACAGTGATGCATAGAACAGGGAAACATCCAGACCCACATTCAGGGATTCTGACAGCTGCCCGGAGAACCCCCTCTTCCACGTTCCCCTAACACCCCCGCACTGAATCCTGATCTAGGTCAGTTTCAACCTGTGCTCCTCGGGAACCAGGGGAGGCTGAGCAGAGCCCCAGCTCTGCCCCTCAGTCAGCACAACTATTCTTTATACATAAAAGGCAGTTTCACTTACTGGGCTAAATGCAGAGGATCCTACCACCAAAATGAGTGAAGGGCTGCGGCCAGGTCAGTGGTCTCTGTGAGGAGGGGACACTTTGGTTGCATCTGCTCCCTGTCCTCACCAGACCTCCCCCACCCCGTTTCTACCTTGCAGGAGAAGCAGGGGGCAATCAGCTGGGGTGCAGGCCAGCCACACACACACACATGTGGGGTCCCCACCTGCTCCTGCTCCTGCTCCCTGGGCCAGCACTGCTCCCTGGGCCAGCATGCCTGTGCAGGGCCTGCCTCCCATTCCCTGTGCCTCCTCCCTGCCTGGGGTGGGTGGGACGGGCAGGGAGCCACGCTTAGCTGGTCTTGTTCTCCAACTCAGCTTTCTGCAAGCACCCCCTGGGGTCATGGCAGATGTTCTGCCCTGTTCCTTCTGCTGAGGCCCTGTGGGAAGAGGACTAGCTGGGTGGTTCTGGCCTCACCAGGCCCCCAGTGAGTTACCAACAACTCTAACCCTTCAATAAATCTGGGCACATCTTAAAAACACCAATTCCCAGGTCTTCAAACAAAACCTTATACACGAATGTTCACAGCAGCATGACTCACAATGGCCAAAAGGTGGAAACCACCCAAATGTCTCTCCATGGAGATAACGGATACACCAAATGTGGCACATCCACACGACGGGAGGTTATTCAGCGATCGAGAGGAATGGAAAGTGGACAGATGCCACACAGGATGACCCTTGGAACCATTCTGCTGAATGAAGTGAGTCAGATACAAAAAGCCACATATGTATGATTCCATTTATATGAAATTCCGGAATAGGCAACTCTACAGAGACAGAAAGCAGACTGGTGCTAGCCAGGGGATGGGGTGAGGAGGGAAGGGAGGAGTGACTGATAAATGAGGCTTCCTTTTTGCAGTGATGAAAAGCTCTGGGACCGGGTAGTGGTGACGGTTGCCCGACATTGCGAATGTACTAAATGCCACCGAATTGTGCACTTCACTTTTAATTTTAGTTTTTGAGACAGGGTCTTGCTCTGTCGTCCAGACTGGAGTGCAAAGACACAATCTCAGCTTACTGCAACCTCCACCTCCCAGGCTCAAGCGATTTTCATGCCACAGCCTCCTGAGTAGCTGGGATTACAGGCACCAACTACTGCGCCCGGCTAGTTTTTGTACTCTTAGTAGAGACGAGATTTTGCCATGTTAACCAGACTGGTCTTGAACTTCTGACCTCAGGTGATCCACCCGCCTCGGCCTCCCAAAGTGCTGGGATAATAGGCATGAGCCACTGTGCCCAGCCTGAGCTGTGCACTTTAAAGTGGTTCGGATAGTGAATTTTATGTGAATTTTACCATAGTTTAAAAAAGAACACCCAAAACAACGATTGGATCCTGCCCCCAACAAAAGTCTTCAGGGGTGGGCCTGGGAATTTGTTTCTTTCAGAAGCTCCACCAGGGACTAAAGTTAGGTGGCTGGCCCAGTCCCGAGCCAAAGACTTCCATCAAGGAGCCACAGGTCCAGACAGTTTGGGGGCGTTCCAGGCCTGGCTGGGATGTACACTGCTGTCCACGCCCCACTCCCTGCCCCCACTGCAGGGCCAGGGTGGTCTCAGTGGGGCTGAGCCTTCCTGGGCAGGGATCCAGGCTTAGCTCATTTGCATATGCCAGCCCCCTAGCAACTAACTGGCAGAGTAGGGGGTGTGTGATTTCATCTGAACCAATGAGAATCAGGTCTGGAGTTCTGGGAGGACCATGGGGAAGAAGCCCTTCTTTCAAGAGTCACCGGGGGTGGGAAGTGGGCCTGGGGCAGCCATCAAGTGACTTTGAAGGACAGCGTGCCCAGCGAGGGACAAATACCGAGATCCTGGGGATGGAGAGGTTAAGCCTCATGCTGGGCCCAAGGACTCCAATGCTGGCCTCAAGGTGAGGTGACCCACAGTGCCCAAGGGTGACCAAAGGCTGCCAGGACCCCAGAAATTACTCCTTAGAGGGGGATTCCTGAGTGGGGGGCATGAAGCATTGTGAGGAGCTCTCAGATGCCAGGTGTGCTCCAGCATAGGGTGGAGGAAGCTCTGGCGTATAGTGTGTGAGGGGTAATTAGAAAGGGGAGAGGAGAGGGCAGCAGAGGTCCCTGAGAGGGTCCCCCACCTCCACTTCAGGGCCTGTCCCTGGCGACTTGGGCACCTAAGATTCCTGGCCTCTGCACTGCTGCCCTGCCCTTGATCCTGCCTCACCTTGCCAGGTGCACACATAGTCCCGTCCAAGGGGGGCCCCTTCTTGGTCTTGCAGAAGTAGGGGTTGTCCGGGTGGCTGCACCACAGCTGCTTGCAGGGGTCGAAGGTCCGGAACTGGAAGACAGAACCACAGCTTGCCAGGCCCTCCCACCTCAGGGACTTCCCAGGGGTGCCACCCACGCCCTGGGTCCTGTAACCTGAGATGCCCCAGTGGGACTGGCCTGTGATGGGCCTGTGTGGCTGGTGGGTGTCATGATTCTGGGGCGGTGAGGACCTTGCCCGTACACCGTGGGGGCTGCCGCATCCCTGGACGTGGCTGGGCCTCTCTGCCTCCATTCCTTGGAGGCTGCACACCTCAGGGGGCCTGGCAGGCAGCTGGGCCCTGTGTGCCCGCCTGAGGCTAAGTGCGTCCCTTTTGACCCTTTCTTTGCTGTGGATTCCCCTCCTAAACCCAGGTGAAGCCCTGCCCCCACCCCACAGGCCTGCCCCCTCTGCAGCCGCGGCCTCCCCCGGACTTCACAGTCCTCTTGCCTGGCCTTTCTGCCTCCTGTCCTGATAGCACTTCCCGCAGGACAGCCCTGAGGGATCAGCTGAAACTCAGCCGCGGCCCTGAGGCTCCCCTACTCAAGCCCTTCCAGAGCCCCCCATCGCCATGAGAATCGAGTCCACTGTGCTCCTTAGGGAGTCCTGGAAGGAGTTAGCCCTCCTGCATTGGTACTCGACTCCATCACTTGCTCGCTGTGTGGACTCAGGCAGGTTACCTAGCCTCTCTGGGCCTCCGTTTCCTCATCTGTAAAATGGGACTACTTTGCTTCTTTCCTTCATGCAGGAGAGGTGAGCATTAAGACGCTCACAGACACTGAAGCTCCCCCGCACAGCCTCCACGCTGATGGCCGGTTCCTCTGACGGCTGGTTCCTCTGACGGCTCAGCCCTGGCCCTCAGCCCTGGACAGCATCGAGTGCTCCTATGCCTGCCACGCTCTCCTCCAGGCCTCTGTACCCGTGGCCCTCCCTTCCTGAATGCCCTCTCCTTCTGCTTAGCCTGCAGGCCTCCCTTCTTCCTTGGGAGCTCTCCTGACCTCTGCAGGCTGACACAAAGGCCTTGCCAGGCTCTCACTGCCCCTGGCTGACACCCTGGTCACAGCCCTGTCACCCATGTGCTTCCTGCCTAGGGCCGTCTGGGCCTGCCAGGTGGGCTCAGGGTGCCTAGCGGGTCGGGAGTGGTGGGTGCAGAGGGAGAGGCTGCCACTCTGGAGGGCTGCTCTGCGCTCCCCACGCTGGGCTGATCCTCACACTGTCCCAGGAGCTGCCCCAACACCAGCACACCTCCCCCGAGGTCTGGGAGGGGACCCTGCTGCAGGGCTGCCACACTCACCGCCGTGCACATCATGTAACCCAGGCCGAAGTCAAAGCGGCACTGCTCGTTCATGGAGTAGTGCAGCCCTGGGAGCTGCGGCAGTGCCGGCCAGTCGTGGGCGAAGGGGTCATCCCGTAGGCAGTCATAGGAGCTGTGGGGGACACACGGGACCGCAAGCAGCGTTCAGCATGGCTGACCATTCAGCCCTGGAGGCAGCTGAGGCCCCTGCTGGAGCTGCCACAGCAGCCCTACCTGCACATCCCGGCCCCTGGCTGTGCTGCCTCAGTTTCCCTGCTGCATCTCTTGTCCTTGGTGTAAGATACCAGGACCCGGCTTGCACAGACCCCAGGGTAGCTGCCTTGCCTACTTGCCATTCAAGGACAGACTCCTGACAATGGGTTCTCCTCCAGACACCAGGATCCTCTCACAGGTGTGCCCTCTCTCCTCCCCTGCACACAAGGCTAGGGGACCTGAGGTCGGAGGGCTCTGGCTCCGGTGCATGGGGACTTGCACCCTCCCAGAGCTAAGCCCAGGGACTGAGGGGTCGCCCTTGGAGGACAAGGGTGGTACTCACTGCAAGTAGCGGCTCAGCTCCTGCTGGCTGCAGCGGGACCAATGGAAGCGGTGGAAGGCGGCCTGCACCAGGGGCGCCATGATGCTGCCCAGCCGCACCTCGTCGCCGCAGCGGTTGCCTTGCCCGTCGTGCTCCATGCCCAGCCTGTGAGGGGTGAGGCAGCTGGCTGAATCCTATTGGCACACGGGCCTGCCAGCCCCACCCCACCCCGATGATAGGAGGGAGCCCCATCTTTCCCTCACGGGCTTCCCCTGACCTTGGCCCACCCTGAGCCGGGTGGCACCGACCTGCTGCACTTTGAAAGCTGAGGCACTCTGGGGAGAGTGGTAGTCCAGCGGGTAGTCCCCAGGTATCCTGTCCCCAGGAGGGGCATGCACACCTTGGCGGAGCCATGGCTTCCCTGCTTCCAGCTTTCTGGGCGAGCCACCCTCCAAACCTCCGAGCCTCCTCTACAACATGGGGTAGAGCCCACCCTGCCTGGGGGCTTGGATGGGATAATGTGGCAAGACCCCAGCTCTAGCTGGCCCAGAGCGCCTGCCCAGTCTGCAGGTGAGCCCTTCCTCCTTTGGTTGTTGCCTTCAGCAGACAGTGGGCCTTGGGCCAGCACTGCCCAGCGCTGGGAAGACAGGAGACCACACCCCAAGTGGCTTTCACACAGGGTGTGTCCCTCTTAAGGCACAGAGGAGAAGTGGGCGGCCAGGGCTGGGGATCCTAGGGAGGCCCCTGTGTGCCCCGCCCTTCCACTTACACGTGGCCAGTCTCATGGGCCACCACGAAGGCTGAGGAGAAGCCGTCCTCGTGGTTCAGGGTGCAGCTGCGGACCGGGTGGCACATGCCAGTGACGGGAGCATAGCCTGGGAGGAGAAAAGAGGCGGCTCTAGAAGCTGCCATAGACTGAATGGGAAGGTGAGGCCTGGCCCAACTCCCAGGCGCTACTTCTCCTCAAGGCCCCAGTGCCTCCTGTTCCACAGGTAACTACCCCCAGCTGGCACAGCTCAGAAGACACCATAGCAGACACCTCATAGCCTGTGACATCTGGCTGACAGCAGGCCCCCAGCCCTTCACCACCCAAGCCCTGTGGCCGTTCTGCCTGCAGCAGCTACACTGCAGCTGGGCCCTCTCCTTAGTCAGATGTCACCTGCTATGGCTTGTCTGACACCTGACAGTTTCCTGCCTGCGGTTCTCTTTCATGCCACCTGCCCCTGCTCACTGCCTGCCTCACTGAGTGGCCCCTGAGCAGCACCTGCTTCCACACCTCTCTCCCTGCTAGAGGCATCCTGCCCCTCATCTGCCTGGCATCATGCCCTCCAAGCCCACCTCCTCTGGGGGGTGTTTCCTGGGTCTCCCCTTGTTTCTCTGGGGTCCTTGAGACCCCAGCTAAACCTGTTTCCATAATGCTGCAGAAGGCTGCAAAGCTGGTCAGCCCATATGCCACACTAGCCTGCAGAATCTCCCAGAGGGGCCTGGCTGGTGTGGACTGAGAGGTCAGAGCCACCGCAGAAGATGAGACCAGTGGCCTACGACAGCCCAGGGCCAGGGGGAGGGCGGCAGAAGTTCATGATGCTGAGACCCCACGTCAAACTGCGGAAGACAGATAATGAGACCGATTCATTTCCCCAGCTCTTGTCTCAGCAGAGGGAGGTGGCTTGGGCAAAATAGAGAAGTGCATTCAGGGATATGGGTGCCACATGAGGTCTCTACTTGTACCCCTGGGAGTCTTCCTAGAGGCCTGCCAAGCATGGAGCCCTGACTTTCAGAACCCCAACCTGCCCTCACTCCTGCCACGCCCCAGTGAGAGACCCTGAGGCCACGTGTTCCACAGAGAAGGGAAGGAGGGTCACTGGGACCCCGGGTGAGCTGGCGGTGTATGCCCCTAAAAATAGAAGTGTGGTGATCCAACCCTTGTCTCTTCCCGTTGTAATAAATAGGGAAATCTGCATTTTTTGCTCTGCAGATTTTGAGACGAGTGTTGAGTCTGTGTGCCGGAGCGGAACGCTGCCATCTCCTCTTTGTCCTTTGTGTGCAAGGCTTGCAGATGCATCTGCCTTGTGGGAGGCTTTTCATTCATCCTACTTAGCATTACGGGAGCCTGCAAAATTTGAAAGCGCATCTTTATGTTTTTCTTTGTTTTCTTCCCTCTTATTTTACTGTGAGGCTGTTTTCTCCATCCGGAATCTTATTAGATAGAGTGTGCCTCCTCGATGGAGGATATGTCTCCTAACTTCTCTCATGTTCATCTTTTTGTCTTTTGCTCCCATGGGGAGATGCCCTTGACTTTTCATTTCAGCTTTCGATTTTTTTTTTTTTTTTTTTAAGATAGGGTCTCACTCTGTCACCCAGGCTGGAGTGCAGTGGTGTGATCCTGGCTCACTGCAACCTCCGCCTCCCGGGTTCAAGCGATTCTCCTGCCTCAGCCTCCCAAGTAGCTAGGACTACAGGCGCCTGCCACCTTTGCCCGGCTAATTTTTGTATTTTTAGTAGAGACGGGATTTCACCGTGTTGGCCAGGCTGGTCTCGATCTCCTGACCTCATGATCTGCCCGCCTCGGCCTCCCAAAGTGCTGGGATTACAGGCATGAGCCACTGTGCCTGGTCTAGCTTTCAAATTTTTTACTTTCCCCATCCTATCCATAATTTTATACAAATGCTTTGTTGTTCTCTAATTCTTCCTGGAAACCTCCTCTCGGTTTATAGATGTATTTTCTCAAACATTCTGGGAATACTACTTTTAAAAACCTGCTTTTCTTGTCTCTAAATTATCTCTGTTTCCTCTAGAGCCAGTTTTCAAACTTTTTGTTTTGTTTTACATCTTGGTCCGTCTTTTTCATGCTGTAACAATTTCTTGTGTTTTGGGTTTTAAAAAAATATCTGGTAACCCTTGGCTGTCCTTTCATATTTTTTTTTTCTTTTCTTGAGACAGTCTCATACTCTGCTGCCCAGGCTGGAGTGCAGTAGCACAATCTCGGCTCACTGCAACCTCTGCCTCCCGGGTTCTAGCGATTCTCCTGCCTCAGTCTCCTGAGTAGCTGGGATTACAGGCGCCCGCCACTACACTAGTTAATTTTTGTATTTTTAGTAGAGATGTCATTTCACCATGTTGGCCAGGCTGGTCACAAACTCCTGACCTCAGGTGATCCGCCTGCCTCGGCCTCCAAAGTGCCTGGGATTACAGGAGTGAGCCATCGCATCCGGTCAATTTTACATTTTTAAATGAGTGATCGGGTCACTTAATATAAAAGCTGTGTCGGTTTCCTCTCCTGGGGGATAGCTCTGCTCCCCATTAGTGCCCTCACCAAGACAAAAGAGCCACGCGCACCCTCATCACGTGGCTGGGGCAACCCCTGGCTGCACTGCGTTCGAGGGCGAGCTATCCACTCCTCACCCAGACATGGCAATTTCAGTCTTTTCAAGTTAACTAAGCTATTAGCTATGTCTTGATATCTCATTGTGGTTTTCTTCTCTTTCCTTTTTTTTTTTTTTTTTTAAGACAAGGCCTCACTCTGTCGCCCAAGCTGGAGTGCAGTGGTGCAATCATAGCTCACCTCCTGGGCTCAAACAATCCTCCCACCTCAGGCTCCCGAGTGGCTGGGACTACAGGCATCCAGCACTATGCCCAGTCTCATTGTTTCAATTGCATTTTTCCAATGTCTACTGAGGTTGAGTGCCTTTTCATACCTTTACTGCTCATTCATATTTTGTTAAGAGCCTGATAAGAGTCTCCTGCCCACTTTCCGACTGGATTGTTTTTATTATCCTTACTATTATTGTAGGCGTTCTTCATATACTTCAGATAGCAGTCCTTTTTTATAAATATTTCCCCCAGTGGATTAGCAGTGCCTTTAATGCACAAACTTTTAAAATGTGCTACTATTTATCCGTGTTTTCCATTGAGTTTGTGGGGTTTTTTTTTTAGGTCGGAGTCTCACTCTGTCACCCAGCCTAGAGTGCAGTGGCGTGATCTTGGCTCACTGTAAGTTCCGCCTCCCGGGTTCACGCCATTCTCCTGCCTCAGCCTCCTGAGTAGCTGGGACTACAGGCACACGCCGCCACGCCCGGCTAATTTTTTGTTTTTTTTAGAGACGGGGTTTTTCACCGTGTTAGCCAGGATGGTCTCAATCTCCTGACCTCATGATCCGCCCGCCTCGGCCTCCCAAAGTGCTGGGATTATAGGCATGAGCCACCGCGCCTGGTCTATTTTTTTTTTTTGTCTCTTTTTAAAGAAAACGTCTCTTACTCCAAGAACATGGAGCCGTCCGCCTATGTTATCTTCTTTCATTATTTTGCGTTTCTTATTTAGACCTAAAATCCATGTGAGATGCTCTCTGTCTACAGAGTGAGTGGAGGTGACAGACCTCCTTTCTTTCCAAATTAGCCCCACACCATTCGTTAGACTGTTTTACTCCTCTTCTCTGAAATGTCACTTTTGTGACACAAAAGTGTCCCTATACACATAGGTCCAATTCAGGACACCGGATTCTGTTCTAATGTGTATTTGTCTGTCCGTGCACTGCCCCACACCCTCACCCAGCTAAGGTGGCCACAGCCTTCCTTGCCCTGACACTCTTCCCTGGGCTGGGCCAAGGCTCCCAGGGCCCCTTGCACGGTCAGGGGCTTATTTCCAGTTTCATGCCTCTATGGCCCTGCATGGGTGAGGCTCACCTTGCATGCCAGAAGGCCCAAAGTCCTGCCGTGTGAGGAAGATGGCGTGATCGTGGTATTCATCGTGGTCCGTGTCTGGCTTCTGCTGGAGGTAGGCCCAGCGGCAGACATTCTCCAGGCTCTGAGAGGGGTTCCCGATCTCGATGAGGCTCATGGACTACAGGGGGATGGAGAGAAATGGAAGAGAGAGGTTGGCGCCTGGTGGCCCAGCAGGGGGCCGAGCAGTCTGCAGTGTTGACAGACCCCATCCACTGGGAATCTGGTCCATGTGGTACAAAGGCCCGGCCTGGTCACTCTCAGGACCTGCTCCCACTGGGCTCCATTCTTTGACATGGAAGGAAAGGTTCCCCAGTCACACTCACCTGCATGAGTTTCCATACAAAGTCACCGCAGTTTTCAGGTGAGATGCGGAAGCCAAGCTCTAGGTCATCTAAGGCCTCGCACAGTCCCTCCGTTACCCCATTTCCAGAAGTCCCTGTGTTTGTTCTATGAGGCACCTGTTCCATGAAAGGCCTCCACAGAAGGCCAATGCCATGTGGACCTCACCCCAAAGAGCTCACAGTTCTGGGAGGGTGTGTGGCAGGGGAGGTGGAAATCCCAGTGTGGTGTGCAAGGCCAGAGGAAGCAGGCGATCACTTTACATGTTCCGCCCATGTGAAGGTACTTGCAGAAACCAATGCAGGGCAGGAAAAGAAACTGCAACTGACATATTCGGTTGGTGTAAAGGTAATCGCGGTTTTGCCATTAAAAGTAACGTCAAGGACTTTGGCACCAAACTAACAGAAAAACAGCTGTATCAAGAACAGGGGCATACACAGATGATTCCCACAGGAACCACACGTGGGAAGCCACTGGGAACCATCCCATTCCATTTTGTATCATGACATACGCCTGACAGCCAGGGTGGCCTCGGGACCGCGTGTCCTGCACACCCTCTCTGCACCACGACATTCGCAGGCACTCTCATTTAGACTTCAGGACGAAGAAAGCTGTCCTGGACAGAAACTGAGACTCAGAGAAGTTAAGCAGGTTGCCCGCGTCACGAAACTAGGAAGTAGAAGAACTGAGATCAGATCCGAAGAAGCCTGAAACCAAAATCTATACTCAACTCAGCGCCCTAAACTTCCTCCTTAAATAAGACGTGTACAGTATCATTTCAAAAGCGAGGCTTCTGTGAGCGGCACCCTTCCTTTTTTCCTCCACAATCCTCACAGCATCATTTTGGTTTCTGTTCTCACCATAGACTCCAAACACCGAGGTAGTTCCCTCCAAGAGAACCAACAGTCCCTCTGAGTCCTGGGCGTGTTCTTTTCCCCTTTAAGGATTTATCTGGCCATAAAATAGAGATGTGCATTCCTTGGTAGCTACGTATGCAGGTGTTTTTTCTCTTGCATAAATATATCTCTTGCATAAATGTAAGTAGAGCCACGTATTTCTCTTTGTGTGTATAAATAACAAAGAGTTAGCTGAGTGCAGTGGCACACACCTGTAATCCCAGCACTTTGGGAGGCTGAGGTGGGAGGATCACCTGAGGTCAGGAGTTTGAGACCAGCCTGGCCAACATGGTGAAAACCTGTCTCTACTAAAAATGCAAAAATTAGTCTGGCTTGGTGGCGTAATCCCAGCAACCTAAGAGGCTGAAGCAGGAGAATCGCTTGAAGCTGGGAGGCGGAGGCTGCAGTGAGCTGAGATTTCGCCACTGCCCTCCAGCCTGGGCAACAGAGTGAGACTCCATCACAAAACAAAACAAAACAAAACAACAAACAGTATTGTTAGCAAACCAGTTAGGCCCAGAAGAAGGGAGCACAACTGAAGCCTAGTAAGACAAGTCGTTCCCAGGGGTCCCAGTCAATGACTGACAAGATGTCAGACCAATTCCCAAGTCCCAAGCACAGAGTTAATTGTAAGATTTTATTTCCTGCTCCTGGGAGATGAGATAACTCATTCTAATAAGGCTTCCATGAGTCCTGATGAAATAAGTCATAAATCAGTGTGTGATGTCCTGTGACCAGGACTTGTGGGACATTGGCACAGCCTAGAGGATGCTGGAGGAGGGCAAGGGCAGGTGCACTTCCTGTTCCCATCATGACCAGGAAGAGCATGTGACTAGCTCTGGCCAATGATCTGTGAGCAAAAGTGGGGCACGTCTCTTTTTGGTTGGAGCATCTAATTGCCCACTGAGACCCTTCAGAGATCTCTCTTTTCTGGCATGTGATCTGGCAACATAAAGACAGTGGCTGCTCTGTCACCTAGGACCTGAGTGACAATGAAACCCGAATCTTCTGCCAACCCACACTGAACATACAGTGTGAGCAGGAAATCTCGGTCATTTTAAGCCACTGGGATGCAAAGTGTGTTTGTTTCTGTAGCGTAATCTCACCTACTCCAATTGATACAGGAGGAAGGGAGTAGGTATCTGCATCACATCCAAGCCTGATCCCTGCAGCTCATCCCAAGTCCCAGCCAGGTAGTATCCGCCTCTGGGTAGCCTTGAGAGGTCACAGTTCTGAAGGAGGAATCAGGTGAAAGAATGTCCTTTCTCACTGTCTCCACCTAGGGAGTGAGCTTGGGATGGCACGAGGAGGAAGGGACCCTGGGGTGGATGGGTTACGTGCTAGAGCTTGGGCCTTGTGGTTGGTTGTACTCACTGAACTTAAGATTAGCAGCCCAGATATGGATGAGCCTAGGGAACCTTATGTTAAATGAAATAAGCCAGGCTCAGAAAGGCAGATATTGCATGCTCTCGCTCATATGTGGAAGCTGGAACAGTTGATGTCATAGAAATGGAGAGTAGTTCCTAGAGGCTGGGGGGCAGCGGGCTGGGGACTGCCAGAGGCTGGTTAACATATCCGAAAGTACAGCGAGATGGGGGAAATAAGTGCTAGTGCCCTGTAGTGCCAGAGAGTGCCTGGAATCCATAAGAATGTATGGTGCATTTTCAAACAGCTGGAAGAGTAGATTTTGAATGTTCCCAACACAAAGAAATGGTAACCGAGGTGACAGATATGCTAATTACCCTGATGTCATCATTACACGTTGCATACATGTGTCTAAATCTCACACCCTACCCCAGAAATATGTACAATTATTACATGTCAATTAAAAATAACAGTAAGAGCAAAATCAAAAACCAAACAAGCATGACTTTTTAACATAAATGTTTTAAAAATGCCAGCCAAAATCCAAATCAGAAGGTCAGCACGAAGGTCACTAATGATTGCTTTTGCTAGGATGGTGGCAGGCCCCTGCTGCAGTGTGAGTGTCTCTATCCAAGACACCCAGCACAGCTCAGCAGCCTCGCTGGGCTCCAGGGAAAGCGGCCTTGCTTCCTCCAGGGCACATCTCCCAGCATCAGTGTCAAGGGAGTCCTGCCCATGATGAACTCACCTGTCCTCAGGGTCCTAAGCCCCAGGTAGTGGGACGGTCCCTTCTGATGCCCTGGTGGGCTGTGGGGACTTCTGCCTGCCCTTGTTTCCCTTTCTTGAAACATCCCCTCCTTTAATCTGAGTCAGACCCCAGACTTCAGGGGCGGGCCGTCCTGGCCAATCCCAGCACCATGCCTTCCTGGCCACCATGAAGGATCAGGGTGAACATACAACCAAAGTGGGCCAAGGAGTGGGCAAGGTGTGAGGTGGTAGCCTGTGGCGGCTGGAGCCCCTGCACTACAGCAGACCCCCCACCAAGGATTAAAGGAGGATGACACCCCTGTCGAGCTAAGACTGGGGCTGCATTCTCATCTGAAGGCTGTACTGGAGGCGGGTCAGCTCCCAGGCTCATTCAAGTGGTCACGGCAGGCCCCCGCTTCTCAGAGCTGTTGCACACCATACCGTGTGGGTGGGGCTGTCACCCATGGCAGTTTTACCCCCCACCGCCGCCCCCCACTCGAGGGAACCCAAGAAACAACAAGAGAATGCACCTCTATCAAATGCAGAAGCCTTTGATAGAATCTCAGTCCTCTCTACCCCAGGGCGTGGACATTTAAGAGACCGGGTCGGTGGGGGACATCGCGAAGGCTGCCTGCTGCTGACCTGCGTCATTTATGCATCAAGAAGTTCCTCTCCTTGTGAAAGCCAATTCTGAGCTGTGTCCTTGTCACTTGCAGCTGACAGATTCTGAGCCACATGCTTCCTCCTTTGGGGGACCCCAATCAGGACATTCTCTGGCCCATGAAAGATGGCATCTGGTCTGGGGGCAGCTGATATGTTCTGGGGGCAGTTTGTATGTTTTCCAGTGGGAGAAGGCCCTGGCCAAGTCTTTGGGGAGTCAAGAGTCCAGCCAGAAAGACATGCCCCAATGTCAGGCCCAGAGGCAGGAATGAGGCCATCGGGTAGGACAGAGCCGAGGCAGGAGCCAGGCTGAGGCCGGCTGGGAGCAGGCAGGCTGGGGGTGTGTAGGGAGGTCCGCCATCATAGCGCGTGGGCTTGTGGGGAGTACTGGGAGGACGCTGGAAACCCAAGTGCCTACAGGAGCAAGGCAGCTGACAAGTCAATGAGGCAGGTGACAAGTCAACGAGGCAGGCAACAAGTCAACGAGGCAGGCTGGTTGCACGAAAAGTAAGTCCATCTTGTGTTTTCCCAGTTTTGAAGGAAAAAGGGTACAGAGGAATATTTCCCTATTAGAATAGAGTGGGGGGGTGGGGGCGGTGATAAGGAGTGGCGAGGACTGTGGCAAACCCAGGTGCCCAGGCACAGCTGAAGGGAGCAACATCCACCCAGTGCCGGCAGGAACAGAGGCCCGGAGCCGCCGGATCAGATTTCTCAGGTCAATCGTGAAATCTGGATTTTACAGACACCTACCTAGTAGTAAACACTGGCTCAAATTAAAATTAGTTATGCAGACAAAACAACGCATCCCCCCGATCACCGCCTTATTCCAGAACCCTGGAATAAGAGCCCGGCAGTGGAGAGCCCCTTCTCCACATCCCTGCAGACTGGATCCACTCTGGCTGATCACCTCTCTCCTCCCAGACGCTGGCTTCTGTGGTTCAGCCCGGGTTCCCAGCGCCTCTTAGCAGCCAAAGTGATCCTGCTGCTGCGGCAAGATAATTTATTGAAATATTGATTTGTGTTTTTGTTCTTGCCTCGCTTTGTTCTTGGCCCATTCCAAGAAGGCAGTCTGCCACTTTCGTTCTCCAACCCCAAGGGGGTTGTACTGCAGGGTCCAGAGCTAAAGGGGTCTACGACCCCCTTCTGGCTTTGGGGTTCTGAGGAGACTCCCTGAGGACGGGACAGGGGGAGGGCTGGGGTGCATGGGCACAGGGAGGGGAAGCTGCACTGGGGCCAGGGGAACCCTGGGAGGCAGGACTTCAGAAGACATGACAGTGTGCTGGACCTTGGGAGCCTGGGTCCCAGCAGGGGGCATCCCAAGAAGTAGAGGAGAACGTTACCTCAGTGTCCAGGTACCCCAGGACTCAACCTGCCACTAGGATCTTAACTGACAAGCCATGGGGCTGCTTGTACTTTCTCTCTGCAATGTCCCAACATTTCCAAGGTCCCGGCCTATTGCTGATGGCGCAAAGGAGCCCAGGGACAGAGATCTTGTCCTTGCTGAGTCTGGAGCATTCAAGGGCTATGGGGTACCCATGATGCCCAGACATTGACCTTGTGCCCAGAGACTAGGGCAAGGGCTGTGTGCATTCTTTAAAAAGCCCTTTGGGTCAGTGAGGAAGGCATGGGGATAGAAGGGGACAGTATGGCGCTGAGATGCATGCAGGTGTGGCTGGTGCTATGTCAGGAGGGTCAGGACCTGGGGGCAGGAGCTAAGAGGCCTCAGGGCTGCAGGATGGGAACGATGAGGCAGAGACAGCACCAGTCTCTGGCTTTGGGGATTGGTAGCAAGGCAGAAGCGGAGGCCTGGGAAGGGGACGACAAGCTCCAGAGGAAAAGCGTGGGGTCCGCAGTGCATGGAACATGGTCATGGCAGTGTATTTCCTGGCCAGCTTGCTTGTGGGGAAGAGCTGGGCAGTTTGGCTTTGGGAGCTCTCCCACTTCTAGGGGTGCAGCCCTTGTGGGTGATCAGTCCCAAGCGTTAGTGGGGGCCCACGTTAGGCCTCATGGAGCACAGGTTCGAAAGGACTGAAAACTGGCCGAAGTGGGTTTGCCTGGTGGTAGCACCCAAAGCAACCATCCCCAAACTCCTGCTCATGCACCCCAGAGCCCCCTTCCCTCCACCCACTCCTTCCACTCCATGAGAGCTACAGGCAGCCTTGGGTTCTGCATGCCTCTAAGGACTCCTCACAGAAAGAAACTGATGTCCAGGCAGAGACATCGGGGTAGCTGGACAGGTCTGCAGCCCAGGAGGGAAGTCTGGGCTGGCCATGGACAGGGCAAGGCCCTCGCTGCAGGAGGAGTCAGAACCCAGGGAGAAGAGCCAAGCTCAGGTGTCTCTGCTGAGATCTCCAGCAAAGGATACTGTCCTGACATGCAGGGAGCTCCCCCGTGGGCCGCTTGGGCTCCAGCAGGACCACCTGCTGGGATGCGACCTCCTTTGCTCCTCTGCCACCTGGCCTGCATGCAGGAGGCCAGATGGGTCCCTGCTGCCTGGGGCACCCCAGCCCCCACCATCCTGCACCCTTGCTTGTATGAAGCATGGGAACTGTGCTTCCCCTGAGCGAGGAGGAGGAAACACACATTTCTCATATATGGATCTCCTCCAGAAGTGAGGGAGGCTGCATTGCTTGTTTCAACTGAGGATTCTTTCACCAGCTCACCCTGGTCATCTGCGTCCCTCCCAGTCCTGAATGCACTTGACTTTCACCTGCCTGCTTGGCTCTGAACGGCTCCTCTAAGAAAGTCTGTCTGTGTGACTCCACCTGTTCCCAGCTGTGCTGACATGGGGACCAGGAGTGAGCCCCGTGGGCCATGGTGTTCCTGGGGAGTAGCAGCCTGGACTCTGCAAGGGGGTGGCTACAGGACCAGCCAGGGGCTTTACAGGGCATCCAGTCCTCTCCCGGGCAGCCGCGGACACCCACCTTCCAGAGCAGGGGGCGGTAGATGGTGCTGTATGACTGTGGATGGACATTTCTAGACCCTGGGGCTAGAATCCTGCTAGCTACAGGATCCACCTCCTGAGTGAGGCAGGGCCTCTGAGGGCAGACTCTTCATAGCAGCAGCAGCTCCCAGAACTCCAGCTCCAGCCTGGGGGCCCCAGAAGAGCCAGGCCAGAGAAGCCTGCAGTCAAGCTGTGGATGGAGTCCAGGGGCCCACCCAGCCCAGGATGCAGGAGGAGTCCTGTGTGGGCTGACCCTAGCTCAGAGCATGGGAACAGAAGAACTTCCTAGGAGGCTGATTGGACCCTCCACAGGGGCCTCAGGACAGCGGTCATCCCTCATGGAGGGCTCTGCCACCTGTTTGGATGTGACACTGACTGCTGCAGACATGGGCTCCCAACTGGGCTCCACTGCCCGAGTGCTTTGGGGCCCTGGCCCAGGCTGGCTTTTCCCATGTGCAGGGTCCTCCTTGGCCATCATGAGCGCCCACCTATATCCACATGGAGACCCTCCTTGCTATGCTGGTTCACAGAGCTGCCCAGATGCAGGAAGCAGACACTCGTCCAGGCCCCTGGGGTCCTCGCAGAGCAGTGCCAGGAGCCTGGTCCCAAAAAGAATGGTGTTTCCTCCGGGTTCAGCCGGTTTGGCTCCCCTGGCCTGGGCTGGAAGGGGTCTGAGGACATGCGTGAAAGGCTCAGTGATCCCACCATGAGGTGGAGAGGGCAGATCTGAGAGGGCAGATCTGAGGGACTTAGCGAGTCAAGAGCTCGATGGCCCTCACCTTGGGTCAGAAGGTCACTTTGCTGAACGCTCCCCAGGGCTGTCAGGAGTTTTGGCCAGGGCAAGGATGAGGAAACACTGCGGGTCCCTGAACCTCAGGCCCAGCCTGCAGGGGTTTGGGTAACCCCATGGGCCTCGGGGAACAGCCAGAAGCTTAGGGGGCCTGTGGGCCTCGGGTGGGCAAGTGGGCTGTGTCCAGCTCCAAGCCCCAGCCCCCATCCTGGCCGCGTGACCCTGGCTCTGAGCTGCCTGCCTGGTCCCCTCTCCTGGGTGCGGTCGGGCACCTGCCAGATGGGGCACCTACTGGGGATATGCCTGTTGCTGTCGCTGGCCTCTCAGCCACTAAAGCCTAAGCTCCTTGAGGGCTGGGTAGATGCTGGGCACGACTCTGTGCCCCAGCCTTGGCCCATGCCTGCCCTCAGTAGCCCCGCTCGGAGCAATGTCAGCTTCTGCTCTCCATGCCAGGATGAGGCAGCGAATGTGGCCAGAGGGCCCTGGCTGCTGGGTGCTTAGTGACCGGGAGGGAACACAGGAGTGAAGGAATGAACACAAGCGCCCTCAGGAGCCAGGCTGGGCAGGGAGGGAGGGGCCGGCGGTGGGGGCGTTCTCAGGAGGCCTGGGGAAGTGAGCCAAAGGGCTGCCCCGCAGATGCTGACCCCAATAATAAGTTACTGCCCGCAAGGAGCGCCCCGCTAGGCTCAGGCTGGGCACACAACATCTCACTTTAACTTTATTTTCCTACCTTCCGGATGACAAACCGCGTCTCAGACAACTGAAGGGACTAGCCAAAGCCCCACAGCTCGAAAGAGGTCGGGGTGGCAGTCCCCGCTCCGCGCGGGGCGCAAGGCAAAGGCCGGGCAGGGCCCCAGCGGCCACCAGGTGGCGCTGCTGCCGCGAGAACGGCGGCCCGGGCCGGGGACGCACCCTGCGCCGACACCGCGGCCGCACCCGGGCTCCCGGAGCCCCGGCGGCCCCAAGATCGCCTCTGGGTTTCACCCTAAATAAATCAATTACGACCTGAGCAAAAAGTTCTGTTCCAATCGTTGCTCTCCACCATTTCCATTGTTTGCTCTGGAATGAGCTGAATTATTTATGCCCTTCCCTCCTTCAGTCAAGGAGACGTGGGAGGAAACAGGGATGGGGATCCGCAGCCTGGAGGCCGACTCCGTTGGAACCGCGCCCGCCCCGCCAGGAGGCTCTGCCTGCTGGGCAAGGCGCGCTCAGCCAGCCCCGCAGGCCGCTACCGGATGAAGGCTCAACCGAGGCCACTGCAGGTGGCAGGTGAGGTCACCTGGGCAGCTCTAGGCCCGGTCTAAATATCTCATCTGCTCTTTTCTTGGGCAGGTTACCTTACTTGTCCCCACCTGCAAAATGGGCACAACTGCAGCTCCAAGCTTGGAGCTGGGGGATTCCGCCCAAGACAGTTCAGGCAGGGTGCAGTCAGCACCCACAAGCGTTCCTTGTCCTTGTCTCTGCTGTGCTGCTGATACAGATGGAGTATGACACCAGTCCCTGGGGACTGGCCTACCCGCTGGGGCTGGCTCATGTCCCAAGGGGATGTGCCTTCAGCAAAGCTTCTCAACCGTCTCCATCCCAGAGGGGCCCTCCTGCCTCAGACCAGCCTCCCAAAGAGATAGGACAGTAGGGAGGTTGGTTCAGGTGAGCCGAATACATTGCTCAACCTCAGCACTCCAGACATTTGGGGCCAGATAATTCCTGTTAGGTGGGGCAGGCACCCTGTGCATGGCAGGATGTTGAGTGCACCCCTGGGCTCTCCTTGCCAGAACCCAGTGGAACCCTCCCCCTAGTCGTGACAACCAAAAGTCTCTCCAGACACTGCCAAATGTCCCCTGGGTCGGGGGAGGGGTGGCAAGGTCATTCTTGGTTGGGAGCATCTGATCCTCAGGGGACCAGGGCAAGGAACCTGAAGCTGGCACTCCTGACCAGTGGGATCACAGAGTCCAGCCCCTCCTCCCAGAGCAGAGTGGCTCCACCAGCCTGTGGCCCCGGGCAGGCCGCTTGACCCCTGGAGCCAGGGTCCTCACTGTCAAACGGGGATGGTTACAGCGACTACTCCATAGGGTTGCTATGGGGGTGAGGGCATAAAGTCACGTAAAGGGCTTCAGATGGTGCCTGTCCCAGAAGACGCTCTACAAACAGTCACTTGCATGAACACCTTTATGATTGTCATCATTCCTGTGGTGTGCTGAGGTTTCACAGACCCCCCCTTAAGGGGGAATCTAAGGCTCCAGGATGTTACATTGCTCACCAAAGGTCCCACGAGTATGGACAAAGCCAGAATGAATGGCAGGGACAGGGTCCCACCATCCCAGCTCCGTGAGCACACCTTCTACCGTGCACCCCAGCTGAGTGCAATGTGGACTCCCCCAAGGCTGGGGGTCTCTTGCTCCAGGCAGGGCTTACAGATGAAATTTCATCACGACAGGGAACCACAACAAGAGCTGGGGCAGGAGGCGTGCACCTCATTTCTCTGCCAGAACTGCCATATCGTTCCAGCATTTTGTTTCCAGCCATCCTCCCCAAAGCCTGGGAAGCTATTCCCAGAGAGAGCCAAGCTGCCAGAACAGGATTCTCAACTCGAGCCTTCCCAGGCATGAGCCGGTGCAGGCCTGGGGGGAGCCAGGAGAGGGACCTCCTGCTAGAATCTGAATGTTGTGTTCCCCACATTTGTAAGGTTGAAATCTGAGAACCAATGTTCTGGTATTAGGAAGTGTGGCCTTTGAGAGGTCATTAGGTCATGAGGGTGGAGTCTCCATAAATGAGATTGGCGCCCTTACAAAAGAAGCCTGAGGGAGCCTGTTCACCTTTCCATCATGCGAGGGCGCAGCTAGAAGGTGCCCTCTAGGAGGAATGGGTCGTTACGACACATCAGTTCTGCTGGTGTCCTGCTCTTGGACTTCCCAGACCCCAGAACATTAACACAATTCCATTGGTTGTAAATTACCCAGTCCAAGGTGTTTTTGTTATTGCAGCCCCAGCAGAAGACACCTCCCGAGGGCAGTGTCCAGCCCTAGTGCCTCCTATTTCTCTGGACCCAGGTAGGTCTGGGTCAGGAGGTGGATTGAGGATGACCTCAGTTGGCCATCATGCCTTGCACCCCTATCAGGTTGGGGGTTGGGACCCAGATGCTCAGGAGGACAGGGGGCTGTCCCTGGGATGAGGCATGGGGTGTGCTTCCCCACCTCGCCCCGTCCCAGATCCCCAGGGCCCTTGATATATCCTCCCCAGACCTTCACTCCCTGGCCTTCCTGCACCATGGCTGGGCCACTCTACCCTACAAGTGGGTGGGTGGGCACACCAAGCCCCCACCCTCAGCACCTCTCTTCTCTTGCTTTCCACTAGGAGACTCACATGCAAAATTTCTCAGACCTTTCACCTCCAATGCTGAAAAATTCCAACAAGCGTTCCACACTTTGTCTTGACCTGGTTTTTTATAACAAGACAGTTTATGCCCTTCTCTGATGGTCCCCAAGTCTCTGATTTCCATTTGCTTTGATTTTCATCATCCTAGGAAATATTTAAAATGAGAACAGTTGAGTAGCTTTGGTACCTTCTCAAAAAATCAATTGAAAAGCCAGTTGCTATGCAACCTCAAGTGTTGCCGACGCTCTGCCCCCTGGCTGGTGGCATATTGTATAAAATAAGATCATCTCTTTTCTTCTGCTTTATTTTTTTTAAGAAATGGAGAAAAATGTTGTTTTAGGAAAAACTTGAGATAACTCAGAGGCTTCTCATAAGCTAGAAGACAAACAACATGTCACTCAAACAAGTGCTACCAATTTTATCCCCACTGGAGCCTGGTGAGGCCAGGGGGACAGGCAATGGGGGAGCAGCAGGCGATGGGGGAGCGGCAGGTGATGGGGGAGCAGCAGGCGGGGAGCTGGTCTATTTCTGTCACAATTTGGGATGAATAACAGGAACTGAATGCCTGGGCCACTTTCTGCTCAAGTCTGGGTCACGGTCTCATAGCCCCCAGAGTCTGCCTCCACCACAGGGGGGACAGCTCAGCCCCTCCTGATGCCATTGCCTTGGTTCTGCCATGCTAAAATTCTTCCAGAGATGGGGGCCTCGTTCCTTGACAGGAAGCCTGTGGTTCCTTGAAGAGCAGCTCATCAGAATTCATCCTCACCATGTGCCAAACTTTGTCCCCAGAGCCCCATCGAGCAGCCCTGGCTGTGCATCTCTGTGAGCAAGCAGAGCCTGTTTCCTCGGACGCAGGAGCTGGGCCTTTTGCCCCCCAGATCTTGGCTGGGAAGTCCCCATCCTGGCCACTCCATCCATGGTCCCCTATTGCCTGCCACCCTGCTGTATTCCTTGCCAGTGCTCACCACTCTGTCGCTGTCTTGTCTGCTGCTCTACTGCCCGGACACAGGGCTCCTCTCCCCTCCTCGTTCATGTACCTTCCTGGGATTCAACAGCAGCTGCTCCGGAGGCCAGAGGCTCTGGGTTGGCCGGATGCTTTGGGGGCACCAGGATTCATCTCCTGCATCCACCCCATACCTCACAGACCTGAAAACAGGGCCTCCCCCAGTGCTATGCAAAGTGAAGGCTGTGCCTGGTGGACACAAACTGTTCCAGTCTACAGTGAGATAAGTACAGAAACTAGAAACTTTTATAGCAGTTGGATGGGTTGAGTTTATGTCCACAGAATTTAATAATAAAAACCCAGAGCTAGAGTTTTTGGATACCTTGGTTTTCGTCACATCTGCTTTTCTCAGTAATTCACTTATAATGTATGGTACGGAAGTATTGGTCTGTGATGGGTTTGAAATAGGAAAAAGAAAACAGCCAGGTCTCTGGCATTGAGGTGCGCTGTGTGCTGCTGCTCCCCAGGATGGCCTCTCCCCTGGCCACCTGGGGATGGCAGATGGATCCTCCTGTCCCACAGATGCTGCTCCCAAGCCCTGTGGCCCACAGCGCATTCACTGAGTCAGCCGGGGCCAATGACCAGCACCTGTTTTCCTGGTCACTGTGCCCTCTACCCCAAGCCTTCAGCCCAGCCCCCAGCAGCACCACCTCCTCTACTCTGCTATTGCCTGCACTTTTGCAGTGGGTCCAACCCAAAGCAATGAGGATTCACAACCTTGGCTCACTTCCCCTCTCACAGCCCGGAACCCTCCAAAGGAGAGCACAGCAGCGGGCAGGCCCCGGCTGTTCTGGCAGTCCACACTCACCTGACCAACCGGTGGTTCCTGAGATCCCCGGGACACAGCAGACCCCATGGGAGCTGGCGTCCCCTACCCACATCACTGCCTCCTGGGCTTGATCTAGGAGGCTTCTAGGAGGCAGGTGGGGTAGGGCCAGGCAGAAAAAGGTGGGCAGAGTATGCAGTGGGCTTTGCTGACCGCCACTCTGGGCAGGCATGAGTTAGGAGCAGGAAAAAAAGGCCCAGAATGCTGGAATGTTCCAGAACATTCCAGGAGGCCAGTCGTTCCTTAATCCCCAGGGTCTGACAGAGGGACGGGCTGTGGGTTGTCCTCCAAGCTAGGCTGAGGGGCCTGGGGACAGGCACTGGGGCGGCCTGGGCCCCGCACCCCTCATAACCCAGCACTGCCTCTCTCCTGCCTCCTCAGCTGCTGGTCCACTGAGCCCTTGGGGCCGGGGGTGAGCAGGTTCCATCTGGAGTTAGCTCTGGAAGCATGCGTCCACCTTCCAGTTCTGTCTTCCAATCCCTCACCACCATCAGTTCTCAAGCCCCTTCCCAGGAGGAGGCGGAAGCAAGGCCAGCCTCAGTTCACCTATGTCCTCTCTGTTCTCTCTGTACCTGGTGTCACAGAAGTTGCCCAGTGCCCACCATGGGCTTGAGCTGACCTGCTTTGCTGGCTGTGGATCTCAGCACCCCCAGGGCCTGCACATGTCCCCATGTTGTCCCTGGGAAGAGCAGGCTGCACCTGACAACCAGTCCCCTGCCCACTGCCCCATTCCCGACTCTGCCAACAGGGAAAGAGGGGCCCCAGCAAAGTAGAGCCTCTGTAGGCACAGCGCATGAGGGGCAGGGGCCAGGGAGGCCCTGGCCAGGAGGGCAGTGCCTGCTAACCCAGGGGCGTGGGCTTCCCATGCAGGGTGACCACGTACCTGTGGCAGCCTGCGTCCTCACTCCAAGATTTCTCATTTCCTTCAGGTGGACCCGCTGTAGGTGGGTCCCCTGCCTCTGCCACAGGAAACGTGAGATAGTGCCCATAGGGTGGAACACAGAAACCTCATTAATCCTCCCCAGTCCACTGCAGAGATGAGGTGCCAAGGGAAAGCATGAATTCTCTTTGATGTCTTCATTCAAATCAGAAATAAAGGACTGAGCGTGACAGAGCCCTGTGGCGTGCCATCGGAGACCTTTCTCCAGAGTGCTGAATTCAGTTAAACGGCATCATTTGGATCCTACCATTTTTAAATGATTTTTAAAAAATCATTTAAAAAATTTAAATTTCATAAATTTAAAATGCACTGTTTTGTTTATAAAAGAAACATGTTGGGCCAGGCTCAGTTCATCACACCTGTAATCCCAGTGCTATGGGAGACAGAGGCAGGAGAATCATTTGAGGCCAGGAGTTCAAGACCAGCCTGGGCAACATAGTGAGACCTTGTCTCTACCAAAAAAAAAAAAAAAATTAATCGAGTGTGGGGACGTGTGCCTGTAGTCCAAGCTACTTGGGAGGCTGAGATGAGAGGATCCCTTGAACCCAGGAGACTGAGGCTGTGGTGAGTTATGATTGCACAATCCACTCTAGCCTGGGCAACAGAGCAAGAGCCCATCTCTTAAAATAATAATAATAACAACCATGCTCATCGTGTTGAATTTAAAAAATTCAGTAAAGTACAAAGAAGAAAATGAAAATTAATTGGCCTACTGCCCAGAGACAAATCCTGTTCACATCCGATGTGTTCCTTCCAGTCTTTTCTGTAAATATGTTTGTACACCAAATTGAGATCACACGGAAAACCGATATCCTGCTTTTCAAACAAACAACAAACAACTTTAGACTGTAACCATTTCCCGATGCCATTAAACGTGCTTTGAGAATGCAATTCTGTGGCAGCCTAATATTCTACCACACAGGTTTATCATTACTTAACTAGACCACTATTATTGGACAATACAGGTTGTTTGCTATTGTTTACATGAGAGATGATGCCATGACCCTGGTCTTGTTCCTAAAACTTGGTCCACAGCTGGGATCACTGCTTTGGAACAGAATTGTAGAAATGAATGTCTGGGGTCATAGAAATTAATATTTGGGGGCAAACATCAAGAACATTTTAAAGGCCAAGCATGGTGGTTTGTGCCTGTAATCCCAGCACTTTGGGAGGCTGAGGCGGGCGGATCACCTGAGGTCAGGAGTTTGAGACCACCCTGGTCAACCTGGTGAAACCCCGTCTGTACTAAAAATACAAAAAATTAGCTGGGTGTGGTGGCATGCACCTGTAATCCCAGCTACTTAGGAGGAGGCTAAGGCAGGAGAATTGCTTGAACCCAGGCAGTGGAGGTTGCAGTGAGCTGCGATCACACCACTGTACTCCAGCCTGGGCAACAGAGCAAGACTGCATCTCAAAAAAAAAAAAAAAAAGAATATTTTTAAGGGCAGTGATAAATATTGCTACATTTCCTTGGAATATTTGTACTCATACCGAAAGTGTGTGCATGCTTCATTCACCCAGCCATAAATCCCTCTTCATCTTAACAGAGTTGGTGCTTTATAAATGGTGTATTATTTATTTCTTTAACAGTAAAGTTAGATACTTTTCCATATGGGTTTTCTCTTAGCTACTTGGATTTTTTTCTTTGTTTCCTTCCGTTGCCAATTTTGTTTCCCTATGATTTAGAGGAGGTCTTTATAGATTAAGACGTATTTGTCACATTGCAAATGTTTTTCCTGCTTGTCATTTGCCTTTTCATTGTGTTTTTTGACAGAAGGTTTGTATTATACTTATTCAAATATATCTATATTCCCCTTACAATTCCTTCAATTGGATTTATGCTTAGAAAGCTCTTGACAACCAATATTTTCTTCTTGATTTGTGTGATTTAAATAGTTGAATGTTGTACTGGCTTATATTTGGCATATGATAATTTAATTTCCTATTTATTAAATTTATGTTATATTTATTCATAACGCAATAACCATCCTGTGTTTATCACGTTAGGTTATTTGTAAGAGGGGTATTTTCAACTATGTTATTCAACTGAACTGTCTGTGAAAGTTTATGCAAATACGGCCCTATTTTAATTATCTTCACTTCACAAGGTGTTTGGAGGAAGTCTCTTACTTGCTTGGGCTCCACACCTGTCTCATCCATTCTTGACCGTTCATGCTCCTAGATGGCACTTCGAATCACTTCATAACATTTCCAACTATGAATCTGGGAAAGGTCAACCTCTCGATTACACCCAGCTTCCCATGAAGACAGCATTCATGTCTTCATTTATGATCACTTTCTTCCTGTCATTAATCACATACAATTTCCTTCCAATGGGTCCTTCGTCTGTCTTGTCAGGACTATTCCAGGTATTGTACATTTTTGGTTACCACCATAATGGAAATTTTCTCTCCCTGTTTTCCCTACTACCAAGGCTTTTTTTTTTTCGGTTCACACAGAAGCTGCTGACTTTTTAAACAGTGGTCTTATATTTGGCCACATCACCAAACTCCTCTCCCAACTTGACAGGTTGTCCCACGGATTCTTTTAGGTTTTCCCGATACACGATTAACAGCAAACAGTGAGGATTTGTCTCTGCTCTTTTCCAATGTTAGCTTCATGTCACATAAAACTATCTAGGATTTTCAGAACCACAGTAACTAGTTTATGGGTCTTTTTTTGTTGTTGTTTCCAAGACTATCTCCAGGGCAGCGCTCCCCAAAGCTGGTTTGGTGGGCTGTGGATTTGGCGAGGAAGAAACTTCCGTGGAGAAAGTTTTCAGAG
Source organism: Piliocolobus tephrosceles (assembly GCF_002776525.5). Taxonomy (NCBI): domain Eukaryota; kingdom Metazoa; phylum Chordata; class Mammalia; order Primates; family Cercopithecidae; genus Piliocolobus; species Piliocolobus tephrosceles. Next base: position 111,662,654 of record NC_045437.1, on the reverse strand, counting down.
ACCACCTGGACTGCTCTGGCTCTCGGGGGTGCACTGTGCACATGTCCATAGGAAAGTCTACGGGAAATTTCACCCCCAGGCATGCCCATCTGCCTTTGTTTTACCAGCATTTTCCAGACTTCTTTGACCTTGGGACGCCTCTATAGTCCTCTGTAACATCTACGCATATCCTAAGAATTCGCTGTGCAGAACACTTGTAGGGAAATGTGCTGCTTTTTCCACCTTTAAACACAATCTTGGTTGTCCTGTTGCCCTCTGTTACTAGTTTTCTGGATTTTTTTAAAAGGAGGAGTGCCCTGTGAGGGGCTATGGGGCCGTCATGCCCTTGCCCTGACCAAGCCTTCAACACCGGAGCCCTGGGGCCTCTCTCCCAGACACCCTCCAGGCAGCAAGCTCCTCATGCCTGCAGCTGCTTCTGCTACCCCCAGCTCCAGACCTCTGCAGGGCTCCAGACCCACATCCACCTCTTCTTGGCCTCCTTCACTGGGATGGCACCAGGCACCTCTAACAACATCGCAGTTGACCTCTTCAGCTTCCCTCCTGTGCTCCCCAATCTCACGGGTTGATACCATCATCTACCCCGCTGAGTGTATCCACCTTCACCCACGTAGTACCACATCCTCTTGAAGTGACCTCCTCTGTCCTCCTGTCTGTATCCCTGGACCCAGGCATGGTCCCAGTCTAGCTGCCATCATCCCCCATTTGATGGCAGTGACTGTCTCCTAAGTCACTGCTTCCACCTGCCACTTCCGCATACAGGAGCCAGTGATCTTCTTTTTCTTTTTTGAGATGGAATCTCGCTCACTGCAAGCTCCCCTGCCCAGGTTCACACCATTCTCCTGGCTCAGTCTGCCGAGTAGCTGGGACTACAGGCGCCCGCCACCACGCCCGGTTAATTTTTTTGTATTTTTAGTAGAGAAGGGGTTTCACCACGTTAGTCAGGGTGGTCTGGATCTCCTGACCTCATGATCCGCCTGCCTCGGCCTCCCAAAGTGCTGGGATTACAGGTGTGAGCCACCACGCCTGGCCAACAGGAGCCGGTGACATTCTCAGAAGTGCACATGGGATCGTGTCACTCTGCTTAAAGCTGCCCTCATGGGCAAGTCAAACCCCTTGGCAGGCGACGCAGATCTGCTCTGCTTCTTGCGATCTGCTCCTTCTGGCGTCTTTGGCATTGGGTCTGCTCTTCCTGTCCCTGTGCTCCTTCCTCTGGGTTCAGGTGCCCTCCCTCGCCTCCCAGCCTGTGAACTCAGAGCATCTCTGTGCTGGTCACTTCACTGGACCATCTTCGGGTCAGGGTGGAACGGTCACTTCCTCCCGTTGCTTTTCCTGACCTTGTAAGGAAAGACCGCCTGCCCCGCATCTCCTCCATCCAGCCCTGAGCCCTGGTACAATTGTTTCCTTGTGTAGATCTCCCTTCTGGAAGCAGTCCCCTGAGGACAGGGACCCTGCCAGGGAATATTCCCAGCACGGCACTTCCCACACAGAAGCCCTTCACACAGTATTTGTTAGAGGATGAGTTTTGTCATTTGGGAACTGATGTGATGAACTGTATGAATAGATTTCTGATATTAAACAATCTCCACATTCCTAGGATAAGCCCTAGTTGGTCATGGTGGAAGTTTCTCTTTATGCATTATTCAATCAAACTCTTAATGCCTTGGCATTTTTACTTCTATTTTCAGAAGCAAGACAGGTCTGTACTTTGTCCTGACGGGCTACCTCTGGCATCCGGGTATAAGGGTCCCATTGACTACGAAAGATACATTGGGTAGATTTCAGAATACATGAGTTTACGGGGTATTGTATTAGTCTTGCTTGATAAGTGCTTGCAAATGAGTATGAATGCACTGGCAAAACTTTGGAAAAGGTGAAGAACTTGAGTTCCCGCCATGGTTATGGGACTTATGATGTATTCTCCATTTTTTGGAGTCAGCTTTGAAATATTCACATCTCCTCAGGAAATCCTCAGTTTCCCCAGGATCTCCACATCCCTGGCACAGAGATCCTCAAATTCTCACCTTCAGGGTCTGACTCTCTTCTGCAAATGTTCTGACTGTGGTCACATACTCCTTCTACCTACCTGAGGCAGTTAAGGAAAAAAAAGGAAAAGAAAAAGAAAAGGCTTAGGGCCGGGACAATTTAGCACAGAGCCTGCTAAGGAATAGTTAATAAAGGAGGCTTTATTCCATTAAGTACTCAAGACTGGGAAGGAGCAGACACTTTGGAGGCCAAATAAGATCCGAAGCTTTGCCAGCACTGGTACGCGATTAACCCTAGCCAATTACAAAATTTTTCTTTTTAAACAATACAGGAGCAACCCGCGGGGGAAATGCAAGCTGCCACCTGGAACCCAGACCAGACAATGGGATAATCTTTTCTCCCCTTTCTAGCCCCAGGACCAGGAGTTTCCCATTTCTGGAAACTTCCAAAAGAGGATATAACTCTGTCCATCTCTCATGCCAAAGACTTGAAAATTCCTAAAACACCAGAGGATCCTGGCCAGGAAGGGACAGGCTGGAAGACCAGAACAGAGAACCCCACTGGAGGCAGGCAGAGAGCCACATGGGATAGTCCAAAGACCCCCCCTCCTGTGAAAGGAGAGCTGGAACCAGATTGCTGGGCTGGGGCCCACCCCCAGGCCCTGCATCTGTGTGGTCCAAAGCCCACTGCCACAAACCTGGGATAGAGGGCTCAGCAAGCCTCTCTCTGCCCTCCCAGCCAGCATTCACTGGCAGAGGAGGCCCTGCATATCCCTCCTCCACTGATCACCCCTGGGCCTCCAAAGCGGCCGGCTGCAGAGAGCCTCCCAACAGCTTCCCAGTGGGCAGATGGCCCTGAATGCTTTCCTTTCTGCCAGAAGAAACATCTTGTTGTAGTCACATTACGTATACTCTTTCTGATCTTTTGGTTTGTGCCTTCTCTCTTTTTTTCTAGATTAAATAGGCCAGAGGGTTGCTTTTTCCAAAGATCTCTTATTCCTTGATTCTATGTGTTTCTTCTGTTTTCTAATTTATCTGTTTCTGCTTTTTCTGAATTATTTCCTTATGTTTGCTTTCCTTAGGTTTTTGGTTTTGTTGCTGTTGAAATTCATTCCAATGTATTGAGTTGAAGGCAGAGCTAATTTGTGTCAAACATATCACCCAAGGAAGAAGCTTTTGGAAAATATCTGTGAATTTGCCTCTGAATACAGCTTTAACCACATTCCATAAGATTCGACAGTAGTGCTCTTGTTTTTATTCGCGTTCCAAATAGTCTGTAACTGCAATCCTAATATTCTCTTGCCTTGCTCTGTTGCCCAGGCTGGAGTGCAGTGGCGTGATCTCAGCTCACTGCAACCTCTGCCTCCTGGGTTCAAGCAATTTGCCCACCTCAGTCTCCCAAGTAGCTGGGACTACAGGCACATGCCACCACATCCAGCTAATTTTTGTATTTTTTTGGTAGAGACAGGGTTTTACCACGTTGGCCAGCCTGGTCTTGAACTCCTGACTTCAAGTGATCTACCCACCTTGGCCTCCCAAAGTGCTAGGATTACAGGTGTGAGTGACCGTGCCCGGCCCCTAGCAGGCTTTTTTTTTTTTTTTTTAAGTTTTCAAATGAATTTTATTTTTTTAGGTTTATAAATTCTGCTGCTCCCACTCCTAGTTTTAGGCACTTCATCAGAGAACATGGACGAAATCATTTTTGCTGTATAAAATTCACATTTTCTTTATGACCCAAAACACTTCTATAAAGTGTTCTGTGATTCCTCAGAAAGGAGGTACATCTTTTTTTCTGTAGAGCAAGGGAAACAGTGATATAACCACTAATTTAACTTTATTCATTGTGTCATTCAAAAATTCTATGCCTTATTAGCATCTAATCTGTGAAAGGCTTTGAAAAGGGTATTAGAGACTCTCATAGTTAGGTTTTTGCCACTTTCCCCTTTGTTCCAAGGATCTGCTTTGGGATGTTTTATGTTCTCTTGGGGTGCATGAAGGCCTGTAACTGGCATCCGCCCTGTGGGTGCCTTCGGTCACTGTGCAATGAGGTGCTTGGTGGGTGTAGGGAAGTGGCCCCAAACCTACTTAGTATTCTTGGGATCCCTTCTGCCACTGGAGCCCTTCGTCGTCATTCTCACGTCGTGTGCCTTGTAAGTTGCATGTAGTTTTTTATTTTTTGAGACTGAGATTCTCTTTGAACAGAGTTCAACCTTTATATAATTATCTGATGTGTTTGATCCTATTATGATTTGATTATGATTTGATTTTCTATGCACAGTCAGACCACAGTCAGCTTGAATTCAGCTGTCTGAGTGAGAAGCCTGACTCCTCAGGTACTGGATGGCCCTGGCCACTGACCTGGGCATGCCACTAAGTCACATTAAGCCTCTGTGTTCTTATCTGTGAAATGGGCAGAGTCACAGCGTGCACCCCTCCGTCTGCATTCATCCGTACAAAGTGCTCCCCACATGGCTGGTACAGGCACTTTGCAGTCCACACTGGCCGCACCATGGGGCTCCTCTCTTCCTTTATCTCTGTCTGCACAGCATCCTGTGTTTCCATCCCAGGTCACTGTCCCTGGCAGCTACACACCCATGCCCACTGCCAGGAAAGGGTGTCCCAGGTTTGGCTGCAAAAGGAAATGGGACGGGCAAGAGGACCCAGCTGGGACAGCAGCTGAGGCCAGAGGAGAGGAGGCCACAGATTTAATACAGGGACAGGAGTCCAAGGGAGGGTCGTGTAAACCACGTGTTTCTGAGGCTTTGACATCCGAGCCTTGCTGACTCTGGAGGGACGGCCCCCGCCACCGGTGGGAAGCAGTGCTTAGAGACAGGAAACAATTCATCCACGGGCACATTTTTCAGATACAAACCAACCAATCCAGCGGCCATGTCCCCAGCCACCTCCTTTGTCAGACCTCGCACTCTGAGCCACTGTCCGCCTGCCCTCATTACCCAGGGCCAGGTGCCAGAAAACTCAGGACCGTTCCACTCCCCAGAGCCCTACTGGAATTATTCAAACTGGCCGACCTGAAGCCAGCTCACCCTGTCTCCGTTGGTCCTTCCTGCAGAAACAACACGGACTCAGGCCGCTGTTTACCCAGCTCCCTCTGCCTCCTGACCAACCCTGGTGCCTCCCTGTGTGACCCCCGTGGCCTGGTATGTCTCTTCCTCTAGGGATCTGGGAGTAACAGAGTCTTTTCAGTGAATGATAGTAATGGCCACGTTTTAAAACAATGGGTGAAAGGGAGCAGGTATCTAGGGGTGGCTCATGAATTTCTTGTTTCTTTTTTTTTTTTTCTTGAGACAGAGTCTTGCTCTGTCGCCCAGGCTGGAGTGCAGTGGCGCGATCTCGGCTCACTGCGAGCTCTGCCTCCCAGGTTCACGCCATTCTCCTGCCTCAGCCTCCCAGGTAACTGGGATTACAGGCGCCCACCACCACGCCCGGCTAATTTTTTTGTATTTTTTTAGTAGAGATGGGGTTTTCACCATGTTAGCCAGGGAGTCTCTTGTTTCTTATAGGAACCTCAGGGGAGGCAGGGAGAGGCAGGGTGGTTCTGGCAAATGCAAACGCTCTCCAAGGAGGCCCATGCCTCCCTCCCAGGCCCCTCACTCTGAGTGGGTGGAGGCAGGCCCGGCTGGCCACAGTGCACTCACCTTCCCATAGCTTAGGAGGATGATCCGCACCAGGACCACATTGATGTGGGCACCCAAGGACTCGTCATGGTAGATTTCATTGACCTGAAAGAAACAGGGAAGCGTCAGTGGGAACCACAGGTCCTAGAACAGGCTTTGGCTCTGCCAATGGGATGACCCCCCAACTGGCTCCCAGGCCTGGGACCCCCATCCGCTCCTGCCTCTTCCCATGCTTTCCAGCCAGGCATCACCGTCATCTGGGAGCCACCTTGTGACCCTTCCCTCATTGTCCCCTACCCCGGCCCTCCAGGCTGCCACCACCGCCTGCTGCGATTACTGCAGCCCTTTTCTGAGCAACCCCACCCACCAGCCCAGGGATTCCTCGCCTGGGGCCTGAACATGGAACGTGGGCAGGGAAGGCAGCCCTACACTTGCTGTGGCTTCCAACTGAAACACGACCTTCCCTTCAACAGTGAATGTGGTCAATGGACCCCCGGGGCACAGGCAGGGCTGGGACTGGCCCTGGAAGAAGTCACTCCAAGCTGTTGCTGGTGGGTGTGGGGGTTACCTACAAGCATCGCTACTTGGAAATGGGGGTGGTTCTAGGCCCAACACCAGGTATAATGTTTTAACGTGTTAATTAAAAGCTCATTATTGCATCCCCAACATGCTCTCCCTGTTCTGTTTTGATGGCTGGAGCTTCTGCAATCGCCGGCCTCTGTACTTACCACAGTCGTTTTTTTCTTTTTTTTTTTTTTGAGATGGAGTCTCTCTCTGTGGCCCAGGCTGGAGTGTAGTGGCGCGATCTCAGTTCACTGCAAGCTCCGCCTCCCGGGTTCACGCCATTCTCCTGCCTCAGCCTCCCGAGTAGCTGGGACTACAGGTGCCCCCCAACACACCCGGCTGACTTTTTGTATTTTTAGTAGAGACGGGGTTTCACTGTGTTAGCCAGGATGGTCTTGATCTCCTGACCTCATGATCCGCCTGCCTTGGCCTCCCAAAGTGCTGGGATTACAGGCTCGAGCCACCGCGTGCGGCCTACAGTGGTATTCTTACATGTGTTTCATTCTTCCCATTTAAAACTATTACTCTGAGCAGGTGCCAATGGGCTTCAGCAGATGTCAAAGGGATCCATGGCACGAAAACAGGGGGTGAGCTCCCCTTTCACAGAACACAGCCAGCAAGACCCTCCAGAAACATAGGTCATGTTACCCCGGGCTCAAGGCTGTTAAGGGCTTCCTTCCCACTGAGCCCCCACCCTCCAGCTTCCCACCACACACACCCAGGACCCTTCCTAGCACAGCCCCCTCCCGGTCACGTCCTTTGTTGGTTGACCAAAGCTTACTCCTCCTTGCAGCTCAGCGGTCACCTCCCCCTGGAAGGCCCCCCACAGGCCTGATCTGCTCCTCATCAAGCACAAAGTGTATTATTCCTGGAGCCCTCTGTGTGCCCTTGTGGGCTGGGCAGCCACCTGCATCCTCCCTGCTTGCACGCCCAGGGCCAGGCTGAGCAGCGCCTGGCAGGGACTCAGGGATACCCGCTGACAGGCTCAAGACATTGGCACCATCAGGAAGTGGAGAAGCAGGAACTGGCCACGCACCCCTCCCCACGTGCAGACTGAGCCCAGGGGCTGCTGACGGGCTCCAGACATGGCCAAGACATACTTCCCGGAGCCTGCTGCCACGCCAGGCCAGCACACACTCCCTGCACTCCAATCTGTAGAGCCTCCATCTGAGCAACAGTCATTGCTACCTCAAAACAGTGGGGAGGCACCTCAGGAAACCTGAGGGTTAACAAGGAGAATCACATCATGATGGATGGGTGGACAGGCACGCAGGGCCTGCAAGACAAGGATCCCGGGGCCCACTGGTATTGGTGCTGGGAGCAAAGATGGCCCCAATTGTGTGGCAGGGTTTGTGAGCATGCAGGCCCCTGCTAAGGGGACCATCCAGCCCCAGCGCAGCTCCTCCCAGCAACTGCTGCCCAGCAAATTTACATCCGATTGTAAATGGGCTCCCACAAGTCTCCCTTCTCTTTCCTATAGGCAAGGGACGACTCATCAGACCCACAGGAGCGTGGCTGGTCACCGTGGCTCCGGGCCGTGGGTGTCTGGGGAGGGTGGGTTGGCAACCCCTGTGGGCGCTAAGGATTATCCTCTAGACCCCCAGGGACCCATCTCGCCCCTGCGGCTGACGAGGTGGAGCTCCAAGGAGGGCACCCAGGTCCACAGGAAGCCTCGCCATGTGGCCGTCGCCCTCCGTTTCCTCTGTAAAATGAGGATCGCTGCCTCCCCATCACAAAGCTGTTGCGGGGATGAAATCTCCAATGGAATGGTGCTTGTGCAAACAATGAAACAGTTTCTTCTTCACTGCTGGTAAACCATAGTGCCCTGCAGCTCCCTGCGAGGTCCTGGGGGTAGGGTATGCACCCCTGAACCACAGAAGTCCTTGCCCAGCTTTGAGGGTCAGACTAGATTTTTTAGTCCATGCTGGCACAGTAGCCTTAAAAGCCAATTTATCTTAAGAAAGAAGGGGTTTCTGGCCGGGTGCGGTGGCTCAAGCCTGTAATCCCAGCACTTTGGGAGGCCAAGACGGGTGGATCACAAGGTCAGGAGATTGAGACCATCCTGGCTAACATGGTGAAACCCAGTCTCAACTAAAAAATACAAAAACTAGCCGGGCGAGGTGGCGCGGGCCTGTAGTCCCAGCTACTCGGGCGGCTGAAGGCAGGAGATGGGCGTTAACCTGGGAGGCGGAGCTTGCAGTGAGCCAGGATCTGGCCACTACACTCCAGCCTGGGTGACAGAGCGAGACTCTGTCTCAAAAAAAAAAAAAACAAAAAAAGAAAGAAGGGGTTTCTTTAATTGTCCACAGCATCGCTTTCTCTATCACGACAGAGCCTGGCCAGCTTGGCTCATGGAGTCTGACTGTAGAAATGAAGACCTTGACGGAGGGAAGGTCCCACTGCAGCTGACAGGAGCAGAACAGAGGAGGGAAGGGGAGGGGAGGGGAGGGGAGGGGAGGGGAGGAGAAAGGCCAGGAATGAGGGGCCAGGCTTCTCCTCATCCCCAACCCCAACCTCACAGGTCATACAGAACAGTTCTGACATCTGAGAAGGAAGGAAAAGTGGGAGAGCTTGATCCTGGCTGCTGCCTGGGACCTGAGAGGGGACAGGTTCCTAGCAGTAGGAGTGGCTTCCAGGGCCCGAGTGGAGGCCCAGCCTGCTCAGGCCTGAGAGGGTGGCCCAGCTCCCAGCTGTGCGTGGCAGATGCCAGGGTCCCCTGCACCCCAGGGACACATAGGCAAGACAGCTGGGGACTGGCTTGCGGTTTACCTGGCTCTAGGGGGCACCGCCAGGCTTCAGAGCAAGCCCAGAGGATACTGGCCTACAAGAGAGGAGGGCAGGCCTACTTGCAAGGCTGCTGCAGAGAGGACACGCTCCTACTGCCCCCCACCAATCCTCTGCCTGCAAATCGGGCTTTTGGGAGTTAATTAAGGGTAGATGAGTTCGTGGGGATGGGACCCTCATGATAGGGTTAGTGTCCTATAGGAACAGACACCAGAGAGCCTGCATCCTCTCTCTCTGCCATGGGAGGACCCAGCAAGAAGGTGGCTGTCTGCAAACCAGGAAGAGGGTCCTCACTGGGGAATGACCCAGCTGGCAACACGATCTTGAAATTCTTAGTCTCCAGAACTGTGGGAAATGATTTCCTGTGATGCAAGCCCCTGGGTCTATGGCATTTTGTTATACCAGCCCAAGCGGAATGAGACAAAGGCTTTATGGGAAGAGACCGAGCCACCTCCTGCAGGCCAGACTGTAGCCTTCCTTCCATCCTGGGGCTGAGTGCCTGAGATGTGGGCAGTACCAGATATAGGAACGAAAGAAAGCCCTGGCCAGCTGCGGTGGCTCACGCTTGCAATCCCAGCACTTTGTGAGGGCGAAGCAGGTGGATCACCTGAGGTCAGAAGTTCAAGACCAGCCTAGCCAACATGGTGAAACTCTGTCTGTACTAAAAATACAAAATTAGCCAGGCATGGTGGCGGGTGCTTGTAATCCCAGCTGCTCGGGAGACTGAGGCAGAAGAATCACTTGAATCCAGGAGGTGGAAGTTGCAGTGAGCCGAGATTGCGCCACTGCACTCCAGCCTGAGCGACAGAGCGAGACTGTCTCAAAAAAAAAAAAAAAAAGAATGAAAGAAAGTTGCATTTTTCCCCATGTTTGAGCCTAAGTGTGTAAATGCCGACCTCACCATCCACACAGACCCTCAGCACAGCCACGGGTCCCTCACAGGTTCTCAATGGGACTTCTCAAACTGAAGTGACCCTGGCCTCTCGTGCAGCCCACCACACCCTGGGACCCAGAATGGCCTCGGCGAGCCTGGCCTGGTCTCTCCTTCCCCACTGGCCTGAGGCTGGCACCCAGCAGACCCAGCAGAGCCACTGCGTCACCATGAATAGTGGCTCTGAGTGGATCAGTACCAGTACAGAGCCAGCCCTCCTGCCAGGAGGCGGACAGGGACGCTCAGATGCCACAAGACCAGCTCCAGGATCATGGGCCTTGAGGGAAAGGCAGGGAACCAGAGGACATATTAGTGGGAATCTGCCCACTGGGGCCTGGGTCCCCCTAAGGATGTGGCATGTCATGAGACCTGAGAAACAGAACAGGTTAGCTCAGCAAAGCAGGTTGGCGCTCCTGGCAGAGGAGGCAGCCCATGCAAACCTCCCAGGGTTGGAAGCAGCGAGGCACCTTCCAAGCACGGAGGGGATGCGGAAGGGACGCTCTAGCAGAGGAGGTGGGAGGGGAGCACTGAGGCCGGACCACAAAGTCAAGAGGATTTTAAATCCACTCTAAGAGCAACGGGAGAACACAGAGGAAGGATGATGGCAGTGCATTTAAGAAGCTTACACCAGGCCGGGTGCGGTGGCTCAAGCCTGTAATCCCAGCACTTTGGGAGGCCGAGACGGGCGGATCACGAGGTCAGGAGATCGAGACCATCCTGGCTAACACGGTGAAACCCCGTCTCTACTAAAAAAATACAAAAAACGAGCCGGGCGAGGTGGCGGGTGCCTGTAGTTCCAGCTACTCGGGAGGCTGAGGCAGGAGAATGGCGGGAACCCGGGAGGCGGAGCTTGCAGTGAACTGAGATCCGGCCACTGCACCCCAGCCTGGGTGACAGAGCGAGACTCCGTTTCAAAAAAAAAAAAGAAGCTTACACCAGGTGCCTTATGGAAAGTAGATGGAAGGGGTCAAGATGTGGGAATGTGGGGTTCAGCTTTGGGGATGAGTGCAGAAAAGGGACAGATGTGAGGGATCATGTGGATTGGAATGGGGGTCATCGATCTGCCTGAGCAGGCGGAGGCTGGGGCTCTGGGAAGGGCGTGCCAGCAGCTCCCACAGGGTGGAAGGAGGAGAGGCGGGGCTGGCCCTCTCCTGGCCAGGCCCTGCTCCTCAGGACACAGGATCTTCCGCTCTCCTGGCACTGTCCCTGGGGCCGAAGGTGGCAGCTCTCATCTCAAGAAGGAATCTTGTGTCCTTCTGGAACATTAGGAAGATCCAATTCTGCTCTCTGATTTGGGACAGGAGGTGACCAACCATTCCAAAAGCCCTGCTGCCGGGCATCGAACTCCCTGGGATAGACCCACCTCACATTCTGCTTGGAGGTGGGGTCGAGGCCGCTGAGCCCCGGGGTGTCAGACTGCTAGGCGTGGGGCCCTGGCTGGGGAGCCCCACTGTGGGGCTGTCTACCAGCAGCCAGCTCCCACCTCCTGCGCTGGGTGCCCTGACCCTGGCCTCCGGAAGCCTCAGATGACTCGGAGATGAACTGGGGTTCCCCGGCTGCTGAGGAGCTGGAGAGGGCTTACCTTCAAATGCTCCCAGCAGGTAGCCAGGAAGGAGGAGGCCGGGCCGCAGCCAAGGCTCCCTCGTGAAGGCTCCCTCAGCCTGCCTTCCCTGGTAGCCTTCGACTGTGGTGTGCTCTCCCTGATCCTCTCCCCAGCAAGCCTCTGTCCTTCCTCTCTTCCACACCAGAACAGCACACTGTGCCCCGGGCATCCCTCCTCTCTGGCAGGCAGGCCTGAGCGAAGCCATGGTCTCCTGGCTCCTCTGGGTGGCCACTGGGCCTGGAATCCTGTTCCAGAGCCCTCACCTTGGCCCCTCCCAGGCCAGGCCTCAGCAGCCCCTCCCAGCAGTCAGGAACCCCATGGGGCACTGTGGCCCACACACCACTGACCGCTGGCCTGGGTGGTTCTCCTGCCCCTGCATGTGCTGTGGCAAAGTCCAGCCCACAGTCCGGGCCGGGCTCCTTCAGCTGTCTGGCCTCTCAGTTCCTGCAGGTTAATATGATACATCAGGAACAGACACCGCGGGTGGGCAGGCAGGGTTTGGCGGGTGGGCAGGCAGGGTCTGTGGGGTGTGAGATGCAGGGGCGCTCCACAATATCCTTGTCCTCCACAGGCCTGAGGAGTGAGCTCCGTCCTGTCCCCCTCTACCATCCCAGGGCTCTACGTGCTTTTCAGGGGGCTGCAAAATTGCCACAGTTTGCTGCCCAGCCCTGGCCCCTCACAGGTTCTCAATGGGACTTCTCAAATGGAACCTGGGCACGGGAACCAATAGGAGGAATCAGTGCAATTCCCGACAAAACACTGGCGTCCTCAATAAGGACGGAGCTGCAACATTTCTGCAGAGCAGAGAGTTGACTGATGTGGCAAAAAGAGCAACTGAAGACAGAAGGCAGCCTCCGCATGCCTGCCTCCCTCACATCCCCCTCCTCCCCTGGCCCCACCCACTTTCTCTTCCAGACAGGAGACAGGTGGTAGGGCTCCCCAACAGCTCCCCTCATGTCCTCCCCACGGCCCCCGACACACACACCATTCTTCACTACGATCACCCCGAGGAATAGATCTCACCTTCGCCTTCCGCCGTCTAAAACCCTCAATGGCTCTCCAGTGCCTTCAGAGGCAGGGCCCAGCCACTCTGCCTGCCATTCAGAGCCCTCTGCACGCTGGCCCTGGCTGGCTTCTCCATGCCCTACTTCAGATACTTCCCCACATGGCACCCTTCCCCAGAGCCGGCTGCCCTCTCCTGCTGCCTGTGCATTGGTTCAGACCTGGAATCCTCACTTTCCCTGACCAGCCCCTGAATTCTTTAGATATCTCAAGAGCATTTGGAAAAAAAAAAAGACTCATCCTAAAAAATATATTTAAAAGGAAGGAGGCAGTGACCGCTTTGCTTAAACCCTTCCTACCCAAGATGTAAGACCACAGTTCCTGGCATGACCTCCAGGCCAGGAGGGTCTAGCCCTGCTGCATCTTCTCAGGCTGCCCTGGCCCTGCTCCCTGTGCTCCAGCGGATAGCCTGGCTGCTCCTTGCACAGGGAGCCTGTCTCCAACTCAGGAACTTTGGACTTGCAATACAACTGCTCCCAGCAGTGTCTGGCCCACAGTAGGTGCTCAATAAACAGTTGTTGAATGAATGGAGTGAATCACTTTGAAGATACGGAATAACAAGAAATGGGTCAAATGTATGACCCAGCATAGGCCTGTGACCCCTGTCATGGGGAGGCCCCTGGCTAAGGCCTCCCCTTGGCTACCCCCAGCAGCCCTGGGGCCTCCTCCGCATCCACCCTCCCCAAGGCCTGTGTGTGCTGGGGGGAAGCAGCTCTACTTTCCCAGGTTGCAGGGGGAGGGGAAGCCCAGGGACAATGTCCTTGAGTCCTGTCTGAGAAATTGATCCTGGAATCTTTAAACCTTGGGGGGAAATGTTCAAAGCCGCAGCCATCTTTGTGCGGAGAGAGGCCAAAGCCTCTCTTGTTTGGGGAAATACATTGTAATGTGCCTTTTGCTTATGCAAAGATGCAGCCAAGTTTCTGTTCTGGAATAGACAATGAGGAAGGAACGGCTCTGCATGACGATGTAAAAGTTTGCCTCCGAGGGTGGCAGAGTTCCACCCCGGGGACGGTGAGCCCTGGGAGGTGGCCTGAGGCTGCTGGGCAGAGGTGACTTTGTCCTCTGCCAAGGTGGGGGAGGGGTGCAGAAACAGGGGAACCAGTTCAGGTTCCCTACTAGGGGAGGCCTGCTGGCCCGCCCGGCTGCCGCAGAGGAGACAGGCAGGGGCACTGGAACAGCGGCCACCCCAATCTTCAGGAAAGTTCCCATCTCCTTCGCTCGGCTGAGCTTTGGGCCACCAGAGGCAGCCTGTGACCCACCTGGCAAAACCATGGCCAGGAGCAAGCCAGGCCTGCAAAGTCTGTCAGAGGCCTGGGGGAGGGGTACCTGCTGCTCTGTGACTTCTCTGGGCCCCCCTGAAATAAGTGGGGAGAGGGCTGTTCTCTCTGCGGCCCCTTCGGAGGCCAGGCTTGGACCACCAAGGTGGAGGCAGAGAAGAGAGTGCAGCCAGAAGTCAGGGAGAGAGGTCTGCTGGCCTCGGGGAGGAACTGTTTCATCTGTGTGCATTGCATATGGTGCCTAAACGGGGCTGCCAGAGCCTGGGCTTATCACGAGAATAAATGTTCTCACGGCATAGCTTCTTCACCCTCTGGCTTCTCACCCTCAGCAAATGCTTCAGAGGCAATGCGAGAAGAAACATGACTCTTGCTCAAAATATCAAACTATCATGGAATGGAAATGGCCAGGATCAGAATTACTGGGGTCAGATCATACATCAAAAAGCCAGGCGGTCAGAGCCCCCTCCTTCAATACCCAGTACGAGAACACTCTGCCCAAGGCCACCCCCTCACTCCTCAGGCGATGTCTCCTGTGCCCGTCCACACTCTGCTGATACCTCTGCAGGTGCCTCAGGGTGGGGACGGGGCTCCTCCACCCCCAGGCCAGCTGATCAATGCACAGAGCCCAGCAGAGGCTAAGAGGCATGTGCTATGCTTAAGAGATATGTGTAGCACTCCAGCAGGCACGCTGAGAAGACAGGTTGCATGACAAACCTTCCCGGCTTTGTACTAACAACTGCAAGAGGCTGCCGCTCCCCCTCTCTGGAGTTTGGGGGGTTAGCAGAGCATTGGGGGCGATACTCCCACTCCGAGGTCAGACTGCATGGGTGCCAACGTGGGGGGTTCTGCCACAATCCTGCCGTGTGACTTGGGGGCCAATTACTTAACCGATCTGGGCCTCAGTTTCCTTATCTGTAAAATGGAGCTAATAATAGTCCCTGCGTCTCAGGGTTGTTTCAGGTTGAAGCAACAATGAAAGTTGTCACACGCGTCCGTGTGAAGAGACCACCACACAGGCTTTGTGTGAGCAATAAAGCTTTTTAATCACCTGGGTGCAGGCGGGCTGAGTCGGAAAAGAGAGTCAGCGAAGGGTGGTGGAATTGTCATTAGTTCTTATAGGTCTGGGAGAGGCGGTGGAGTTAGGAGCAATTTTTTTGCGGGCGGGGGGTGGATCTTACAAAATACATTCTCAAGTGGGGGAGAATATTGCAAAGTACCTTCTCCAGGGTGGGGAGGGTGTACCGTACAAAGCACATTCACAAGGGTGGGGGAATATCACAAAGTACTTATCACAAGGGCGGGGAGGGTGTATTGTCACAAAGTCAACTGATCGGTTAGGGTGGGTGGAAACAGATCACAATGGGGGATGCCATCAGTTAAGGCAGGAACTGGCTATTTTCACTTCTTTTGTAGATCTTCAGTTGCTTCAGGCCATCTGAATGTATAGGTTCAGGTCACAGGGGATACGACAGCTTAGCTTGGTCTCAGAGGCCTGACATTCCTGTCTTCTTATATTAACAAGAAAAACAAAACAAAATAGTGGTGAAGTGTTGGGGCAGTGAAAATTTTGGGAGGTGGTATGGAGAGATAATGGGCGATGTTTCTCAGGGCTGCTTGGAGAGGGATTAGGGGCAGCGTGGGAACCTAGAGTGGGAGAGATTCAACTGAAGAAAGAGTTTGGGGTAACGGGTGATATTGTGGGTTTGTTAAAAGAGCATTTGTTGTATAGAATGATTGGTGATGGCCTGGATGTGGTTTTGCATGAATTAAAAAACTAAATGGAAGACTCGAGGTCCGAATAGAAGGAGACAAATAGGTATTAAAGGACTAGGAATTGGGAGGACCCAGGACATCCAATCAGAGAGTGCCCAAGGGGGTTCAGCATAATTATTTGCTGGGTTGGCGAGTTTTTTGGGCTCTATCCTTGAGTTTTTTTATGTTGTCATATACCAGGCCAGATTGATTTAGGTAAAAACAACACCCGGGTGATTAAAAAGCTTTATTGCTCACACAAAGCCTGTTGGTGGTCTCTTCACAGGGACGCGGGTGAAAAAGTGAAATCCCCAGCACCTAGTACAGGCTCAATGAGATTGTCATCAAATCGGCCGGGCACGGTGGCTCACGCCTGGAATCCCAGCACTTTGGGAGGCCAAGGCAGGCGGATCACGAGGTCAGGAGGTTGAGACCATCCTGGCTGACACGGTGAAACCCCGTCTCTACTAAAAATACAAAAATACAAAAAAAATTAGCCGGGCGTGGTGGCGGGTGCCTGTAGTCCCAGCTACTTGGGAGGCTGAGGCCAGGGAATGGCGTGAACCTGGGAGGCAGAGCTTGCAATGAGCCGAGATCGTGCCACTGCACTCCAGCCTGGGCGACAGAGAGAGACTCCGTCTCAAAAAGAAAAAAAAAAAAAAGAAATTGTCATCAAATTACAGGAGGGTCCAATAGCCCAAGCTGCTTCCCTGGGACCCCATGAGCAGAATGGTCCATTGGGACTTCACCCTTACACCCACCCTGGCTTTCCTCTATCACCATGGGGAGGGGTCTGAGTGAACAGCTTGCACATGTCCCTGTTTTCCAGAGCTGGAGGGGCTGCCGCGCCCAGGCACGTCTGTGAGTGTGACCCAGCCCTGGAGCTCTCCCTGCTGGCTGAGTCGCCATGCCACCACTTAGACCGACCTTCCCACTCGCTGGCCGGACGCCTCATCAGAAACGGAAATGCTGCAGAATGGGGAAGAACCAGTGCTGCTGAGGCCGCAGGACACAGAAGGACACGGCCGAGGCTGCAGGCCAGAGCCCAGTGTCCCCCAGGGGCCTCTCGGCCGCTGCGAGCCACTGACAGGGAAAGGCCGAGAAAAGTCAGGGATTCTGATTCTTGCCGGCAGTGGCTGTGGGATGGCCCTGCCTCCCTGGAACTCTGCTGAGCTTGTCGGCTGTCCCTGGCCACAGAGCCCTGGGGGGCTCAGTGTGGAGTTTCCTTTCAAAGAGGGGCCCCAAATGTCCAGGCCTTGTGCCACCCCTGGCCCTGGCACCCCCATGCCTGCCTCAGAGCCTGTGTGGCACAGCCCATCCCCTGTGACTGAGCTCAGTCACCTGGGTACGTTCGGGCACCACCATGTAATTTGAGAACAACGCATTTTTATTCCCCTGCACATCATATTCTGCTGCTGCTCTGTCACCAGTGTGACCTAGGGAAAGAGGGAAGGAAAATGCTGCTATGGGAGGAGAGGGCCGTGGCATCAGGGGACAGGAACGGTGTGGAGGAGGGGGGCAGAGAGCATGCTGCTGGGGCGGGGGGTGGGCTGCTGAGCTCATACCAGGCTTGGAGCCGGAGCCCTATCCCTACCGCTGCCCCTGCCTTAGGATGAGATGCAGATAGTCCCTGGGGTTCTGAGCTCCACTTCCCACTGAGATGAGACCCTTGCTGAGGGTGGAGTCCGATCCACATGGTGGCTAGGCAGGTGCTTAGAATCGAGAGGGATCTCATGTTAATGAATGCGCCTCAGGCAGCACGTGGATGCCCCCCAGCTCCAGAGGGGTATGTGGGGGCTGCAGCAGCTCCTGCTGATGAGGGCCAGGGCATGGGTAGCTGGCAGTGGCTGGCAGAGTCTGCAGAGTGGACACCCATCAAGGCATAGGGCTCGGACTGGGCAGGGGTCCAGCACGCTTAAGTGGCCCAGACGTCAGACCTGACCACCTCAGAGCAAAACTGGGCCTCCCTACGCCCCAGGCATCCATGCATGATAAGGAAGAAGGGAGAGGCCCTGACAGAGCAGGTATGAACCCCTCAGAGACTGAGAAGGCATGACAGAGGGCCGCAGGCCATCACCTTGCAGTGTGCCCCTCGATATGGGCAGGGGCTCCCAAGGCACTCAGAGCACAGGGCAAGAGTAAGGTGACGGCTGCAAGAAGGGTCCTGCATTACAAGCTCACGGCAAGGGTCATCCGCTGAGAGCACATCCCTCCCTGAAAGTGCAGTCACGCGGGGTGCTTTCCAACACCCAGAGCACAGGCGTTCCAGCGCCTCTTGGGCTTGGCAGGAAACGGCTTTGCCCTTCTGTGCAGCAGGTCACATGCCCCCTGCACCATCGGAGTCTGTTTAGGTGGCTTAGCTCCCTTGCCAGACTCTGGCAGACGGGAAGATAGATGAAATCCTGCCCACCGCTACACAGGAAACCCAGAACCAAAGGAAGAGGGGCTGAATTATTGGAGGCACAAGTGTCCGTGATCACTTCTGCTCAGGCTGGGAAGGGCCAGCATGGGCAGCCCCCAGGCCAGGCTCACTGCCAGGCATGGGTGGGAGGTCGTGCGGGCTGCACCCAGGCTTCCATCCTGCTGTCTGGCTGCAGGGAAGTCTCCCTTGCTCTGTGAAGTTTTCCCACTCTGTGAACCTTCCCATGGGGCACCCATGCTGCCTCGGGTGCTGTCCCATCTGAGTAACTTCCTGGCACCATTGTCATCTCCAGTCACCCTCGTTCGTTAGCTGCCTGTCCATCTCCACTAGACAGGGACTCTTCTGCATCCTTGCTGATGCATCCTGGGTGCCCGTACTCTCGAGTTGCTCCAGGCTTCAGGACCAAGGCCAAGCTCAGCCTCATGCGCCTTCTCCCACCCCAGTGGGCTCCCCAGGGTGGCCAAGGGCTGGCACCTCTTTTGCACAAGCGGCCCCCTCTGTGTGCAGTTATGCCCTCCCCACTTTCCACTTGGGAAACACCAACTCTGTGACCAAAACCAGCTCAAGGATCACCCCACTGGGACTATCTCCACAACCAGGTGGAGGCAGCTGACGGTCTCCTTTGGCTGCCAAGGCCCTGTCCTCGCTGTGCCAAAGCAAGCAGGTGGCCCCCATGAGGAAAAGCTTGTCCAGCACAGGAGCTGGCTGGGGCTGTTCCCAGACATCATGGGCCGAATGAACAACGGCTCGCCTGGCTGGTCGGCTCTGATCTTCTCCGCCTGTGCTGAGTAGTTCCCCGTGTGCGATATCTTGCCCCTCCCACACCCCACAAGTGAGTATTATCCCCATTGTATGAGTGAGGAATCCGAGGCACAGAGAGATTGAGAGGCTCACATAAGTGGGCGTGGGAGTCAGTACAGAAGCTCTGGAGAGCAATTTGGCAAAGCTGCTGCAACTAGAAACCGCATCCCGGGACCTGGCCATTCAGCTGTCAGCATCGACAACGGAGACACGGCCTCTGCCATAGACGTGAAGGCATGAGGGCACCCAGCCACCAGGAGCTCCACACCCACAGATAGAGCTCATTTTTTATGGGAAGCTCTGAGATCACAGTTGCTTTATGGGAATTCATTTAGTCACTTATTCATTCAAAATAGATTTACTGGGCACCTACTATGTGCCTGGCCTTTTCCAGGCACTCAGTGAAAAATCAGGTAGGCAGACCCTCCCTGGGCCCAGTACAAAGTCACCTTTGTGGGAGTCCCTAACCCTCCTGAGACACACCACCAAGGAGACCCCTGGACTGGGGAGCAAGACCCAGGATTGCTTGACGGCAACTCAGCTCAGGGGGCAGCCCGGGAGGGGCCTTGGGAAGTGAGAGCCCATGCCAGGCCAGCCCGGGAGCCCGGCGCAGCACATCATCGCCTCTGTCTGTGGTTCAGCTGTCACCTCCTTGCTGGAGCCTGCACAGGACAAGCTCTGAGGCTGCCTCAAGCTGTCAGCGGGTGTGCAGACAGCTGGCCCTCCTCGTCCACAGCGACTCAAACTCGCACTCTGACAACCACCGGCTCCTCACGGGAGGCCAAGGACAGGCTGCCGGGAGGCTTCCACCTCAGCTGTCAGGTCTGCGGAGGAGCTGGGAGGAGGGGAGAGGCCTGCTTGCGGGGAGGGTTTCAGGAGGAAGCAGAGGTGAGACCCACCCACAGGACCCCCGTCAGAGGGTTCCCTACCTGCTCACCATCACTGGTCTGTCGGCCTCCCCAGACCTGCTGGATCATATGCTGTCTGCGGTCTAGATCCCGTGCTCACCACGACATCCCCAGCACCTAAGGCTGCTCTATCCGTGTGCACTAAAGGAGTGAGTAGGCAGGAGGGCAGCCCTCAAAACAGGAGGACACAGTAGACGCAGAAGCCAAGGCAAAGCAAGAGGCAGAGTGGAAGGTCTGCGGGGAGAGGCAGGTGTGGCCAGGAGACTCCAAATGCTGTGGGGAGGTCAGTGAGGCCTGAGATGAGAACCCGTGGAGCATGTGGGGAGAGGCAGGTGTGGCCAGGGGACTCCAAATGCTGCGAGGAGGTCAGTGAGGCCTGAGATGAGAACCTGTGGAACATGCGGGGATTTGGGATCTCTGGATCTTCAGGCCAGAACAGTAGGGAAGGACCAACACAGGGGCCACTTTCCCACAGGTATGTGACTCCGTCTGCCGTGCTCTGGCCATGTCTCTCTGAGTCTCAGTGACCTGATGCAGGCAAGGGAATCTCACAGGGCCACTGGGGCAAGGTAGTGAGGTCCCAGACATGCCTCCTTGCACAGGGTCAGCACGTGCAAAAACAGCAAATGTGAGTTTCCCCCTCCTCAGGTGGGGAGAGGTGCTTCCAAGGATAGAAAGCATAAGCCCCAAACCTCCTAAGAGAGATGAGTCCATCTTTGTAGACCACAAAGCAGCTTCGCTGCTGCTCTCCAAGCCCCCTAAGCTCCAGCAGGGCCCAATCTGTGCACCGCGATTCACGATGCAGCCAGGTTTGCAGGTGTTGTACCGCCGCCAGGAGCCCTCATTAGAGGCAGCGGCAGTGGCCCTTGTCCGAGGAGCCTTCCCTGACCAGCCGCCCCAGGCACCCTTCCCTGATGAACCAGGGTGTAATCACACGTCCTGATTCTGCTCCCCATACTCCTGTGCTCTGAGCTCCCTCAGTGCAGGGACGTGGAGGCCGGGAGTTCAGGGAGTGCCGAACACGACTGAGGACAGCTCTCAGTCTCAGCATGCTCCTCCCATGCCCGTCTCTGCTGAGCACTTCCCTGGTGTTCCACTCGAGTGGTGCTCCCAACGGCCCCGGGAGTTGGCACTGCCCAGCACAGGGCGCAGCAGGACAGGCAGTCACCTCCTTCCTTCTAGGCTGGAAAGGACACTCAGGCCACCCACACGCCAGACTTGTCCTACAGCCGTGTTCTGCTTCACCTGTGCAGCGTGGGTTCTTAATTTCAATTTGTGGCCCACATTGAAAAATAATTAGATTTCCCACAAAAATTAGATTTTCAGCTTCTCATGGAAGAAGGACCTGACAGCAGTGGTCTGCTTCTTCCTACAGAAACACAAGTGAGTGGAACCAGGAGGAGCTGGTTCCAGGGGGGCTGGAACCAGGGGTCGTGGCCTCTTCTGTCGCCCCAGTCCCCACCACTCCCGACAGCCTTCAGCCACCTGGGCCCCTCCTGCCTGGCTCCTGTGAGCACGTGAGGGCACTGCCCTCTTCTGAGCCCTGCATGCAGCCTCGCACACACCACTGGCCCTCATGGCTGTGTCTCCTGGTGCAGCACACAAGGCCAGGCTCTGAGGCCAGCGGGACAAGCGTGAGGAACAGAAACAGTGCCAGCAACATCCCCAGGGCCACGCCGCCACCAGCAGACCCTGAACCCCACTTCCCTCCCCCCACTTAAGGGAACCACATTTTCGTTTCCAGTTTCAGAGATGTTTTTCTCTTTCCCAGGAACCAGAGCCAGAGACTCGTGAACTATGACTTGGGGTGACGCTTTCCGCCTGGCTGGTTTGCAGCTCCGTGGCCAGTTTACAAGATTTCCACCACGACCAGCCGAAAGCATTCCTGTCCGGCCGCTGCCTTCCCCACCGCCACCATGCGGTCTCAACACGTTTGAAAGTTGGTGAGAAATTGAGCCCATATGCCTTCTGATTGTTTGCAAACCCTGGCAAGGCTTTGGTAAGTCCAGGCCAATTTCTGGATTAAATTAGAAAAGAAAAGAGGAAAAATATCTGAATCCTGGCATAGAGAGAAATCATTCATTAAAAAAAAAAAAAAAAAAAAACTGTTGAAGAACATACTGTACAGAGAATGTTCTCGTGCTGGGAGGGGTCAAAGGTTATAGCCTCGACTGAAGGCACAGAAGACCCTTGGATTCCACATTCTCCATAGGCCTAGGAGCGTGTCTGCCCTCAGCAGAAGAGATGCTCTGGGGGTTCAGGCATTCTCCC
The DNA here is from genome assembly GCF_002776525.5 of Piliocolobus tephrosceles. Classification (NCBI taxonomy): domain Eukaryota; kingdom Metazoa; phylum Chordata; class Mammalia; order Primates; family Cercopithecidae; genus Piliocolobus; species Piliocolobus tephrosceles. The sequence continues at coordinate 111,640,662 of NC_045437.1, read as the reverse complement.
AGAACGTAAGCAGTTAACACAGGTGGGAGAGACTGTTCTGCGTGACCAGAAACCTGCTCCTCCTGCTCTGCCGTTCTACAGCGGTTAAGAGCAGCTCATTCTATCCTTTACAAAGAATCCCCGAAGTAACCTCACCGGAGCTTTGTGCTGATAAGGCTAGGGTGGGGGCGGGCCGGGGTCTGAGCAGCCCACTGCACTCAGTACTTCCCTAATACCCACATGCACTGATGTAGTGAAAGGCACATGCTAACTTTGGAGGCCTGGGGCCATCATAGCTCAAGGCAGGCACTAAGCAAGTACATTTCTGCAGAGCCTGGTAGCAAATATTACTTTAGCACCCCATAGTGAATTTCTTCTCAGCTTTGTGGGCCATACGGTTTTTGTTGCAACTACCCAACCTGTTGTTGTAGCACAAAAATGGCCACAGGCTCTGCCGGGTGCAGTGGCTCACGCCTGTAATCCCAGCACTTTGGGAGGTCGAGGCAGGTGGATCACCTGAGGTCAGGAGTTCAAGACCAGCCTGGCCAAGATGGTGAAACCCTGTCTCTTCTAAAATATAAAAATTAGCCGGGCATGGTGGTGGGCGCCTGTAATCCCAGCTACTCGGGAGGCTGAGGCAGAGAATCGCTTGAACCCGGGAGGTGGAAAGTTGCAGTGGGCCAAGATCATGTCACTGCACTCCAGCCTGGATGACAGAGTGAGACTCTGCCTCAAAAAAAGAAAAAAAAAAAAAAAAAACATAGGCAATTCATAAATCAATAGGCGTAGCTGTGTTCCAACAAAACTTTATTTACAAAAACAGGTGAAGGGCCAGGTGGCCCTGGGGCCAGAGTTTGCCAACACAGATTTAGAATCTCCAGTTCACGTGAATTTTGCTTTCATGCAAGTAATATGTCCAAATTTATTTTAATGTAAAACTGATGTTTTAAAATGCTTCTAAAAAAGGGGCCACTTCAGGGGGGGATGGCTTACATCTGTCTGGTGGCCTCTGGCAGGCCTGAGAGTATGTGTTCTCATTAGCAAATAGGTTGAGCGCCGGCCTTGCTGCAGGCTGGGTGTCACCCACTGCAACGGTCTCTCCCTCCTGTCTACAAGGAGTGCAGTAGGACCAGGGGCTTACACAGACAGTTCAAGGTCTTTGTAGATCCTGATATTTAAGCAACACATTGAGGCCTTAGGCTTCGCAGGGAAGAGGAGGATTGAAATTAGTGCTTTAATTAAATGCTTGAAGCCACAAAGGAAACTTTAGCCTTGGGCCCAAGCTTTATATTTCTTGAAGTCTTGGCACAGATAGATTTTACTTTTAAAAATGTATCCATAGCCAGGCATGGTGGCTCGTGCCTGTGATCCCGGCTACTCAGGAAGCTGAGACGGCAGCATCATTAAGCCCAGGAGATTGAGTCCACCATGCAACATAGCATGACCCTGTCTCTAAAAAAATCTTTAAAAAATTAGTCAGGCATGGTGGTGTGAGGCTGCAGTCCCAGCTGCTTGGGAGGCTGAGGTTTGAGGCTGCACGGAACTGTGATTGCAGTACTACACTCAAGCCTGGGTGACTGAGTGAGACCCTGTCTCAAAAAAATAAAAATGCATATATAATAAACATATTACTTTCACAATGGCTCTGATCTTCCAAGGCATTCATCCCTGCCTCCCATTCACCTGAGCCTGGAGAAGAGTCCCTGACTGTACCTGGTGACGAAACTTGAGGTGCCACACACATCTGAGCTGCCTCCTAGCCTGTCAGGCTCAAGCCCACTCCACGTGTGCCCAGGCCCACACACATGGCCACTGCATCTAGTTTGTGAGCAGAGACTAGCCTAGGCACTGGCAGAGCAAGTTTTTGAAAATGTGAGAAATACCAAAGCCCCAGAGTCAGTATCAGGCATGTTCACCAATGTCAACTGTGTCCCAGCCTGGCAGCACCCAGTACCTCAGGGAGCACGTTTCCAAGCAGGAAGCGTCAAACATGGCAGTGGTCTCCCAATGCCGTCGGGGGCGGGGGGCAGGCCTGGACAGAGGAGAGCCCCTTATCCTCCCGGCTGGGCCCAGGGGAGGCAGCAATGCAAGGTGGAGGCTGGAGGCTGAGCCAGAGTCGAGGCTGGGAGGAGCAGGAGCAGAATGAAGGCAGAGGGAAGAGAGTTCACTCTGCTAGTGATGGGGCCAGGGGGCCAGCAAGGCTGGACGGGCCGCACCTCTGCCCATGGCTCACACTCCATCCTCTTAGCCCTCACAGTGCTTGGGAGGGAGACCCCTCTGCCCTTAGATGGGGGAATGTGGGCATCCCCAAGTGGCTCATGCCTGTAATCCCAGCACTTTGGGAGGCTGAGGTGGGTGGATCACCTGAGGTCAGGAGTTCTAGACCAGCCTGGCCAACATGGTGAAACCCAGTCTCTACTAAAAATACAAAAATTAGCCGGGCATGGTGGCATGTGCCGGTAGTCCCAGGTACTTGGGAGGCTGAGGCAGGAGAATTGCTTGAGCCTGGGAGGTGGCGGTTGCAGTGAGCCGAGATCATGCCATTGCACTCCAGCCTGGGCGAGAGAGCAAGACTGTATCGCAAGAAAAAACAAAAACAAAAACAAAAACCCAGTGCAGGGAGCCTCCACGGACAAGGGCCACAGGCTCAGCGCACACCCGGCGCCCTCTTAGCACAGCCGGCTTCCCCTGGGCCTCGGAGTTGTGTGGACGTGCCCAAGTAGAAGCTGGGGAAAGGCCACAGAGAATGGGAGCCTGAGGTGGCATATGGGGGCACATGCAGGGCACCAGGTGGTCCACCGGGCTGTGGGGTCTGAGTGCAGGGCTCAGGTTCCTGGGCTTGCCCTAGGGGCAGGCTGACTTCATAGATGACCAGGGCCCGTGTTCAGAAGGCCCCGAACTTGGGGCTTGACCCTCTACAGCTCCTTCTGGAAGTTCTTCATCATCTCACCCTTGCACGTGTGTTTTGGAAGTGAAGGCTCCTGGGGCAATGGAGCATGGTCCCACCTCCCCAGGACAGGCTCTCAGCCGCCCCCAGCAGGTGCAGGATCAGGCATGTATTCCCCACAGCATCTCAGGGCAGGCGTGGTGGTGGCCGTCCTGCCCACGGCTGGCAGGAAAGGGACATGTCTGGTGGATGGCCGGCCAGAGCCCATGTTTCGGCGGAGGTGAGCCTCCCATGAGTGACACCTGCATAGAGATGGGATTGGCTATGGCCGTACGCTCTGGGCTGGAGCAGTGCACCAGTGGGAAGGGGGTGTGCCTGGCTCTACTTCCTCAGACCCCCTGGCTGGGGCACAAACAATGTGTTCTTCCAGCGGTGGCAGGAAGCTCTCAGACTCCAGTGGGCGCACCCTTCACGCTGGGGGTGCACTCACTCTGCTAGGACCCCGTACCTGAGGAGAAATCCCTCAGTGGGCTTTCACTCTGTGGGATCCTCTCTTTCTCCTCCCAGCCTCCCTGAGTCTGGCCTGTGCCTGTCATAAACTTTTGGCCAGCCTGAGGCACCCACCAGGATCAGCCACAAAATGCACATTTGTTTAATTTCAGTGACTCCACGTAGAAGCTAAACGCTCTAATATTTGCATTTAAAATAGCCACTGCACAATTTAAAGATGAATAAGAAATTCATGCTAATAATTCAAGGTTCCAATTTTTGTTCACTTAGAACAACATTAAAAAGCAAATAAAAAAACAGCAAGTTGAGAGAGAAAGAGACAGAGACTAAGGAAGAAAGGAAGTGGCTAAATAGTCCCTTTTTATGGCACTTTACTCTGCTCTTTGAGCAAGCGATCCCACATTTCCATTTTGCGCTGGGCCCTGGGAGTTACGTGCTGGCTCTGCCTATAGGCCAGCGTTCCCCACTGATGAGTTTTGCAACAGCCAGATATTGCAGGGAAATGAGAATGCATTGCATGTAATACACTGGCTCCTTTGAATTCTCTATCTTCCCCTGTCCCCTTCATTTTATTTATTATTTATTTATTTATTTATTTTTTGAGACAGAATCTCACTCTGTCGTCCAGGCTGGAGTGCAGTGGCATGATCTTGGCTCACCGCAACCTCTGCCTCCCAGGTTCAAGCCGTTCTCCTGCCTCAGCCTCCTGAGTAGCTGGAATTACAGGCACGGGCCACCACCCTTGGCTTATTTTTGTATTTTTAGTAGAGACGGGGTTTTGCCATGTTGGCCAGGCTGGTATCGAACTCCTGACCTCAAGTGAGCCACCCACCTTGGCCTCCCAAAGTCCTAGGATTACAGGTGTGAGCCACCGCGCCCAGTCTATCTTTCCTCTTACTTCGGGAGAAATTCGGGTGGAGGGCTGCTATGGCTGAACCCAGGTGTGACAAGAACAGTCAGTGGTTGGTGAGGAGCTGGAGCTTGGGAAGTATGGCTGCCAAACAGAGCAGCATCTCAGAAGATTAACTTCTGGGGAGGGCAGGAGACGCCAAACACGTCACCCAAGGCAGAAGCTTTTCCCATGGGAAGGGAAAGACTGCAGGATCTGACAACACACAAAAACGTAGGACGTCAAAAACTATCCCAGGCAGAACAAAACAAAAGGTAAACAAGAAGACGGGGGAAAATATTTCCCACACATGTGACAGACAAAAAGTTAATCTACTTAGATACGCAAACTCTTCAGATGAATGGAACACCCCCAAATCCCAGCAGAATCAAGGGCATGAATAGGCCAAGCACAAAAAATAAAATAATCTCTGTTTACAAATACATGTATATTTTTAAATGCAGGCTCATTAACATCAAGGAAATACAACTTACAACAAAAAGGTTATCTCAGTTGTAATTAAATTACCACTGTTCAAAAGGACTCAGTGGTGTGAGGGGGTGGGGAGACAGGCATTTGCTCAACAAAGCGGGAATAGAGGAAACCATAACAGAGAACATTCCAGCGTAGAAAGCTTACAAAATGGGCATATCTGTTGACCAGAGACTCCGCTTTCAGCAACTCAGCTTAAGGAAATACGTAAGCAGGAGCGGTAGATTCAGCTCGATGAACATGGTACAGTTAGTGGCATGTCTGACCTCTAATGGAGAAATTAGTTTTGCTATGTGAATATGTCATATAAATAATAAGTTAGGTAAAAAGTGTGCTACAGTCATATGGCGTGATGTTGTGTGATCATTAAAACCAGGTAGTAGACAATAACTGCTGGGAGAAGACACTCACATATCTACATGAATTTATGCTAATTTTACATAGTAAAAAAAAAAAAATGGCTGGTGCAGTGGCTCATGTCTGTAACCTCAGCACTTTGTGAGGCCGAGGCGGGTGGATCACCTGAGGTCAAGAGTTCAAGACCAGCCTGGCCAACATGGTGAAACCACTGTCTCTATTAAAAATACAAAAAAAACAAAAACAAAAACAAATTAGCCAGCCGTGGTGGCACATGCGTGTAATCCCAGCTACTCGGGGAGCTGAAGCAGGAGAATCGCTTGAACTCGGGAGGAGGAGGTTGCAGTGAGCCGAGATCGCGCCACTACACTCCAGCCTGGGCGACAGAGTGAGACTCTATTTCAAAATAAATACATAAATAAAATGAATCATCTGTGTTAAATATAGAATATTTTGATAAACCAAGAAACATGCTTTTCTAGATGTAAGGAGGAAGACAAGAAAACTGGACCCATCAGGGGCTGCCGGAATGGGCAGGTGGGGGGTTGCCTGAACCAAAGAGTCCCTTTCTGTGCCCAGGTGACCCCGTGAAACGCTCCATTTCCAACCCTCTTCCCCTCGGGCAAGTGTGACATGAGAATGGCAGCTTCATTTTTCCCATGGAAAAGGGAATATCATGTCTTGCCATTCACAAGAAAAGGAAGCAGCCCCTCCAGTGATTTCCACTGCCCTCGGAGCCACAGGCAGCTCCCCTTCACCTCTGGAAGACTGCGGCGGCCGGCTTCGCTCATCCCAACTTCCCCTACCTGTGCCCCCTGCTTCACAGGCCAGGCCTTCTCCATTCTTCCAGCCAGCCCCATTCCTGCCTCAGGGCTTTGGCGCCGCCTGCCCCCTCCCTCAGACTTGGAACAGGCTGTCCCTATCCTACCTCTTCCCACATGCTTCATTTGTCATGAGCCTCAGCTCCCATGATATCTCCCGTGCACCAGCCCCTGACCTTCTGTATAAAGTGGCCTGCCTTCCCCTACCCTTCTTCCTTCTCCATCTCACAACGATTTTCTTTCTTTCTTTTTTTTTTTTTTTTGAGACGGAGTCTGGCTCTGTCGCCCGGGCTGGAGTGCAGTGGCCGGATCTCAGCTCACTGCAAGCTCTGCCTCCCGGGTTCACGCGATTCTCCTGCCTCAGCCTCCCGAGTAGCTGGGACTACAGGCGCCCGCCACCTCACCCAGCTACTTTTTTTTTGTATTTTTTAGTAGAGACGGGGTTTCACCGTGTTAGCCAGGATGGTCTCGATCTCCTGACCTCGTGATCCACCTGTCTCGGCCTCCCAAAGTGCTGGGATTACAGGCTTGAGCCACCGCGCCCAGCCACAATTTTATTTCTTACATTGCATTTATCATTACTTGAAATGATCCCGTTTGTTTTCCACTTGAGTATCGTCTGTGTCCGCCTTCCCAGAATGCAAGGTAGCAGGGCTACATCCTGTCATGCTCACGGCCGCACCCCTAGCCTGACATATAATAGATGCCCCATAAACACTGGTCCCCCGTATGAATGGCAGCCGGGGCACCAGACAGAGGAGGATGGCTATGCCGAGAATCCACCCCATCTCAGGAGCTGAACACAATACAGTGTACACTGGGTTTCCGTACTCACACCATGGTGTGGTGTGGGTCAGGGGGCCGAGCCTAATGCTGTAGCTGTGCCTTCTGGGACATGTGGTTTCCAAGGTTTCCATGGCAGGGGGAGACAGAGATGGAGGGGACTCCAAGCTCTTACCAGCCTTGGTCCACAGGTGACCCAAATCACTTCCTTTCACACAGGCCACTAGGCAAAACTAGCCATGCAGCTCCATGTCAGTTACAAGGGAGCCTGGGCATCGGAGGGGAGCATGGGGGTGACTGATGAGGCTGAACTGCCTGTGCCACCCCTGGACCCCATATCCCCGCCCAGGCTCTGCCACAAAGAGATCCCAAAGGAAGTTCTGCAGGCAGAAGTCACCCCAAATGATGAGGGAAACTGAGGCAGTGTAGGGCTGCAGGGCTGCCAGGGTGGAGCTGTGCCTGCACTGAGCCCACCTCTGCCTCACCTCCTCCTCAGAGTCTGCATTCCCTGGGTCCTCACCATCAGGGCCCCCACCAGCTCCTCCTCCCAGGGCTTGACGGCCTTTCCCAGGGCACAGGCTGTGCCACCGTTCTCTGCATCCAGTTCAGTGGGCAGCTCACTGCCCAGGACTGGCTCCCACACCCTGGGCTCTGGGCGTGCCATTGCCCAGCCCCACCTGCTCTACAGCCAGTCAAACACCTCACTGGGAGCCCAGTCCCAGCCGGCTGCTGCCACCTCTGTCCTTCCATGCTTTTGCTTTTGCTCCAGCCATGGGGAGCCCGTGGCCAGCTGGGACTTACAAGAGAACTGTGACAAGCCACTGGCCAGGCCTTGGGAGCCCCTTGGGGTTGTGGTTTGAGGCCCTCACAGCACCCTAGTTCAGAGACAGGGCACGGTAGGCAGTCCGTCTGTGCACAGAACCAGCCCTGCCCTATCCAGCACAGCAGCTGCCAGTCACACTGTGACTTCCATCTAGGTGCAAATTAATTCAAATAAAGTACTCTTTGGGGTGACTACCATAAAAAAGAAAAAAGAGACAAGTGTTGGTGACAATTTGGAGAGACTAGAATCCCTGTACACCGTTGGCAAAATGGTGCAGCCACTGTGGAAAACAGTGTGGAAACTCCTCAAAAAATTAAAGAAAGAAAGAATTACCCTGTGTCCCGCAATTCTACTTGTGGGCATATAGTCAAGAGAACGGAAAGCAGGGTCTGAACACCCACGTTCATGGCAGCATTATTCACGGTAGCCCATGATGGGGCAACCCGAGTGCCCATGGATGGCCGGGATACTATTCCTCCCTGAAAAGGAAGGACATTCTTACATATGCTGCAACATGGAAGGCCCCTGAGGACATCGTGCTAAGTGAAGTCAGCCAGAAGCAAAAGGACAATTACTGTGTGATCCACTTATGCGAGGTACCCAGAGTAGTCAAATTCTTAGAAACAGTGAGTGGAGTGGTGGGTGCCAGGAGTCGGGGGAGGGGAGGAACGGGGCTGAAATTTAACGGGCACAGTTTCCATTTTACAGGATGAAGAGTTCTGTGGACGGTGGCGGCGAGGGCGGCCCAACCATGTGAATGTGCTTACGTCCCTGAATCGCGCGCTTAAAAACGGTGAAGACGCTGATTTATGTTCTGTATATTTCACCGCAATTTAAAAACTTTTAATTAAAATTAGCTTGGAACAAATAAGAAGTTAAATTAAAAGTTCAGTTCTTCAAGGACACCAGCCACACTTCAAGTGCACGAGAGCCCGGTGGCTGCTGCGCCAGAAAGGGCAAAACCTGCGTCTCTCCGCTCCAGCACTGCAGGAAGCTCGGTCGCACGCACAGCAGTGTTCTGGAAGGTCATCCTTTCTCAGACGCTCCCTCAATGCTCCTCCTCCCCAAGACCACCAAAGGGTCCGGCATGCCTTAGATCTGTCCCTAGGACTCTCCGGGCATGCACAGGCTCTCAGTGAGGACGCAAGGTATTAACCGTCGGGGCAACGCATGCTCCAAGCACGGGCCGCGCCTTGTCTCCCTCGGCCACGCTACACTCTTGCAGCGGGAGCTGGGGCTCCGATCAGAGGACAGACCCCCTGCTGACCCTCTGCTGCTGGTCTCCCAAGCCCCGGGACTCTCTGCCATGCCCCATCGCCTCTGCAGGACACTCCCGCTGTGCCCATGACAAGCATGCTGTCAACACGTTTGCTGAATGAATCAGTGCTCACTTCTGTGCAACAGGGGACAAAAGACACGGCCCAAATATTTTCTCAACTTCTGAGACTTGTCTCCTAAAACGGCTTCTCTGTTGTGATAAAACTCATTTCAGTGTAAGACGTTTTAAATTTCTCATGCTTTGCTCGAAACGAACCTTCCCATTATTCAAAATGGGGAGTACGGCTGGATCACTAGGGTTTGAATAAAGTTGGATGGCAAAAGTGAGAGAACCTTCTAGACATCCTCCAACCAGCTGTTGTGACAGAGAGACCCTCGGCACCAGGAGAAAGGCTGATCTGCGTCCACCGGCCTTATGAAGGACTCACCCCGGGTCCCACCTTCAGTCAGCGTCCTTGGTGGGCTCTCAGCAGTGACCCTTCCTGGGCTGTCACTAAATTAGATAGTGTCACTGTCATGATAACAAAACCACATTTTATGTGGAAACTAAAAAGGTGTTCACCCTACTGAGAGACTGAAAAGCACAGTCACCGACATTCTCTCATTTAACCCTCACATCAACCCCCACGATGAAAACCCTGACCCATTTTATAGACGAGAAAACCAAGGCTCAGAGGATGGGAGCAGCGTTCCTAAGGACGCACCTGGAAAAGGCGAGGCCGGGAGCCACCATTGGACTGTGATTCCAAGCCCAGTCCTTTCCCCGCTGGGTTGGAAGGCAATATGATGCTAGGGAAAGAACTCATATTGTGAAGGCAGGCAAGATTTTATACCCACCAGTCTCGCAGATCCAGCCTGAGGACTTCCTAAGATAATTCAGCACGGCAGGTGCCCAGCGTGGGCTTGGCATGGTCACGTAGTAGAGACTCAATAATTGTAGCCATTATGGTTTTACTGTTATTATTATTGCAATAAAGGTACGTTTCAAAAATAAGATGAGGTTAATTGTGAAAACGCTCTCCCAAATAAAACGAATTTTGCCGACGCAGCGGACTTCAGCCCCCGGTGTGGATAAGGCTGGGCTCCAGAGGGCTCGCGGACTCATGCAAGGCCGGTCAAGAGGAAAGTGAGCATGAAGGTGGGGTCTCTGCCAAGTGTTCAGCTCACTTACATCCCCCTTTTTCCCCTGAGGTATCTTTTCACCAGGGCCCTGGGGACTCTGACCCATGTGTCAGCTTGATTCCTGGGGGGGTTCATCCCTGGCCCGAAAAGCAGAGCTGAGCAGCAGACTCCGAGCAGACCTCCACAGCCCGCTGCCTGCCTCCAGCCAGGCCCCAGAGGACCTCATTCATCCACAGGTTTGGACACACAGCACGGGGTTTGGACACACAGCACAACTTCCCACCTGCCCGGCTTCCACAGCACCTCCAGCCTTCCCTAAGCCCTGGCTGGTTAGTGGGGCCCCCTAACGCCCCACTGGCAGCATCTCACATTCCAGGCCGTGCCCTGGTCCTCCTTCTCACCCCTTCTTTTCCCTGCAGGGCTCAGCCGAGCCAGTCTGCTCCCCTGGGAACCTGCATTTTGAAGACTGGATGCCCCTCAGCCCGACAGTGGCTCTGGCCACTTGAGGCAGAGAGAGGAAAGGCCTGCACAGCCTCCACCCACACATGGTGCAGCGTCCTTGCATCTCCCGCTCAGGCTGCGGGGGTGTGGAGCAAGGGAGGAGGTTCTTTAATCTCGTAGCATCAGGCAGACAAGGGGCAGGTGCCCAGAAGACGGAGGTGGCACACAGACACCCCTTTCAATAGCCCAGACTCACAGGGAGAAAGGAATTCCCTCCCCGATTGTCAGTTCTCCCACTGCCAGCTTCAAGGAGGGGCCCTGGGTTGGTGTCTGGCCCTGGCTCTAATGCACACTAATTTCTACTTTAAACAGAAAGGGGCCTCTGTTCGGAGCCAGAGGAAGGCAGGACTATCTAGTTCGGGCTGAATAACGTCACTTTATGTCTCACTATTAGGTTAGCTTTTTAGGTAAAATGAGGTTTCCTTTTAAAATAATTTTAGTTTTAAAAGTGGCAAACATTGAGAAAACCTGTTTTTCAAATGACACATTGAATGACATTTGTCATTCAAATGACTGGAGTCTGCATAAAACCACCTTAGCCTACAAAGAGCTGTCAAGTTGGAATTACCCGCAATTTGCAGATGAGAAAACTGAGGTCAGGGAGGGTCAACTTGTCTCACCTGTGGACCCAGAGCGCCTCCCTGAGACTGTGGCACTCACCTCCGGCTAACAAGGAAATCAGCAGAGCCTCAGGGGACGCAGCTGGGCCTCTCTGGCCTGCCCAGCCCCTGGCTGACCCTCCCCATCCCGCCCCGTGCCTCAGCCACCCGACTCACAATGTTCATGAGCGTGAGCAGGTACTTCTGCACATGCTCCTTCCCGTGGAACTGCACCACAGAGTCATCCACGCCCAGCAGGACCTCGATGTTGTAGTCGTCATCTGCAGCATGCCTGCGTGCCCTCCGCCTCGAGCTGTTGACGCGCTCCTCTAGGACGCCCAGGGCACGGCTGAGGCTGTCCAGGTTGCCCAGGGAGGCCCCTGCAAGGAGAGGACACCATCTTCAGCAGCAGGGCAAACCCACCCGGACACACCACCACCCACCAGGCGCCAGCTCGCCAGCTCAGCCATCCTCTCATTTAAAACTCATAGCACCCCGAACCTGGGGTATTGTTCCATTTTACAGAGGAAAGCGAGGTGCAGAGGAAGGTGGCAGAGACTTGCCAAGCTGTCTCAGTCACAGCAGGGCTCAGACAGCCACCTCTGTGACTTCCAGGACCGCTCGTTCCCCAGCCCCTGGTGGCAACCCCAGCCACAGCAGGGGCCACAGTGGCCTCCACACGATGGTCAGGCCTGCTGAGGCTGTGAGAGTCCCAGCCCAGCATCACCGTCTGCCTTATGGATCCCAGGGCTGGCACCCAGCCACAGAGAGGCCGGGAACCTCAGCCCGCACTGCCTGAAGCTGGAGTGGGCAGAGCCGCCTCTTCTCCCCCGAAGGGCTGCCAGGTGCCAAAGGACTGGTGTCCCAGGTGTCACCGCCAGCTGTTATGACTGGGGAAACCGAGGCCCATCCTGGGCTGCGCATGTTCTCCACTGTCTCCTTGGGCCCCTCCCAGAACTTTCTTCTCAGTCCTCCACTGAAGTGAGGCCCCACACCTCTGGGCCAGGTCCTGGGCCCCTCCGCAGGCGAACTGTACCGCCTCTGGTCTGATTGAATTGTTCCGAGACCAAGACGAACCCCTCTGTGGCAGCTCTGCTGCAGTCGGCCCTGGGCAGGCACTGATCTCCTGCCCCCAAGGTGTGCCTCTGGCCACTTGGGGCTGCCATCCTGGGGAGCCCGCCCCGGATATCGTCCCTGCCTTCTGTGCAGCGCGGTTTCTGCTCTGTTCCGTGTCCTGCAGGCCGGAGACCACCCTGGACCAGGCTTCAGTTCCCAGCCCTCCACTGCCCATCTCTAAAGGCCACAGCAAGGCTGGCCAGGCTGACTTTCAGCATCGACGGCAGCCCCAGACCACACTGCCCACTGCCCCCCAAGCCCCAGTGGCCAGGAAGCCCCCATTCCCTTGCACTGGTCTCTGTCTAAGCCAGGTCCTGGCCCCAGGGTCCTGTGTCTCCATGGCATTCCCCAGGCAGGTTCTCAGAGACTCCTGGCCCGGGACAGACCCAGGGCTGCAGGTCATCGTGACATCACCAACCCACAGGACCCCGAGGCCCCTGCAGCTGTGGGAGACCAGCGTCCCGGCTGCACCACCTCTCTACAGAGAGTCTTCCAGAAAAACACTTTTCACCCCCAACGCCTCTCTCCTGCTGCCTCTTCCAGGTAGGGACAGGCACTCCCTCCCTGTGAGGGTGGCCCAGGACAGGCCCCGGGGGCAGAACCAGGCCTCTGCAGGTGGCACGGCCACTCGGACAGTGAGGCAGCCTGGCACCGGGCCCCCATCCTGGCACACACTTCCTCACCCGGTGCTGACAGCAGGCCTCTCGGTGGACTTGGCCATTTCCGTTTTACAGCTGGGGAGACCCATGGCATCCCAGCGGGGCCAGCTCTCAGCCAGGAGCTCTCTCCTTGCACCCTGCAGCCCGGCTCAGACAAGACAGACTGAACATGAGGTTTCAGGCACAAACCTGCAACCCGACTGTGGGCAAGACCAACAGAGACAGTGGAGGTGCGAGGCAGAGGTGAGGGCTGGGACAGAAAAGAGGAGTAGGTGGGGCCAGGGCTGAGCAGCTGCTGGGGTTCCAGTACCTTTGGGGTCCTCGTGCCACCTCCAGCTCCACAGTTCTGTGTCCCCTCAACATACACACCCAAGCACGCACACATGTACACACACATGCACACACACACACGCATGTACACAGCAAGGACTCCCAGGGCCACTCCAGGGACAGGGGTGGGGCAGGCAGGCCTGCGGGCAGGGCCATGTGGAGCTGAGCAGTCTGCTTAGCTGCCTGGATGATTCAGGACCATCCACGCTGTTCCCAGAGGAAGCGCCAGCGACTTAAGCCTGACAGGGAGGTTGAGGAATCGCCACTCTATTTTTGTACATTTATTTCTTTGCATTTCCAAAGAACAGAGACAGCTCACCTTCAGAATCACCTTGGGAAGCAGAGAGATGCTAATTTCCATAGGAAAATTCTTCTTCCCCTGGGGAATAGGCTGGATGTTACCCTCTGCCCTTGTCAAGCAAGGGGGTCACACACAGCGGTGCCCTCGGCAAAACCAGACCACAGAGGCACCCGTTGAGGCCACGTGGTGCCATTTGATTAATAGTATTTGAAAATTGGAAGACTTCATGTTTAAAAATTCTAGAACATCCAGCTTCTCTTGAGGAATTAGGAGACGGGGCCATCCCAGGGGTAGCCCTGGACCGTGAATTGAGGGGCCATACCTGGAGACAAAATATACAGGGCTTGGCTCACCAGGGCTGCTGCCTGCCACCCTCAATGTCATTCTGGCACCAGAAAGCATCACAGTATGTCCTCCTGGCCCTAAGCCCGGAGTCACCATGCAGGGACCCTCCAGACACTCCCTGTAGGAGGATTGGGGCGCCGCGTCGGGACAGAGCTGGGCTGGGGCACGTCTTGAGGCTGCTTCTGCTGAGCAGGTGGAGTTTTTAACTAAACTGTGTGTTGCAGGCCCATGAAAAATAGCAAAGATTTCTAAAGATGCTTTAGAAGTGTCAGTTTCACCTGAAATGGATTTATTATTGTTGCCATCATTATTTGAATCGTGATAATTTTGGGGGGAAATTTGGAAATTATGTTCTAGAGCACTCCTTCTCCACCCAGGACCAGTGCCTAGAGACGGCCCAAGGCCCAAAGGTAAAGAGGGTGAAGAGAGGAAGACAGGGGCCTGGGTCACCTGGCAGGTGACAGCCACCCCGAGTCTGGCCCCTGGAAGCCTCAGTCATGTTCAGGCTGGACAGGACAAGGGGAGAGCCCTCGGGCCTGGGGCAACAGGAGCCCTGGCCCAGACACCCTCCTGCCTCCTCTGTCCCAAAAAGACCCGGCAGTCAGGCTGAAGCCCCAGCTTGTCAATCACAAGTGCCACCTCAGTTTTCCCCGCAATAGGATTGACCCTGACCCTGTCAATCACGAGTGCCACCTCAGTTTTTCCTACAGTGGGCTTAACCCAGGCCATGAAGAGACTCTGACCACATGCGGGCCCTCGCAGGCTGTTCCCCCAAACAGAGCCTTGCTATAAGGAGCTCTGATCGGTGGGCCTGGCACGGTCCTGAGTCGGCTTCCTAGTGATCCCTCTGAAGTCAACCTTGACCTTGGGCCTGCCCACCTGTACTGGTTGCCTACCTGGTCTAATGGCCCCTGTTCCACTCAGTCCCTCCAAGGCAGGAGGGGGCTATTTGCTGCTCTCCCCTCCTCCCCTGGGAGCTTCCTATGTTTGTAGCCCAGCCCTGCTGAGCTGTGGTGACCAGGAGCTCACACAGCCTCTGCTCTATCCCTCGGCATTGACCCTGCTTGGATGAGTGGTCAGCGCTGCCCGTCTCCTGTGGAGGCAGGAGGATGATGCTGCCCTTGGCCTTCCTTTCCTCTGTGTGCAGCCTTCCCCATGAGAAGGCGCGGGGCCCCCGGGGGTGCTGATTGACCAGGCCCCAGAAGTCATGCCCAGGTGGGCTGCGGCTACCCAGAAGGGAGGTGTCTCTGGCAGGATCCCATCTTTTAAATAGGTAACACAGAGCTTTCGAGTTCCTGGCATTCCCTGTGCTCGGGGCCCCTTCTGGATGGCAGCTGGAGATCTCCTTGCTCACATCATGGCCAAGAATGACACTGTGGGAAGCACTCCAGAGCCATCCTGTTTCAGAGTCTCTAGAATGGAACAAAAAGACTCCATCGGAGAGTCAATCAATAAACAGGGAGAGGATGGAACGAGGGGAGGCAGCAGTTCTGTCCAGGGAATTCCAGCAGGGGAACGGGTGGGTCACAGCAGCCGTGGGCTCATCCACAGTGCCATAGCGCACAGGGCACGTGGGCGAGGGCTGCACCTGCCAGCATCCTAGGCACGCCCCAAGTCTCCAGGCAGGGGTGTGTGCACAGCCCTTCACGGTGACAAAGCTCCATACCCCCAGCAGCCATCCGATCCCCTCACCAAGGTGGAGGCTCGTCACCATCAGCATATTGTCCCATTTTAGCATCAAGGAAACAAACCAAGGAGCAGAAAAATTACATGACTCGGACAAGCCACACCACCAGAGAGGATGAGTGGGCATGTGCGCAGGCCTCTGGGTCCAACGTTGTCCACATGCCCGGAGCCTTTCTGTACTTCACCAGCACTGAAGGGTGATTTGTGGGAATAAAAATTGTAGAAACAAGTATGATTACCCTAGAGAAGAGAAAACCTGGGACCGAGTCTGTAACCTCATGAGTACCGTGGGATGGTGTGGGCTCTGAGGGCAGGTGCAGTGAGCAGGGGTGGGCTCTGAGGGCAGTGGTAGTGGACGGGGTGGGCTCTGAGGGCAGTGGTAGTGGACAGGGGTGGGCTCTGAGGGCAGGGGTAGTGGACAGGGGTGGGCTCTGAGGGCAGGTATAGTGGACAGGGGTGGGCTCTGAGGGCAGGGGTAGCGGACAGGGGTGGGCTCTGAGGGCAGGCAGGGGCTTTGCTGTGCTAAGGGCGGCTGGGTGTTCGCTGTCCCCTGTGCAAAGCCTAGGCCTATGCCTTTTCTGGGCTGGCCTCTTCACCTGGGATACCCTTTCTGCTGCTGCCACCGCTGCTGGCCAACTTTAGGCCCCCTGAAAGACCCAGAAGGAAGGGAGCCCACTGCCTTTCATGGGACTCAGAGCTCTTGCAAGACAGGAGCACGTTCTGCCCCTCTCTGCCTCCTCCACAGCCCCACTGCGTGCCACTAGGGGAGGACAGGGACAGGGGCTGGGGCAGGGACGCTTAAAACCTGAGGACAACACTGTTCAGTGACAGGGCAGACTGCTATCCCCTCTCCATGGTGACCATCCCTTCATTGCTCTCTTCCTTCAGGTGTCTACTGAAACGTCAGCTCCTCAGGGAGAACTTTCCTTATTTCATCCTAAACTGAAATTGCCCCTCCCCTGATTTCTCCCAATAGCACCTCGTGCTCTTCCTTCCTGCTACGCTCCACCGCGGGCAGGTCTTGTCTCATTTGTGAATTTGCCTGGGCATTAACTGACTTTCTCTCTCAGATAGAGAACCCTGGGGGATGGAGACCATGGGGTCTGGTGTGCCTCAGTTTCCCCAGTGCCCCACAGGTAACTGCAGGGCTGTGAGGGGCTGGAGCCATGGCAGAGAGATGCTTTGGGAACAGAGGGCCCAGCAGAGGCGAGCTGGGCGCCTCTGGGGAGTTGGGAACTGGGATACGAGAGGCAGGTGCAGCAGGGTCAGAGGGGCCACACCGGGGGTTGGGGAGCCGAGACCAGGAGCAAAAGTGTGGTGATGGTTGGAGGAGTATGAGATGGAACAAAATCCAGCTACAAATTGCTTGCATATGGAATAACCAAGTCAAAGTGACCAGGAAGAGCCAAAAAAAAAAAAAGTGGGGCAAAGAAACATGTACCATGTAATCGCCAACCAAGGCATTTAAGGAGACAAACTGATAAACAACTCATGGAAAAAAATGTAAAAGATGAAAGTTTATGCCCCTAAGAGCTTCAACCTGATGCAAGGAAGAAGAGATGAGGCCACAGTGATAGGAGCACTGTAATACATTTATTCCAGACAAGTTTGATACAACATTAGGTAAAGATAGAAACTATTGGAATTAATAGGAAAGCCTAATGTTCAAACCCAGCAACCAGAACACATGCCCTTGTCAAGCACACATGGGAGAAGTTCCACATTTTACCACACATTAGGGCACAAAACTCAAAAATCGTGCCCACTATCACCATTACTGAGACAAAATCAGAGACAACAATAAAACCCTAAACCCTAAACATCTGTAATTAAAAGCACAGTTCCAATGGGCCTAGACTAAATGGAAAAAGTACTTTCCACTCATGGCTCAAGTACAAAACCTGAATAAACCAATAACCTCAGAAGAAATTGAAAGAGTAGTCAAAGAAATGCTTCCATGGAAGAGTTTAACCAAACCCACAAGGAATAGATACTTCTCATCTTACAAAAAATAAGTATGCAAAGATCAATACTTTTCTTGAACATAGCAACAACCAGCTAGAAAGTAGAGTGGAAAAAAGAGCTTATCAACTATAAGAACAACACTCCCAAGTATCTAAGAATAAACAAAAACTAATAAATGTTCAAAGACTACACAAAAAGTAGTATAATATAGTCTAAAATCTCCAAAAACACAAAAGAAGACCTCAGTAAATGAAGATACACTGACATAATCCTGGACTGGAAGCTGATCCTTCTCCAAATGAATCAATAAATTTAACATAATCTCCATCAAATAATTGTTAAAACCCAACAAAGTGATTCCAACATTCATCTGGAAGACTATACGTGACACCAGACAGAAAAACAATGGAAAAGAATGATAATGAAGAGGTATGTGTCTTTCAAATTAATACAATGTATTATAAAATAATGTTAATGAAAACATAGTGATGTCAGATCAATGGAGCTGAATAAAACTTCCAAAAACAGGCTGGGCGCGGTGTCTCATGCCTGTAATCCCAGCACTTTGGGAGGCCGATGCGGGTGGATCAGCTGAGGTTGGGAGTTTGAGACCAGCCTGACCAACATGGAGAAACCCTATCTCTACTAAAAATACAAAATCAGCTAGGAGTGGTGGCGCCTGTAATCCCAGCTACTCAGGAGGCTGAGGCAGGAGAATCGCTTGAACCCGGGAGGCGGAGGTTGTGGTGAGCTGAGATCATGCTATTGCACTCCAGCCTGGGCAACAAGAGCAAAACTCCATCTCAAAACAAAACAAAACAAAAACTTCCAAAAACAGATCCAAGAACATGGGGGTTTCCAGGTAAAAAGGGCAGACTGAACACAGATATCTGATTTGGCTCCTTTCTAAAACCCCATGAAAAGTTTAGTAAATAAAAAAAAAAAAAAAAAAAAACAAATTAAAGTCACAAGCCTACAAGGATAGGGAGAGCAGGAGGGGAAGAAATAACAAGGAAACTGTGGGAGGCTGGAAACAGATGGGCAAGTGGTAACAGACTTGGTATATCAAGAAAGTTGAATCCCAGGCTGGCCATGAAGACAGCCACATTTCACAAAGTCTCCCAGAGAATAAGAAGAGGGGAAAATCAGGTTACAGGAGAGGTCATAGACAAAGAATTGGAATCAGCATGACTCAGAGTTCTCAAAAGCAGCATTAGATGCAAGAAAACAGTGAAGCAAAGCCTTCGGAATTCTGAAGGAAAATGATTTCCCAACTGGAATTCTGTGCCCAGACACATTCCCCATCAAGTGTGAAAATGGAATAAGGATGTTTCTAGACATGTCAGTTCTCAAAAGATTTACCTAACAAGCACTCCTCTCAAGAAGCTACCGAAAGGTGTGCTCCATAAAAAAAAAAAAAAAAAAAAAAAAAAAAAAGAGTAAGACGAAAGACACAGATACAGAAAATGGGCAGAAAATGGGAGCCCAACACAGAAGACATGGCCTGGGAGGCCCATGGAGGGTGGCGAGAAGTGACCCTGGGGTGATGGCTCTGCACCAGACGTGGAGGGCGACTGAGCCGTACTGAGCAGTGTGACCCATGGGTGAACGGTCTTCACAAGGCCCCACCTCCATCAAGCCAGCTGTAGCCCGGGGTCGGAACGCCCAGGAGAGCCTGGCCTACCCACGGAGAGCTGAAGGCAGGCCATGGTGAGCTGAGAAGCAGGAATACAGGACGGCCCCTCCCTCTGACCGTATTTCCGCTGCAGGTCCAGTGCCTGGTCCCCACCTTGGCCCTGCCAGGTGCCTGACTGTGCTGAGCCCAAGACTCCCTCGAGACCTTGCTCACGACTTTCCCAGGAGGGGCCTTGTCAGTTCCCAGAGAAGCAGGAGTCAGACCACGACCTGGAGACTGATCTGCTCACCTCCAGGAGCCTCCATCCAGCCGGGGCAGTGCTGTCCTCTCTTTACACCGCCAGTGTGTGCCAGCTCTCTGCTTTAATATTAATCATCTTTGATACTCATTTGCATGTAATTATAAATAGTTGCTCAAGTAGCCATATAGTAAAAAAAAAAGTAAATGATAAAGGTAGCCAATGGTGCTAGGAAACGGTGCAGGCAGAGCAGGCCGGGACACTCTGGCAGTCTGGCACCACTGAGGGGTGATGAGGAAGAGCACCATGTGGCTCATATCCTAAAGATACAGGATGTCTATCGGATATCCCAGTGCCCTCCTCGGGCTGACCCTCGGCCCATGGGCCATTGTTCGCCCCCATGGACTGGCTTGCAGACGGGCAAACTTGCACAGGTCTGTAAGGAGGCAATGGGGAGCTGCCCCTTGCAGCATTGCTTGGGTGGAGTGAGGGAGCTGGAAACAACACAGGGGTCATCCGTGCGTGAGAGGAGAGGCAGATGTGGTGGGGGCACCCCACAAAGTGCTACCAAGGTTAGAAGTTTGATATCTACATAGATGGATGGATCTTAAAAACAGAGAGCCCAGTGTAGAAGGTAAGAAACAGAATCAGACACTTCAGAGCGACTTACGTAAATTACGGATACACACACACAAGACAGCAACATTCATGTTGCAAAAATGTACACTAACAAAAGGATACCCTTTGATCACCTGAAACGGTTGCTCATTGCAGGAGAAAAGAAGAAGAAAGAGAGCAGGCTGGGGAGATAAATGGCTTTTGTTTGTTTCTTTCTTTGTTTTAACGATGTTAGGACAACTGGTTAGAGGGAGGAAAAGGTCAAATTTTGACCTCATGCCTTAAGCAAAAACAGATTCCTAGTGGATGAGATGATCGAAAGGAAGTCATAGAAGTGCTAGAAGAAAATGTAGCTAGGCACCTTTTTATAATCTTGCTGTTGGGCAGGCTTTGGGTTCCAAGCCTAGGGCTCTTTCCCAGCCCTCTCCTTGGCTGCCCCAACCCCTGTGAGCTGTTTCCCACTCTGCTGGTCTCTGCCGGCTGAATGCGAGGGCGGATGGCACACTTGCTAGGGGATGGTGTGAGGGTGGATGGGCACACTCACTAGGAGATGGTGCAAAGGGGGATGGGCACACTTGCTAGGGGATAGCACAAGGGAAGATGGGCACACTTGCTAGGGGATGGCACGAGGGCAGACGGGCACACTCACTAAGGGATAGTGCAATGGCAGACGGGCACACTCACTGAGGCACCTGCACACAGACAGAGGTGCTGTGCTACTGCCTCAACCTGCCAACCACGTGGATGGGAACGAATCATCCTCTTTTTCCAGTGCTTAAGAGTGCCCAAAACGTAAGTCCTAATAACCGCCCTGCAGAGCCAGAACTGCCATATTGCCCAGAAGAGGAGAGGGAGGCTCAGGAAATTAGACTAAGGCCATGATGTTGGCAAATACCCAGGCCAGAATGCCAGCCCAGTTCCTGCTTACAAGCACTGCCAGGGCCTGCAGGAGCCACCGCCGGGCCCAGGAGGACCAAAGCCTGGAGCACCAGCAGCCTCTCCTACAACATGGGGAGCCCCACCCAGGGGAGGTCAATAGGAGCAAGGTCATCCCCTCCATTTGTTACCAACCAAGAGACAGTCGCTCTGGCTGCGCATTCCCCTAAAGATAATCATTAAGATGAAATATGTTTATGTGGAAATGTAATCAGGACACGGCAGAAAGCCTTGTTTGGAAGCAGGCAGGCTCTTTGGAGGCTCTGGGAAGCAGAAGGCAGGCTCAGCCCCACGGGGGCCATCAGCATGGAGCCCCACTGGTGCAGTTTATTAAAAGATGCTCATTAGGATTATTTCATCCCAGCCCTTTATAACTTTATTACCGACTTTGAATTAATTTTTGCAACTTCAACAGATGCAACTCATCCAGTGCCATTTTTATGACCTGAGGTGGATCGGAGGGTGGGAGGGGCTCCTGGGGCCGGCCTGGCCATCGGGAGTGCATCGGAACAGCTGCGCCGAATCTCAGGGGCAGTCCTGACAGTTCTCTAACCTCCCACATGACAGTTCTCTAACCTCCCAGACCCTCAGCCCTCTCTCCCAGTGAGTGTCAGGGACCCCCGTCTCTCCTCAGGTGCTGCGCTCCCAAACCACATGTCCTCCTTCCCTCTGCTCCAGCCCACATGGGGCTGAGGAGCAGGCCTGCCCAACCTTTGCTTCTGGCCTCTCCTGTCCTTCCCGCCTGGCTGTGGGATCTTCTCTCAGACCTGCCCCTCCCATGGGTAAATCCCGAGGTGCAGACTGGGAGACAGCACGGAGAGGCCCCCAGGCAGCCACCACTCTGAGCCCAGGCCATGTCATCCAATCCTGCAGGGGTGCGGGGTTCCTCCCATTTGTCTTCCTGTGTGAACTCCATGGGTCCAGAAGTCTGGGGTTGGGGGTGGTGACAGTTAGTCCTGGTGGACCCCACACACTCCTGTCCCATGATGCGTCCCGCCCTAGAATACCCCAGCTGCGGATGAGGAGGGAAGGGCTCCTCACGCTCCCGGCACAGCACCCAGGCCGCGGTGTTGACAAGGCTTAATTGGATCAGCCCTATTTCGAGAAGGGAAGAAATCAGAAATCAGAGTGAGTGCTGAGTCCTGAAAATTTAATCCCCAAGGCAGCCTCACAGGGGCCTTTCCACACCAACTGGGGGGGTGGCAGGGATGCACTCCAAGCCCAGATCCCAGGGCCACCCTGAGAACCAGGAAGGGAGGAAAGGCCACCCTTCCTGCAGAGAAGATGACAAAGGCCCCGCTCGCTGGGCCCCAGCTGCCCCCAACACCACGAGGCGCAGAAGACTGGACCAGCAGCTGGTCAGGCAGAAACTATAAAAATCACCCTAATTCTACTGTTAAAGGCTGGGGTTTCCTTTTCTTGGCTTAAAAGCTGGCGTGACCCTTCCAGGTAGCAGCCAGCAGCAGGCCTGCGGCTCACGGAGATGGGCTGGGTGG
Source organism: Piliocolobus tephrosceles (assembly GCF_002776525.5). Lineage (NCBI taxonomy): Eukaryota > Metazoa > Chordata > Mammalia > Primates > Cercopithecidae > Piliocolobus > Piliocolobus tephrosceles. Next base: position 111,618,295 of record NC_045437.1, on the reverse strand, counting down.
GTGGCCCTCTGGCCTGTGCTTGCCAACCGGCTGCCCGCGTGCTCTGCTGCCCTGCAGAGGTGACGCGGCTGCCATCACGGCCATGCAGGTTGTGAACTGACTCCTGCCAAGTCCTGAGAGGGCATCCAGTCTGGTAGCAGCCCCCGCAGGGCCCAGCCGCCTCTGTAGCTCCACATCCTTCTCCCAGGGCGGGAGTACTCTCCCCAGAGCACCTGGTCCTGCTGCCACTTTCTGCCAGGGAACCTCTCCCCCCGCTTCCAGGTCCAGCCTGACTTTTCTCCTGTTTGCAGCAGTTCCTACCTGCCTGCCCTGGGCCCATGTCCCCCACCAGGCCAAGTCACTGTCTTCTTCTCTGGCTCCCAAAACCTTCATTTTCATTCGTTTGTTCATTGTTCATTCACTCATCAAGTATTTTGTAAATACCATTTGCCAGGCCTTGCATGGCACCACCTCCAGAAGAGTGCTCTGGGGTGTCACCTTCATAGGCTGGCCTGCTCCATGATCACTCCTCACATACATGCACACAAGCACATGCATGCACTCACATCCACACACATCCACACACACGCACACTCACACACGAATGCACGTACTCTCTCACACACATGAATGCACACACGCCAACGCACTTACGCACTCACACACATGCACACATGCACACGCATGCACTCACATCCACAGCCAACGCACACTCACATACGAATGCACGTACTCTCTCACACACATGCACGCACACACAACAACGCACTTACGCACTCACACGCATGCACACATGCACACGCATGCACTCACATCCACAGCCAACACACACTCACACATGAATGCATGTACTCTCTCGTGCACTTGCACATGCACACACACATGCCAACGCACTTACGCACTCACACACACGCACACACACGCACTCCTCCACAGCCAATGCATACTCATACACGAATGCACCACAGGCACACTCACGTGAATGCACTGACACACACGTACACACACACGAATGCACTTACACACACATGCACACTCACATGCCAATGCACATACACACATACGCACACTCACGTGAATGCACTTACACAATCTCACACATGCACACTCACACACGAATGTACTTACACACTCACACATGCACGCAAACGCACATGCATACATTCATCACATGTGAGTGTATATGAGTGTGTGCATGTGCACGTATGAGTCTGGGTGTGCGTGAATGTGCATGTCACACGTGTGTGTGTGTGTATGTGACATGCACACTCATGCACACACACACACATACGTGCACATGCACGCACACACACACACGCTCTACAGTGAACTCCCAGAAGACTGAAGTGGCCCTTGACCCCTCTCTAAGTCCTCGGGTACCCATATGGGGCTTGGCAAAATGAATAAATAAACTGGGGCCAAAAAACGCCTGTTGGATAAATGGAAAACTGTAGTTATCCTTATGCTACTTCTGACCAGGCAGAGACAGGACAGGGTAGGAGGAGGCGCAGCGTGGATGCGGGCGGAGTGTGCATCTCCTTGGTGGGAGCAGTTGGCTGTGGAGCCTGCGTCGGTTTCCTTCCTGGCTATCATTTACAGGGAGAGCGTGAGGGTGGCGTGAGGTCAGCAGGGCAGGTGGGCGCTGTGTGTGCTCACTGCAGCGGTGCGGTGGGTGCACGCTGCCGCCATCTTCTCCCCTTTTTCTTGGGAGCTGTTGCCATGGCTCCCGGCACATCCTGACATCCGTAGGCGCCATCCTGACAACACGCTGCCGGCCACAGGTCACAGGGTGTACCTCATGCCACAGCAATTCTCCCCTGGGCCTCCCTGACCCTCGACCTGCGGGTCGCTGCTAGGCTGGGCATGTTTCCCGATGCCCCATCTCTCTGACCCTGACATATTTTGTTCACATGTTGAACAGAGAGAAATATTCTCTCTCCCATTTTTCCTGAAGCATGCGGCCCTCTTGGCTCATCTTTTGCTTTTTCCTTTTCACTCAGAAATATTTCGCTCTCATGAGAAAAGTCATGTGGGCAGGGGGATGAGAGGGACAGTGGGCCCTGGGCAGGCTGTCTCCAGCCCAAGGCGGCCAGCAGTGGCGAGGAGGGTGCAGGTCCATGTTGCTGGGTCTTCTTATTTTTGTAAGGAAGAAAGAAATCTGGATTTGCATGTGAAGTCTCTGATCTCTAAATAATGGCAAGCAACTTAAGAGTAATGTAGGTACTGTGCTGCTTGTGAAATGAGCCAAAGCTGGGCCCCCAGGGCTGTCTGCCACCTCAGCTCCACGCCCTGAGCACCTGTTTACCTGTATCCTCCTCCGTCTGACCTGGAGAGTTTTGAGCACAGTAAGGTTCTGGCCAACCAGAGTGAGTCTGCCTGCCTCTGCCTCACAGCGGCTGAAGCTTCCCGGGCCGCAGTTCACACCCCGTTTCTTTCTCCACATCCCTTTCCCATCTTGAAGGACAGCGCCTCATGGACGTGTTTCACAGTGGAATCCTCAGGCAGGGGCCTGAGGAGCACTCCCTGGTTATCCACATAGCAACTAACACTCAGCGCGCACCAGGCTCCTCCTCTCTCTCATGGACTCTCAATTCAGCCCTACACAGCCAAGGGCTCACCAACATCATGTGCACTTCAGACAAAGGACTGATTTCCTTAATACATAAAGTGCTCTTACGAATCAACAAGAAACAATCCAGCAATCCAAAAGGGAAATGGACAAATGGTATTGATACAAAGGTGCTGGGTGGAGAAGGGCATGCCCCCTTTAAATGATACGGAAGCGGGAAGGGCATAGTCCCTGGCTAAGGGCTCCACCCTCTGACAGGCACTCTTGCCTTTGCGCCCAAATGTCGCACTTCCCAAGACCACCCTGGTCCACCACACCCCCATCCTGTGCCTATAAAAACCCCTGAGACCCTAGCAGGCAGACATAGGTGGCCGGACGTCGAGAGGAGCACATGAGTGGAGGAACACACGGGTGGCTGGACGTCGAGAGGAGCGCACCAACAAGCACTGGCAGCTGCAGGCCACCGACCAGCAGAAGCAGAACGAGTTTGGCTGGGGCAGTCAGAGGAGAGCCCAGGCTGCTTAGCGGCCCGACTCCGGGGAAAAACCTTTGCACCCCCTCCTCCTTCTGGCTTCCCCCATCTGCTGACAGCTACTTCCACTCAATAAAACCTCGCACTCATTCTGCAAGCCCACCGTCCCTGCGCCAAGGTAGAGGGTCTAATTGAGCTGGTTAACACAAGCTGCCTATAGACAGCTAAACTAAAAGAGCACATGTGGCATACGCCCACTGGTGCTTCAGGAGCTGTGAACATCCACCCCTAGATGCTGCCGTGAGGTCGGAGCCCACAGCCTGCCCGTCTGTACGCTACCCCGGAGGTTTGAGCAGAGGATACTGAAGAAGCGAACCACACCCCCATTGCACGCCCTGCGAGGAGGACAAGGGAACTTTTCCCATCTCAGTATGAAGGGACAGTTCTCAGAAAAGAAAAGACAGCAGCTTTTTTTTTTTTTTTTTTTTTTTTTTTTGAGACAGAGTCTCTGTTGCCTAGGCTAGAGTATAGTGGCGTGATCTCAGCTCACTGCAACCACCGCCTCCCAGATTCAAGCGATTTTCCTGCCTCAGCCTTCCAAGTAGCTGGGATTACAGGTGCCTGCTATCAGGCTCGGTTAATTTTTTTTGGTATTTTTAGTACAGACAGGGTTTCACCATGTTGGCCAGGCTGGTTTTGAACTCTTGACCTCAGGTGATCCATCCAACTTGGCCTCCCAAAGTGTTGGGATTATAGGCGTGAGCTACCGAGCAGTTTTTCAGTGTATGAGAAGATGCTCAACCTCACCCTTAATTAAAGAAATAACCTGCATTAGATTGTCCAAATAAATATGTATGGATCAGGGGCACATGCTGAGAGACGTGGACCCAGCCAACCATCCTAGGGTTGTGGTCATCCTTATCAAATTTGAAAATGCACAAACCTTTTGAACGTGCAATTCCAGTTATTGAATTCAATCCTACAAATGTCCTCATACAGGTGGCCAAGGAAATAAGTGTAAGGATATCCAGGGCTGCATTATAAGAAACAGTGAATATTGAAAAGAAGTCAAGTCCCCGTCAATCAAGCTCTGGTGAAGTAAGTGATCCACAGGATGGAATACCTTCGCGGAAGGAATGGGCAGATCTGGAAGGGCCGATGTGGAAGATGTCCAAGATATGTTACCTGACAATCGCGCATGCAGGGTAGTACGTGGTATAGTCTGCAGTGTGTATGAAAGTCATAAAAATGAAAACACAGTATCTATAGGACACAAAATCCCTTGAGCCAGAGATTCCAATCCTAGGATTTATATGTGTGTGTGCGCAGGACATGCTGAAAGGACACAGAGGAAAGGTGTGCAGTGGCTGCCCTGGAGAAAGGAGCTGAGTTCCTGGACAGCCAATGGGAGAGGGATGAGGCCAGCAATGAGCATTTCATATGGCTGCAATCCTTAGTCTAGCCAAAAAGCAAGCCACGCACATGCGGGAAAAGCCAGGCCTCTCCCAGCAGCCAGGGGTGGAGCTCCCCCAGGGGTCGGGGCAGAGGGAGCCCCCAGTCTGGCCTGCTCCCTGATGACTCTACACTTGGCAGCCGAAGGGGGCCACCCTGACAGTCAGGGCCCAGCTGTGATCTGGGGTGGAACTGGTCTGGCACTGATCTCCTTGGCCTGGCTCTGGGTGCTGGCATGGCAGTATCTGGTGGGCTGCGGGGCCCCCAGCTGGGCCCTCTGAGTGATGATGAGCCTGCTGGGCTGGGACCACAGAGTGAGCAGGACCAGCATCCCCTCAACCCCAGATGGCCTCCAGGACGGCAGGGCCCAGACACAGAGAGGGAGCCTGACACTCATTCACGGCAGGGCTGAGAGGCAGGCAGAGCGGGAAGGCTGTTCCTGACCACGGCCCATGGGACCAGCAATGCAGAGGGCCTAGGAGTGAGGGAAGCCCCTGCTGTGCCAAGGAGGGAAGGCCAGGAGAGGAGAGATGGCCGAGACCAGGGAGGAGGGCAGAAGTGCAGAGAGACTAGAGGGGGCAGGGCAGCCCTGGCTTCAGGGAGCAGATGGGGCTGGAGAGGGAGCCAGGAGGGAGGGTGGGAGGCAGGAGGGGCAGCGTGTGGACAAAGACTGAGAGGCGGAGTTGCCGCTTGGGTGCAGAAAGTGGGGCCAGGGAGGATTCCAGGTTTCTGACCTGGGCAACTGATCACCCTGGGAAGCCGTCCCTGCAAGGGACCCTCAGGAGGAGCCACGTGGGAGGAGGAGAAGCCTGTGTGGGCATGTTGGGCTGAGATTTCTGTGAGGACCCAAGGACAGACACCCGTGAGACACTCGGGCAGGAGTGGTCTGGAGCACAGAGAGAGGGTGGGGGAGGCCCCAGGTGTGGGCGGCCTCCGGGATGATCCGTTGCAGAGCACCCCCGTGGTGCACACAGGAGCGGGCCAGGTGCACGGACAGGGCTGTTACTGACTCAGCTCACTCCACCAGGACCCTGTTTGGGTACCAGCCTGTTTTCTTGTCCTCTCCAGCCAGAGGGGCAGAGTTGGGGGTGGACTCGCCCCAGCCTGAGGACCTCCAGGGTCCTGGCGCCTCCCCCTCTCCACCTGCCACAGCCGGAAACCAGTGTGGGTGTGAAGTGGAAGGAGTCTCCGCAGCAAGGCCCAGCTCTTAGGCCGGCCACTGCCTCGCCTCCTGCCTGATGCTGTCTCTCGACAACAAGGCAGGTGCCCTGAGACCAGGAGGTGCCCCCAGCCCCAGCACCCACCATGCGCGGCTGAGCTGGCTGGGCCTGCCCTTAAGGCAGGCAGAACCCCAACCAAAGCCAGCTGACATCACTGCCTGCAGAGCTTCTGGGGAAGGCTCCTGTGGGGCTCCAGACTCGGCGCGGTGCCTTCACCCCTGCCTCCTCATCCAGCATCTGCAACTCTGGAGCGAGGAAGCCTGGTGCTCCTTCCCAGAGGAGGAGCTGAAGCTCTGGAAGTCTGGACTGAAGTCTCTGTGGTGTGCAGCCGCCCAAGAACAGCTCCATCTGGCTGGATCCTGAACTCCTCCCCCGGCCCATGCTTGAGAGGTGACAGCCAGCAGGTGAGCAAGTGCCCTGGGTTCTGGTCCCAGCAAAGCCTCCTCCAGCTGTGCACCTGGGTCAGGCCACCCTCTCTCTGTCAGAGCCTCAGTGTCCTGGTCTGAAAAGCGGGCACAACGCTGCTGGCGACAGCCCACAAGTAAGACACACGGAAAACCTGAGGCCCAAGAAGCCGAGGAGGGGCTTACGGGCTGCTGTCGGAGAATGAAAGGAAAGGAGGGGACGCTAGACTCTGGGCTTAAGTGACTTGGCCGTGATCAAAACACAGGCAGAGTCTCACACACAGACCCCGCTGCCCACTCCCCACGGAGAGGTAATCCCAGGTCAGTGGCATCCAGCCTTCCCCGGCCCCCAGGCCCCCGGCTGCCACCAAGAAACAGTCATTGTGGGGGTCCTGCCCCACTGGGGTGCAGGGACACATCCCCCAAGGCCCAGCCCGACAGAAGCTCTTCCTCTGCAGCCGTTCTTGAAATCACCTCCAAGAAAAAAGAATCGCTTCAGCTTCCAAAGATACCCCCAGGCAGGAAATGGGCCGCGGGCAGCATGAATGTTTAATTACGTTAATTGTCCAAGTTCAGCGCACATCATCCCTCCTTAAGTACCTTATGGGAAACTGTAATGAGGCGTGAAATGGCTCATTTTTACAACCCCCCTTTCTCAGCGTTCTCCAGAGGGGGTGCCCCTGTCGGCTGACAGGCCAGGCCTCTCTTGCCAAGGCTCCCCTTCCGTGGTTCTCATTTAATTTTCTGACCTTTTCTCTCGACATCCTTACGCCGCACGTTCCTGCGCCTGGCACACTACGCTAAAGCACCATAATTACTGAGCTGTAAACCTCTCATGGAAATCTGGTTTTGACTTTGTTAGAAAACACTACAATCCAATCCCTGAGAGTCAGGATCGATGGGCTTGGCCTGCCAGAGGAAATATATCACCGGATTAAGTGGTTTAACAGAGGTGGTCCCGGCGGGAGGCGGGCAGGGCAGGCTGGGCAGGGCTGGGCGTAAGGTGAGCAGGCAGGGTGCCCTCATGGGCAAGGGGGGAGGGGATGCACGGAGGCGGAGGGCGGGCAATGTGAGATTACCAGAAAGTGTGGCCTGGCCATCCCAGGGCCTGCAGGCTTCCTGAGTACCTACTTGGCCCTGGGCACCCGCAGGGCATTGAGGCCGAGATGCCCAGCTGTGCAGAGGGTGTGCAGGTATTGTGGTCACTTACGTGCTCCAGGACCTGCTTCTGCTGATGCCAGGGCAAGACCCAGCCTCAAGCACACATCAAACACATACGCTGGACGTTATGCCCGGGAGAGCTGTGCACACAGGCACACAGAGACGGTGAGAACCAGGGGTACCTGGGTCCAATCACTCTCACCTTGGGTCTCACTTCTGGGGGCGTGGACTTGGCTGGCATCACTGCACTGCAGCGCGTCTGGGTCCATACAGACTTCCTTCATTTCATGCATGTACTTAAAACATACCACCATTCATGTACTGTCAGGCACTCCTTCATTTTGTAAAACAATGGGGCTCTCAAGGCCTGCACAGTGCCTCACACCTGTAATCCCAGCACTTTGGGAGGCCGAGGCAGGCGGATCACCTGAGGTCAGGAGTTCGAGACCGGCCTGGCCAACATGGCGAAACCCCATCTCTACTAAAACTACAAAAATCAGCTGGGCATGGTGGTGGGCGCCTGTAATTCCAGCTACTCAGGAGGCTGAGGCAGGAGAATCGCTTGAACCCAGGAGGTTGAGGTTGCAGTGAGCCGAAGTCGTGCCATTGCACTCCAGCCTGGGCAACAGAGCGAAACTCAGTCTCAAAAAAACACGGTGGGGGGGGCTATCAAAAGATGAGGGACCCAGGCCTGTATTGCACATCCACGTCAGTGACAGTGTAATGGTGTGCAGACTCCCCTCCCCTCCACGCACACGTGTTCTGAAGTAAGTCAGGCCCAGAAGGACAAATCCGGCGTGCATCCACTCACACGAGGATCTATAATCAAACGCACAGAAGCGGACAACACCATCGTGGCTGCCAGAGCTGAGGGAGCGGGAAATGGGGAGTTGCTGGTCATTGGGTGTGAAGTTTTAGTGATGCTAGACGAGTACGTTCTAGAGATCTGCTGTACAATGTTGTGCCTGTAGCTAACCATGTGGCATTGTGCACTTCGAAATTCTTTAAGAGGTCTGAGCTCACGTTAAGTGTTCTTACCACAAAAGCAAACAACAGCAGCAACAGAAAGGAAGGGACAGAAGGAAACCGTGGGAGAAGACAAGGGTTCCCCGCCTCGATGTGCTGATGACGTCCAGTGTCCGCACAAGTCCACGCTCGTGGAACTGTAAGGGGCCGGTGATCTCTACAGTCCCTTACCATGGCGAGCATAAACTTGCGGAGAAGAGATGAGAATTCTGATAACAGAACCAATCAAAGCCTGACAAGTAACCGAAGGACCAATTGGTGTATATAACACGTCGTTCCCTGTCTCACAGGTGACATGGACCAATGTTCGCCCAAAATTTTTATCCAAATTCTTGTAAATACACATAGGAGAGTCTTCTCGGTGCAGAGAACAGTGAAGTCGGCAGGGGCATTGGCCCACCCCTGCAATCTCAGCACTTTAGGAGGCCGAGGGGATAGGATCACATGAGCACCAGAGCTGGAGGCTGCAGTGAGCCATGATTGTGCTGCTGCACTCCAGCTGGGGCAGCAGAGCGAGACCCTGTCTCTAGGAAAAAAAAAGAAAAAAAGAAAAAAAGAGGAAATTAGCCAATAGCCCAGAGAGTGAAGGCAGAACCCCTATCAGCTTTTGCCAAAAACGAGAAGTCCATGGTTGCCTCTGAATTCTGTCTTTTAAAAGGAGTCAATTTTACATTATGAAATAGAGTACATCTTTTTAAAGTAAATCGATGCTCCAGGAAGATGCTCCAGGAAGATAATCCACATTTATCCTGGACTTTGGTGCCCTCCCGACACCTGGTTTTGATTAAATTAATCAAAACTCCAGTTGGCTGAGCCAGTGCATCTGTGTGCGGCTGTGACATCGCACCAACATTTGATCAAATCTCCGACTATGCCCACGTGCGGCGCCGCGGAAGCCACACGGGGTCCCTAACAAACAGAAACATCCATACTACTCTCAAGGCAGCTCAGGCACCGTTCTAAGCACCTTGTCCACAGTGGCCCACGGATTCTTCGCAGCAGCTGTGCGAGTTAGCTGTGATGATTCTCTTCATTCTGCAGATGGGGAAACTGAGAAACGCTATCCCAATTTCACACCGCTCAGAAGCGGCAGAACCAGGATTTGAACCCCGGCATGGCTCCCACGAGTCTGCGCTCTCCAATGCTGTGCCAGGCCGCTCCTTCTGGGGCTGTTACATTTTAATGCTGACATGTCAAGCAAGTCACTGTAAGTTTGTTGAGTCATTTCTCAGCTGCCTGATCTGTCAAATAGGGTGACAATGGCCGCAGGTCCTGCCACTGAGAAGATTCCCACGCGTGTCTGTATCAGGATGAGGATGAGTAGACTGGTGGAGTAAAGTGCCTTGTAGATTGTGATGACCATATTTTTGTCTTTGATTCCAATGCTAGCACAATACTTTTTTTTTTTTTAAATAAAGGGCTGTTGAACTGCCAATTCCCGTAATTACGTTTGTATACATTCTTCTTATGTTTCTTTGGTTAAAGTTTCAAGATTCTCTTAGGGTTCAAATGTTTAAACATCAAATCCTTTGGCTCATCTGACTAATTACAAGCATAAAATATGGCATTTCCAACAAGTCTGGAGAATGGAAGCACATAAAATTATGCATAGCCATGCGCATCTCTGTCGGGAGACGTTCACGGACACCCTTCAAACTCAAGTGAAAGATGTTCGCTGTAGTTAAAGGCTGCTGACAAATAACTACTGTTCTGAGAAATCACCACTGTTTACTGGGAGAATTGTTTTAGCAAATATATCAAGAAAAGTAAATATCAAGGATAATTTGCAGAGTTGCAGATAACTTCGATTTTGGAATAGAAAGCTTCTGTGTCTGGTGTACAAGTGTGCAAAACACAGCAAGTGAGACATTTTTGTTCCCAGTCAATCCTGCCTAAATACTGACCGAGCATCATCAGTGCCATCTCACGTGACTATGACAGCGTACCTTGTGTGTGTTATATCATATTATCTGCTTTGTTAAATGCTATGCTTGTTAAAAATGTGTCACATTAAAAACAAAAACAGGCCGGGCACAGTGGCTCATGCCAGCACTTTGAGAGGCTGAGTCAGGTGGATCACAAGGTCAGGAGTTCAAGACCAGCCTGGCCAACATGGTGAAACCCCATCTCTACTAAAAATACAAAAATTAGCCAGGCATGTTGGCAGGCACCTGTAATCCCAGCTACTCGGGAGGCTGAAGCAGGAGAATCGCTTGAACTCGGAGGCAGAGGTTGCAGTGAGAGATCGTACCATTGCACTCCAGCCTGAGTAACAGAGTGAGACTCCATTTCAAACAAACAAATAAACAAACAGAAACAGAAACACACACTGACTACACTGAAGCCCTCAGCCACTGAACAGCCATCCCCAGATCCCCAAGGACCAGGCACCAAGGTCTGCGGGTGCCCCGCATCCATTCTCCCCTTTCTCGGAGCAGCAGCCCAACATTATTTCCTGGAATTCCTGGAATCGCACACGCACACAGCCCTCCCCAAGCCGCACACCCTCTCCCTCACAGAGTGTGGGATTTGAGCCATAGGAGCCACAAGAGGAAAAAGTAGTGGTGTCACTAAACACCTGGTCACAACGGTTAAGGCCCTCCTGTGTCCAGGACCCTGAGGGTCAGGCCCTTCCACAGCCCAGCTCCCCACGGACGCTGCAGGTTTCCGAATGTCCTCCCAGTAACTCCTCCCGGCTCAGGGCAGCCGGACTCCATGCAAGCTCTCTGCCTGAAAAGACCCTCTCTTGCTGCAGGCACCTTCCCCATCAGATGCCAGAGATATCACCAGCCCTTGAGCTTAACCCCTGCTCTGTGGGGGATTCCTGGTGCCCTGCCCGAAATCATCCAGGTGGGCAGTCCTCAGATGTCGTCTGCATCTCTGCACGGAGAAGGCCTCACCATGCATCTCAAAGAGAAGTGGAGGCCACATCCCCACAGGAAGTGGGGCCCAGTCCACTGTGCCCTGGACTCTGCTCATCCACTAGGGCTGGGTTTCCGTGTGCAGGGCTTCACCCTTGCTCTCCTCTCTGCCTGCTCCACACCTGCTGCTTCGACCTCCGTGACAGTGGACCTGCTGACAGGTGCCCCCCACCCCCACCCCCGTCTCCAGCCTGCACCTCCCCAGGCCTCAGACCCCGCCCCCTGTTGCCTGCAACTGCCTCTGGGGTGTCACAAGGCACCTTCATGCCAACAAGTCCCCAACAAACCTGTCACCTTTCCCTACCCCAACCCGTCAGCCACTGCTGCTCCGCCCATCTCATCTCCACACCCAAGGAGTCACCGCATCCTGGCACCTTCCCCATCTCCCCGTCCATGCTGAGCTCAGCCTCTCCCTCTACCTGGGCGTAGCAGCCTCCTCCCAGACCTTGCCCCATCTGCTCCTGCTCCCTGCTCTTCACTCCCTGCAGCTCGAGTCCTCACCTGTGCTTGCCCTCATTAAAATCCTCTGTAACTCCCTCTTCCCAAGCCTACCAGACCCACGCAGGACCGCGAGCACACTGGCTAGGGCCTCCTGATGGGCCTGACCTGCCTGCCACCCCGCCCAGGGACCTGCTCACGTTCCCGCAATGCTCTTACAGCCGTGGGTCCGAGAAAACTGCTCACTCCGCCCAGACTGCCTGCCCTGCCCTTGCTGGCAGACTCCCATTCAGTCTTCAAAACCCAGCTCCCAGTTTGTCAGGCCTGCAAAGAGAGCGAGTTACTCTCTCTCCTAGACTCAAGTACCCTTTGCTTCCTTCTTTTGAACCCCTGATCATGCGGAAGTACCAGCTCAGCAGCTTCCAGGTCCCCCAACCAGACTCTGAGCTCCAGGGTAAAATCATGCGCCAGATTCATCTCTGGGTCACCTGCCTTGGCTGAGAGGAGACTCGGTGAAGGTTTAGCGCAATGGGATGAAGGAATAGACAAGGAGCAAGAATAAGAGCTCACCCTCACGCCTCAGGATAGCATGAAATGCTCAGGGTGTGTGAGGCAGAGCTGACGTCTTTGCACCAAGGGAGCCAGTGCCTATGTGTGTCCGAGTCCTACCAAGTCCCAGGCTGCATGGAAATCAGAGGGACGCCAAATAGAATGAGCTAGGGGGCCTTAAAGCAACTCACCTGGCCCCTCTGTCTCAGGTCCTGAGGGTTGGTGCTGCCAGAAACTCTCATAGGAGAGGGCCTTGTTCCCATCTAGTCCCAGGCGACTGAGCAGGGCCAACGAAAGGGCTGGTGGGCCAGGCTTTGCCCCGGGAGAGGAAGGGCAGAGAGGAAGGAGAGGGGAAGCAGGTGGACCACCTCTGCCCAGACCAAAGGCAGAATCCAGTGCTGATGGTTGCCAATAGGGTCCTCTCTGTTGCTGGGCCCGCAGGAACCATGGGAGCACAGAGCTCCTGCTAGATCCTGGGGGCCTCCCTGCACTGGGATTGCTCCAACAGTGCCCCTCCCTCAGGGCATGGGTTGCCCTCTGCATCTGGCTAAAGTGCCTTCCCAGAAACCCTGCAGCCTCAGCCTCCTGTTACCACTCTTGTTCACCTGGTCTGGTCCTGGTCCCAGGTACCCTCCTGGTCCAGCTGCCTCTAAGCAGATGGGAACCTCCCTCCCATCCCAGCCCTGAAATATGCTCAGCCTCAAAGCCTCTTGGCACATCCCAGCTTCCAGATGTCCTGTGCCCTGTGAGATGTTAACCACACTCTGCCCAGCCCTCTGCCTTGAGGTCAGCTCCACTCCCAGGCAGGGGGAAGAGCTGCCTTGGGAGCAACGATGGGCATCGCCCCTCTGTACTGTGTTTGGCGTCTTCCCTCCTTCCAAGTCCTGGACTTTGGGCCCAGGAATCACTTTCCCTCCCTCCTCTCTGAGCACACAAAGGGCAGGCCTTGTCTTCAGGTACTTGGGGAAGAGGGGCACCAATTGTTCCAGCCACTTCCCTAAGGGTGAACCGGGAGACTAACCATCAAATTCACCAGGAAATCCCAACCTCCAGGCCCTGACTGAGGCCCTAAGACCCCAAGCAAGCAATATCAATGAAAGCCGGTGGTGCTGAAGGTGGGGAACAAGAATGAGCTGTCAGAGGCCTCGGATAAAGAACCACTTAAAAAGACCTTCTTTGCTGTGGCTCACACCTGTGATCCCAGTCCTTCGGAAGTCTGAGGCAGCAGGATCACTTGAGGCCAGGAATTGAAGAGCAACCTGGGCAATATAGTAAAACCTTGTCTCCATACACATAACAAAAAATTAGCCAAACATAGTGGAGTGCACCTATAGTCCCAGCTACTTGGGAGGCTGAGGTGGGAGGACTGACTGACTCTGAGAGGTTGAGGCTGCAGTGAGCCGAGTCCATGTTGCTGCACTTCAGCCTGGGTTACAAACCAAGACCCTGTTTCAGAAAAAAGAATTTCCCCCTTCGATGTATGCTATGGACTGAGTATTTGTACCCCCAAAATTCGTATGTTGAAACCTCATCCCCAGTGGGATGATTTTAGAAGGTGGGGCCTTTGGGGAGTAATTAGATCATGAGGGTGGGGCCCCATGAATGGGATTAGTGCCTTCATCAAAGAATCCCCCTGGCCAGATGTGGTGGCTTACACCAGTCATCTCAGTGCTTTGGGGGGTTGAGATGGGAGGATAGCTTGAGCACAGAAGTACAAGACCAGCTTGGTTAACACAGTGAGCCCTCATCACTACAAAAACTAAAAATAAAAATAAAAAAAAATGTGTTGGATGTGACGGCTCACATCTCTAGCCCCAGCTACTTGAGAGGCTGAGGCAGGACGATCGAGTTGGAGGATGCAATGAGCTAGGATCGTGCCACTGCACTCCAGCCTAGGTGATGAGTGAGACTCTGTCTCTAAAAACTTTTTAAATTAGAAATGTAGAAATAAAATAAAGAGGCCCCAGAGAGCTCTCTTGCCCCTTCCGCTGCAGGAAGACAAAGCATGAGAAGGTGCCATGTGTGAACCAGAAGGTGGGTCCTCACCAGAGACAAAATCTGCCAGCACTTTGATCTTGGACTTCCCGGCCTCCAGAACTATGAGAAATAAACACCGTGTAAGCCACTTGGCGTCGGTGGTGCTTTTGTGGTAGCAGCCTCTGCTGATTAAGACAGTAACACTTCAGTTACTCTCAAGAAAGGCTTCGTAACTTGGAGCCCATTGAGTCAGTTAAGTGCTGCTGCCCAGCTCGGGGTGGCTGAGGGAGATCAGGCGATGCGTGATTATCAAGGTCGCCATGTTGGAAAGTCTAGCAGGGTTTACTGAGGATGGAATTAAAGAAGATGGGGCCTGATGAGAGGCTCTGGGCCTCTCTGTATCCCTGTCTGCCTTGTCTGGAAAACGGTGAAAGGAAGGAGGCATCTTGGAACATCTGTGTCCTCTGGTTTTACCTTGATCCCTGGATTCACCAGGACACAAAAGTGCTTCTTATACTGCAAGGTGCTTGAGAAAGGAAGAGCAAATACACAAGCTGAAGAGCCCCAGGCAGCCGTCGCTGCCGACACGCACGCCACAGTGTGGCTGTGGCTCCTGAGAATGGCGGTGTTAAAGGACAGTTACTTAACCAGAACCTAGTGTCCCCCTGCCCTGCCCCACGGAAGCCTTGAACATCCTACAATAAACACACACCGAAGCCGTGTTCTTGGAGAGACCTTGGGGAGGCTGTGTGCTCTGGAAACAGCCAAGCTGCTCTGTGGCTTGGAAGAAACAAGCAGTTCCATCCACTCTGGGCTCACAGATATTCCTCCTGAGCTTGAAGGAAGCCACAGCGGAACTTGGAGCTGCTCTAGTTCTCTGGAACATGCAGCAGGTGGGACCGCAGACATCTCTCCAGGGAGCTGAGTCCCGGTTTTCACCAGCTGGGTATCCATGGATTCACCCCCAGCTACTGTGTAGGGCCAGCTCCCCTCAGGGACTGCTCCAGGGAGACCCTGGGAGTCACGGCCGCTCCCTGCTCTGTGAAGCTGCTATGCTAGGCAGAAGGAACAGAGGGTGCCAGCACTCTGAGTATGCTGGAGGGCAGGGAGTGCTGTGGGAAGGGGCTGGAGGGCAGAGGGCCTGCAAGTGCCAGGGCAGGTGGTGCAGGGAGAGTATCTGCAAAGCCTTAGCGCATCAGGTTAAGTCCCACTGGAAGGGAACATGACAGCAAAGACTCGAATGAGTGGGGGAAGTGAGCTGAGGGTGTCTAGAAAGGGCATCCAGGCAGAAGGAGGACCCCATGCCAGGTTTTGAAAAGAAGGGCAAGAAGGCCCAGGATGGCAGGAATCAACTGAGTGAGAAGGCAATTGGAGGCCACAGGGTCCCAGGGACGAGGCGCTGGGTCATGTGGGGTCTGGTAGATGGCCTGGGTGCTGGGTGCTGACTTCTGAGCTGAATGAAGCAGGAGCCACTGTGGGATTTCCAGCAGAGGACAGACATAATCCAGCAGAAGGCATCAAAGGATCCCCGACCACCGACCACCCCAGGACCCTTCTACCACAGTGCAGGATTCCTCTTACAGGAAATGCCCCAGTAGGCAAATCTAGAGAGGCAGGAAGTAGGTGAGAGGCTGGCTGGAAGGTGGGGAGGGAGGAAGGATGACAGCTAAGCAGGGGGTGTGGGGTCTCTTTGGAGGGAGAAGATGTTCGGAATATATTAAAAACCATTGACTCCCATTACTGGGTATATACCCAAAGGATTATAAATCATGCTGCTATAAAGACACATGCACACGTATGTTTATTGCAGCACTATTCACAATAGCAAAGACTTGGAACCAACCCTAATGTCCATCAATGACAGACTGGATTAAGCAAATGTGGCACATATACACCATGGAATACTATGCAGCCACAGAAAAGAATGAGTTAGTGTCCTTTGTAGGGACATGGATGCAGCTGGAAACCATCATTCTCAGCAAACTATTGCAAGAACAGAAAACCAAACACTGCATGTTCTCACTCATATGTGGGAACTGAACAATGAGATCACTTGGACACAGGAAGGGGAACATCACACACCAGGGCCTGTTGTGGGGTGGGGAGAGCAGGGAGGGATAGCCTTAGGAGATATACCTAATGTAAATGACAAGTTAGTAGGTGCAACACACCAACATGGCACATGTATACATATGTAACAAACTTGCATGTTGTGCACATGTACCCTAGAACTTAAAGCATAACAAAATATAAAAAATAAAAAAACCATTGAATCGTACACTTTAAATGGGTGGCCTGTATGTTATGTGAATTATATCTCAATAAACTGTTAGAGAAAAGAATCCCTGCTGCTGTGTTGAAGACACATGGGGGTGGGGAGGCAGGAAGGTCTGCTGGGGGCTCCTACAGTCATTAGAAGAGGACAGAGGCTTGGCGCAAGTGACAACAGTGGAGGTGGTGAGAAGCGATTGGGGTCAGAGTGGATTCTGAAAGAACAGCTAAAAGATTTCTCAACAGATTTCTCATCAGTGTGAGAGGAAGACAGGTCAACCCTAACTGCAGAGCTTTGGCTGTGCAAATGGAAGGAAGGATCAGCCGAGCACAGAGCTGGGGAAGGCCGAGGGTGAGTGCAGAGGGTGAGTGCCAGAGTTCAGTGAGGGTCATGCTGAGTTGGTACCTCCAAACTGAGGTTGGCAGGTAGAGAAATGGAACTTGGATTTGAAGAGTGCGAAGACAGATGAGGTGCAGATTCTGCTGGAGTCAGGAGCGTGGGCAACACAGAGGGCATGGAAGGTGGAGGAGCAGTTGGAATATGAGTCTCGGGTGCAGGAGAGAGATCTGGGCTGGAGACGCAAATCTGGGAGTCATTTCATGGTACGTAAAGCAACAAGAGGAATGAGATCCCCACAGAGGGGCGCCCAGGGGGACCAAGGAGCGTCCAGGGCAGGGCCCCGTGCGCACCAACCCCAGAGGGTGGGGGAAGAGAAAGAATCGGCAAAGGGAACGGCTATGAGTGCTGTGATTAAACCAAGAAAGTGGGTGTCCCTTAAGCCACACCAAGGGCCCTAGCAGGAGGGACTAGCCTGCCACGTGCAATGGATGGCGACAGAGGTGACGCAGCAGCATGGAGACAGCGCTACCCTGGGGGGCGGGTGGAGACTGCGCTGCCCTGGGGGGCGGGTGGAGACGGCGCTCCCCGGGGGGGGGGGGGGGGGGGCGGCGCTGCCCGGGGGGGAAGGGGGGGGGGGAGATGGCGCTGCCCTGGGGGCGGGCGCCTTTGGCAGAGTGGCGCACACAGAGGCCTGGCCCAAGTGGGGTCAAGACGGAGTGGGAGGAGTGGAATCGAAGGCGGCGTCCCCACCCAGGGGGTGGTGCTGAGAGAGCAAAAAGCTGGGACAGTAGGTGGCAGACAAGGGAAGCCATGAGGTGTGAATGGGGATAGGGAGTGGATGTTGGAGGTGTTCAGAGGACGGAAGATGTGAAGAGTCACCCGGAAGGAGGCGGACAGATAGAGGGGAGCCCTCTGGCTGCCAGAGGCACCTTGCTGGTGAGCACCATCGTAGGCAAGAGCAGAAGCAGGGCTGAGCTTTGTTCAGGGGCACCCGTGCCAGCATGAAGTAGGTAGAAAGTTTCATTTGACCAGGACTAGGGTGCTGTTCAGCAGATGTTACAAAGCAAGAGTGACCCCAGTGAGGGAGCCTGCAGCTTCAGACAAGGAGGCTGGGTAGGGGCGGAGGCTGGGTGTGGACGGGGGCTGGGTGAGGGGTGGAGGGAAGGATTGGTGGTGTGAGAGACCATGACAAGGTGGCAGCGTCAGTGGCCTGCGGGTTTGCTGGAGCACAGGTTGGAGCAAAAGGGAACCAGGAAAATAGAAGGTCATCAGAATGCAACACTGGAATGGATTATGCAGAGATAGGGGCCACTGGCAAAAGAAGGTCTAAGGTATGACCAAGACCAAATCCAGTGGGGAGTCCTTTTTGGAAACCTTGAAAGCCGTGGTCATGGGCAATCTCATGGGAAATTTTGCAAACTTGATCCTGTGTCAAATGAGTTCCCACGATGTGTGCCAGTGTCTGTGGCTCTTGCTGTTTTGGGGAGGGCAGAAACTCTGCAGACCCCATGCCTTGCTGCCCTCGACCCTGATATGCGATGCCAACAGACACACTTCTGTGGAAACCATAATGTCACCAGATTCAGAGCTCAAGCCCACCCCTCCCAGAGGTTTTGTCCAGTAAAGGAAGAGGAACAGGGTTTAGTTCTCCTGGCAGAACTCTATGGATGCCGCAGAAGACAACATTCGTGAGCTTGGCTTAACTTACAAGGGACCTCCAGTTTTGTGAAAGAGGAGGAAACTCAAGTCTCAGGAGAGTTTTGTGGGAGGAGCGAGCTTGAGTGTTGGTTTCCCGAACAGATGGGTTTAGCTACATGGGTGAGGTAGGCCAAGGCCCTCTGTAGAAGATGCTAGAGAACAGTGATTCAAGACTACAAAGAAACTGAAGTGTGAGCGGAAGATAGGAAGCGAACCTTCGAGAACCGGAGGCCATGCCACTGCCTTGTTTCAGATGGAGGAACAGAGCCTTGTCACCGTGTTGCCAGGGACAGAGTGCAAGGTGCCTGGAAGCCCCTCGGGAAGGTTAGCTGTGTCCTTCATCGCAGGCAATGGGACCCTGCACCAGTGGCCAGTACCTGCCGCCCCAGCCAGCTTCTGTGAGGCCCGCACTGCCAGAGATGACCTCACGCTGGTGGAAAACGAGGAGACAGCAGATCAACCCAGCCGGGCTTCTGCGTCCAGCAAAGCGAGGCGAGCTCGGGTTGTTATTCTGGTCTGTCATGAGTCAGGGCTTTGGGCCTCACTGCCTTCCACACAGAGTCAAAATCAATTTGATGTTCAAAATGACAAGAAAATTGCCATGTCAAAGGCCATTCTGTCATTTCAATGTATTGAAATTGAAATCAACAGACCACAGCCTCCTTGAAGAAGTTTCCTTCGGGCAGAATTCAAGTTTCCTCTTTCTTTTACTTGTGCAAGTCGAATTACTTCACTTTTTCAGGAAGTGGCCATTTTTGCACAAAAAGCGTAGTCAAAAGAGATAATGCACATGAAGTTTCTTTTTAAGTTGAGTATGTCGAAGAGATTTACAGTGCATTAAAATAAATTATAGGCAGAATAGTGTGCGTACCTGCCTAGACGCATTTTTTAAAGGGGCAAGTGGGGACCATCGCTGATTTTTCAAACCAGCAACCCCTTTCTGCCAGCGGGAAGGGCCTTGCCCCACCCAGTGTGTCTCTGGGGGATGGGTAATTCATGCCCACCCTGCTCCCAGTGGCTGTGGTGGGAGGAGCACACAGCCCACACCCCGGTACTCAATGCTCTCAGCACAGTGACTGGTCCAGGGGGTGAACACATGACTGGAGTGAGACTAATCACGGGTCTTCCATGAGGTCTGAACGTTGGGAGAAAAAACTATTCCCTTCCTGGATCAGTAAGCTGACAGTGCAGGCCGGGGCTGCATGTGTGAAGAGCCAGTCTGAGAAGGAAGTCTCCGCACAAGAGAGCCAAGTCCGAGGAGGAGGAGAGACGCCGAGCCTTGGCAGCCTCGTGTGGGCCAGCTGTGCCTGCTGCCTCGCTCTTGTGTGCCAGCAAATTTCCTTTTTTTGGCTTAATTGGATTTGGATCTCCAATTATACCTTGAATGACCCTGACATATCCAGCATCCTCTATCTTCTTTATTGCTGTGGCCCTTTAAAAAAAGAGTAGGGGCCGGGTGCGGTGGCTCACGCCTGTAATCCCAGCACTTTGGGAGGCTGAGGCGGGCAGATCACGAGGTCAGGAGATCGAGACCATCCTGGCTAACATGGTGAAACCCCGTCTCTACTAAAAAAATGCAAAGGAATTAGCTGGGCGTGGTGGCGGCGCCTGTAGTCCCAGCTACTCAGGAGGCTGAGGCAGGAGAATGGCGTGAACCGGGGAGGCAGAGCTTGCAGTGAGCCGAGATGGCGCCACTGCACTCCAGCCTGGGTGACAGAGCGAGATTCCATCTCAAAAAAAAAAAAAAGATTAGGAATCATCGATCATGAGAATTCCACTTCTGGAATGGTGGTGAGAGGAACCCCATGGACACATTCCCCTCAAAACAACCGTAACTGGTGAGAAGTATTGAAAAGTCACCACCAACAATTGAAAGTCTCTGGAAATTATCCTAAGAGCATACAGCAAACTAAGCACCATCATGTATTCAAAAAAATCAACTAAATCTTGGGAAGAAAAATCCCAGTAAGCACAGCAACTGGGCTCAGGTGGCACCTGAGCCATCACTTGGTCTCTCTTCCCTGCTTCTAGTCCTCCCAGTTCGGCTTATGGGAAGTTCCCCTCTGGGGGTGTGTGGCCAAGAACACAGAGCTCCCTCTTCCCTCGGATCCCAATCAAGGAACACAGTATTTCACCAGGATAGACGGCCCAGCAGCGCTTCTCATCGTCTCCAACTCCCAGTGACAGAGGGTAACTCCCTGGTGAGTGTGACCAGGAGGCCGGAGCACCTTCCTCCACCCAGCCCTAACTCAGGGCAGAAGCTCCGTCTCGGGGCAGCAGGGCAAGAGTGCTGGGCTCCTGATCACCCTAAGTCCAGCCTGCTTGCTAGAAAAAGATTCCATGCTAGGGGGAGGCAAACCAAGAAGATCAGAGGTTACCTCCTGCCCAATACCTGGAGCAGTGGCTTCAGTGAAGATTTTGGCGGCAAGAATTTAAGAGGAGGCTGACAGCTCTATGAGAACAACAACCTAAACCATAGACCAGATTATTTACTGGGAAAAAAAAAAAAAAATCAGGAGAACACATCGTTAGGAGGATCTCATCCAGGGATAGAATGAATTTCAAAGACTGGCCTCAAAATCATCCCTACCCAAATTTAATTGGATCAAACTAAGTAACAATTTATGTCTCCGGACATTGTTGAAAGAGCGATCATCCATCAATTAGTGAAGCCTCGGAGCTGAGCATGACACCAAATGAAGCAGAGAGTGTAACAGACAGCTCAGAGAAAGGGACCGTCCTAGGGAGCCCTGCCGAAATCACTGTCATTCCAGGAAGACCCTGCACACACTGAAGGCTGTGCCCTCCGAGGAGCGACAGCGGAGGCTTCCCACCGTAAAGAAAACAGACTTCACTAAAATAGTCCAACCAAATCAGGAAACCAATAAATACGCAAACCACAGCAAAGAACCTCAGAGACGGGGGAGGGGAAGCAGTATGCAGAGCTGCCACATGACCTAAAACGTCCAGTTTCACACAACGGATACACAAATGACCCATTCACACATAAAAAAGGGGCAACTGAAGCTGTCGGTAAGAAAGCCCAGATGTCAGATTTAACAGCTGTCAGGTTTAGCAGCAAAGATTTCAGAGCAGCCCTTGGAAATATGTGTTTTAAAAAATGAAATCATGCTTATGTAAAGGAGCGATGGTGACAATGTCTCATTAAATAAAGACTATCAATAAAGAGAATTATAAGCAAGAACCAAATGGAAATTCTGGAGTTGAAAAACACAATAACTGAGAGGCACCACAGTAGACTGGAACTGGCAGAAGAAAGAATCTTGAACATAGATCAATAGATATTATGCAATTTGAAGGACACAGGGAAGAAAGAACAAAGAAAAAATAAATAGAACCTAAGAAAAATACGGAACACCGTTAAGGGTATGAACATACACAAAATGGGAGTCCCTGAAAGGGGCAAGTGAGATAAAGGAGCCGAAAACATGCAAGAAACAGTGGCAAAAAGCTCCCTAAATTTGGTGAAAAACATTAACCTATGTGTCCAAGAAACTTGGCAAACTTCAAATAGGATAAATGCCAAGAGATCCACACCCAGAGACATCACAGTAAAAATACCAAAAGCCAAAGACAAAGAGAAAGCAGCAAGAGAAACATGACTTGCCACAAATACGGGAATCCCAATGGAATTTCCAGCTGACTTCTCCTAAGAAATAATGGAAGCCAGAAGGCAGTAGAATGGTATATCCATTGTAGAAAAGCTGTCAACCAAGAATCTTTCTCCAGCAGAACTATTTTTCAAAATTAAAGTGTAATATAGACAGTCCCGGATAAGTAAAAACTGAGAGAATTATGAGTAGACCCATTTTATCAGACATACTAAAGGAAGTTCTTCAGGCTGAAAGCAGGTGACCTCAGTTGGCAACTTGAATTCACACCCACACACATACAGTACCAGTAAGGGTAATCATGCAACTTTAAAAGACAATATAAATGGATATTTCTTCTCTTTTCTTCCCTTAACTGGCTTAAAAAGCAATAGTATAGAAGAAGATGTATATAATTGTATTATTGGGCCCACATAATATATAAATGTAATGTATCTGTCTAACAGCACAAAGCAGGTGGACAGAAACACAGCTACTGGAGTAGGGAAATGACACTAGATGGAACTTGAATCTACCGGCACAAATGAAGAGTGTCAGAAACGGTCAACAAGAAGGCAAACTGTAGATATATACATACTCTCCTCTTTTTTCAGCTTCTTTAAGCATGAAATTATATAAAGTAATAATTACAACAGTTGTAAGGTTTGTAACGTATATAGATAGATGTGTGGTAGGCAGAACTGTGGCCCTTCAAAGATGTTCATGTTCTCATTCCCAGAACCTATCTATCCGTAAGGTTATAGGTAAAGGGAAATTAACATGGTAAATCAGATGACTTTAAAATACTGAAATTATCCTGGATTAGCCAGATGGGTCCAGTGTAATCACAAGGGTCCATAGAGGGGGAACAGGGAAGTAAAAGGGAGAAAACTGGAGGGATGGCTGCATGGGAAGGACTTGGCCTGATGTTGCTGGCATAAAAAAGGAAGGACAGAAGTCATGAGCCAAGGAATGCAGGTGGCCTCCAGAAACTGGAAAGGGCAAGGAAACAGATACTCCCCTGGAGGAGGACCCAGAAGGAACAAAGCCCTGCCAATACCCTGATTTAAGCTCAATGAGACTCATTTCAGACTTTGACTTCCAAAACTGCAAAATAATACCATTGCATTATTTAAGCCACTAAATTTGTGGTAATTTGTTACAGCAGCAATCAAAAACTGATACAAGTTGCACAGCAAAAATAGTACAAAGGTGGGGGTGGAGGAATAGAGCTATATAAGAATCATGTTTCTACAGCTCACTGGAATTAAGTTAATATAAATCTAAAGATTCTGATAAGATGCATATGGTAAGGGAGAGGACATCACCAAAGTGGCAGAATAGAGGACTTCAAAATTCTGCCCCTCCACAAGAACAGGAAATAAGCTGGCAAATCTCAGAATCGACTTTTTTGGAACTCCAGAATTTAACCAGAAACCTACAACAACCAGGGAATGTTTAATGAAGAAAGAAGCTACTGAACTTTGGTGACAGTGGGTTATGGTGTTTTAATTTACCTGCTTAATATTATCTTTTTCTCCAACTCAGCAGTGGCCATGAAGATGGCAGACCACATTCCTGGTGTAGGTTGCTGGTACCAACTTAAACATCCAAGGAGCTCAATGACTCCAAGTTTGAAAACTCAAAAGAAAGAAATATGAACCTTATATCCAGAGAATTGTGGTTGTGAGTTTTAACCCATTTGCTGGCTTGCCTTTGTTCCAGGGGTCTCAGAGCTTCCCCAGGACTGAAGTGGTTTCCCAGACAGTGTTTGTCAAGAACATTTAAAAGTAAACGTATTAGCTGCAGCCACCTGGGACACAGGACAAGAGTTGGGGCAAGACACAGTCAACAGATCTAAAGGCTTGGGAAGGAAAAGGCTAGGGAAGGAGATATTTGGGGAAATGAGGTTTTTGGAAAGCTCTTGTGCATACCAGAGGATCTAGGATTCATACCAGAGGACCACGGTCATGTCTAGGGTGAGATGCATGCTCAGAAAAGGCCTAAGAAGACTCAGAAGTTTTCACCTCTGGCTGACAGTTAGGGTCTGTGCCAGTAGGAAGTGACGGCTAAGACAGAGTTGTGAACAGTCTGGCTCAGCATCAAAGACGTGCTCAAACACAGAACCAATCTACAAAGACTAGGAGAGTATTTCTTCCCGCCCTAGGCTTTTAAGAAAGTCTCTGTCAAATCACTAGCTGACCACCAAGCTAACAAAACAGAGACTTTGGTGGCCATACATAATGAACAATGCAGACGTTACAAAACTAGCTTAGAAAATTAATCAAACAAGCAACAACAACACATAAAAAACAACAAGCCCTCGGAAGTAGGGGGCATCTGATTTCCAGAGTCTCCACATTCAAAATGTCCAGTTTCCAACAAAAAATACGAGGCATGCAAAATAACAAGAAAGGATGGTCCACTCACAGGAAATAAAAAAGAGAGACCTTCCCTGAGGAAGCCGAGACACTTCATGTCCCCGACAAAGCCTTTAAATAAACTGTCTTAAAAGTATTCAAAGAGCTAAAGGAAACCATGGACAAATAACATAAGTAAAGCAAGAACATAATGTGTCACAAAATAGAGAATATCAATAAAGGAATAGAAATTACAAAAAAGAACCACAAATAATTTTGGAGCTGAAAAGCATAATAACTGAAATAAAAATTTCAATAGATCAGTTCAATAGCAGATTTGAGCAGGTAAACAAAGAATCAGCAGACTTAAATTATCAGCAATTATCCAATCTGAGGAGTAGAAGGAAAAAGAATGAGGAAAAAGGAACAGAACCTAAGAGATCAAGTACACCAAAAAACAAAAAAATAAGAGTTCAAGAAAAAGAATAGAGAAACAAAGGGGCATAAAGAATGTTTCAAAAAACAGTGGCCCCAAATTCCCCAAATTTGATAAAATAACATGATTATACACATCCAAGGAGCTCAATGACTCCAAGTTTGAAAACTCAAAGAGTTACATCAAGATACGTTGTAATCAAATTGTCAAAGACAAAGACAAAAAGAGAGTCTTGAAGTCCACAAGAGAGGAGCAGCTTGCCACATATACGGTGGTTCTCAATGAGGTGACTTGTCATCAGAAACAATAAAGGACAGAAGCCAGTAGGATGACATATTTAAGGTGCTGAAAAAAATACTGTTCTGTCAGCTAAGAATTCCAACAAAACCATCCTTCAAAAAATAAGAAAAATGAAGACATTTTCAGATAAACAAAAACTGCAAGAGTTTGTTTTCTAGTTAACCTGCCTTCCAGTAAGTGTTAAAGAAAGTCCTTCAGGTTGAAATAAAAGGACAGAAGATAGTAACTCAAAGCCACATGATGAAGTGAAGAATACTAATAAAGGGAACCGCACAATCTTCGTTTGTAACTCCTCTCTTTTTTCCTATATGATTTAGTCTATAGATACATAAAGCAATAATTATAAATCTACATTAATATACACACATGTATAAAATGTAATATGTAACAATATTACATAATAAGGCAGGGAAGACAGAGCTGTATGGAGCAAAGCATTTTGTATACTATTCACACAAAGTTGATATCAATTCAAATAAAATTGGTATGTGTTTAAGATAACAGCTGTAATTCCCAGGATAACCAATAAGACCATAACTTTTAAATATGCAGCAAAAGAAATGAGAAAATGAATCAAAATAGTATGCTAGAAAACAACGTACTAAACACAAAAGAAGGAAATATTTGAGGAACTGAGGAAAAAAAATATGACATACACAAAACAAATAGCAGATGCCAGAATTCAGTCCATCCTTATCAGTAATTAAACACAGACATATTAAATGCCGCAATTAAAATGCAGAGAATGGGAGAATGGATTAAAAAAAATTCCAAGATATAATCCAACTATATGCTGTCCACAGGAGACCAAATTTAGATCCAAAATACACAAATAGTTTGGAAATGAAAAGATGGAAAAAGAAATGCTACACAAATAGTAACCAGAAGAGACCTGGGATAGCTATACTAATATCAGACAAAATAGACTTTAAGTCAAAAAATTTTACAATGAAGAAGAGCATTATATATTGATGAAAGAGCCATTCCATCAAGAAGATACAACAATTATAAACATAAACACGCCTAACAAGAGTCCCAAAATCTGTGAAGCAAAAACTGACAGAACTGAGGACAGAAACAGACCGTTTTACAACAATAGTTGAAGACTTCAATATTCCACTTTCAAAAATGGACAAAATAACCAGCACATGATCAATAAGAAAACGGAGGACATGAACAACACTGTAAATCAACTAGACTTGACAGACGTATATAGAGCACCCCACCCAACAGTGGCAGAATATATACAGAATATATATTCTTCTCATGTATGATGATCATTCTCCAGGATAGATCACATGTTAGGCCACAAACAAGTCTCAATAACGACTGAAATCATACAAAGCATCTTCTCCAACCACAATGGAATAAAACTAGAAATCAACGATAGAAGAAAAACTCTAAAAATTCATAAATATGTAGAAATTAAACAATATACTTTTAAAGAATCATTAGGTCAGATAATACATTACAAGATAAATTAGAATATATAATGAATAATAAATCTTGGGACAAATGAAAACAAAAACACAACATACCCAAAACTTATAGGATGTACAAAAGCAGTGCCCAGAGGAATATTTATAGCTGCAAATTCCTACATTAAAAATAATAAAGATCTCAAATCAATAACCTAACTTTACACATTAAGGAACCAGAAGAAGAAAAGCAACAGAAACTCAAATCTAGCAGAAAAAAGGAAATAATAAAGATTATAGTGAAGGCAGACAAAAGAGAGAATTGAAAAACAATAAGGAGACCCAATGAAACCAAAAGTTGGTTCTTTGAAAGGTCAACAAAACTGACAAACATTTAGCTAAACTGACCAAGATAAAAAGAGAGAAAGCTCCAACTACTAAAATCAGAAACAAAAGTGGGGACATTACCACTGACCTTATAGAAATAAAAATGATTATAAGAGAATACTATGTACAGTCGTATACCAACAAATTAAATAACCTAGAAGAAATGAACAAATTCCTAGCAACACACAAACTACCAAAATTGACTCAAGGAGAAACAGAAAATTTGTACAAATCTATGACAAATAAAGAGATTGAATCAGTAATCAAAGACTCCTAATAAAGAAGAACCTAGGACCAGATGGCTTTCCTGGGAATTCTACTTACCACTTAAAGAATTAATATCAATCTTTCTATGAGGCCAGCATTACTCTGATACTGAAGCCAGACAAAAACATCATAAGAACACTACAGACTAATGTCTCTTATAAATATAGGTGCAAACATCCTCAATGATATTCTAGCAAACCAAGTTCAGCAGCATATTAAAAGGATTATATACAATAACCAAGTGGGATTTACCCGTGGAATGCAAGAGTGGTTCAACACACAAAAATCAATCAATATAATACACCACATTCAGAAAATGGAGGAAAATAAACCACACAGTCATCTTGGTTAATGCAGAAAAAGCATTCGACAGAACCCAACACTCTTTATGATTAAAAAGTACTGAAGAAACTAGGACTAGAAGGGAAATTCCTCAGCACGATAAAGGGCATTTATGAAAAGCCAAAAGTACACATCACAGTCAATTTTAAGACTGGAAGTCTGCTCTCACCACTTGTATTCAACATAGTACTGGACACTCTAGTCAGAGCAATTCGGCAAGAAAATAAATAAATAAAAGGCATCCAAACTGCAAAGGAAGAAGTAACACCTCTTGAGGGAAAACGGGGAATGATGGCTCGTGGGTACAGGGTTTCTTTTGGGAGCAATGAAAATGATCTAAAGTTGATTGTGGTGATGGTTGCACAACTCAGTGAATATAGTAAAAATTACAGAATTGTGCCCTTTCAATGCTGAACTATAGTATATGTGAATTACATCTCAACAAACCCACCATAAAGAAAAAATAAAACAATGATCTACGCCTTGACCTTACTGTTCTCAGAGCCATTTCCAGCCCAGCCCAGGCCCCAGGCAACCCTCTGTGGATGACACAGCATTACCTGCTTTCTGGCTGTCCAGTGTTGTATAGTGCAAGGCCCTGGGAGGCCACTCTGTTGGTCGTGTGATTACCAAGAAGGGGAGCAAGTACTCGGGTGACAAACCCTGTACAACTGCTCCTAACTTTGACCCCAGCTGATGGGAGGCCAATGTCACCCTCTAATGCCCTCCCATAGCAACCTCTGCTTGTCTTCTGACAGCGGCACTGTCCGCCCACAGGCATCACCCATCCTGCCCGCACACTGCTTCTGCCAGTGGAGCCCCAGCTGAAACACTGGACAGGAGAGAAGTCCAGAGAGCCTGCTCACTCTAGGGAAGGAGCAAAGACCTCATCAGCTTGTCCTGCCTCTGCAAAGCCTCAGCCTCATGCATCTGTTCGCTCCTCCCTCCCAGGGCTCTGCCAGCACCTGAAGCTCATATAGCAGAAAGAGCCCAGTTCTGCATCAGGCAGGCCTGGGTTCAAATCCCAGCTCCTCCACCTTCTAATTGTGCCATCTCTGAGCCTTCCATCTCTTACCTAGAAACAGAGTTCTCGCCACCCATGCCCTTGTGAGATAGTGTAAATGAAAATGACATCCACATGGTCCTGGAAACAGAGCTGCTAGAAGCCGCCACAGCCAGGCAGGGTTTGAACTTGTTGTCTCCAAAGTCTCAGGAATCGTATTTCTGCCCAATGGTGACCTACTTCAAGCAAGGACCCAATGTAGAAATTACTCTGCCACCAAAAAAGCAGGGCTCACACCCCTCCATCACCTCCCCAATGTATGGATTAAACAATGAGGCCAGTGCCTGAGGAGTCTGCAGATAAAGGTCAGAAGCCAGCAGCCCCCCACCCCACACAGACAGGTCCCTGCTAACCAGACACAAGTGTGGCCTTCTGAGGTGTCTCTGTGTGTTCTGTGTGTGGTGAGCTAGCCCCGGCCCTCCAGGAGGGACACTATGTGCAGGACGTTTTGGAAAACAGTCTGGTGTTGCCTCAAAAGGTGAAACACTCTGCGTTATCGTGTGAGCCAGCAATTCTCCTCCTAGGCATATACCCAAGAGTAATGAACATATATGTGCACACACAGACTTGTACACAAATGGCCATCGAGAAGTAGCCGGCCAAAGAGAAGATGGCCCAGAGAGGAGGTGCTGTGTGCAGCAGCAGCTCTGGGAGGAAAGAGGAGCACAGGCCAAATTGAGATTACTGACACTTTTTTTTTTTTTTTGTAAATGCAGAGATTGCCTGCAGAATTACGTATTTTTGACTTACCTTGAAAAACTGAAGATCTGGAAACACTGACCCTGAATCTGCCTAACAGCAACGATTTTCAGGACTCAGAGGTTTTCTGTCTCACTGATTTTTTTTTTTTTTTTTTTTTTTTAGATAGGGTCTGATTTTGTCACCTAGGCTGGAGTGCAGTGGCACACTCTCAGCTCACTGCAACCTCCACCTCCCAGGCTCAAGCAACTCTCCTGCCTCAGCCTCCCAAGTAGCTGAGACCACAGGTGCATGCCACCATGCGCAGCTGATTTTTGGATTTTTTAGTAGAGATGGGGTTTCACCATTTTGCCCAGGCTGGTCTCGAACCCCTGAGCTCAGGTGATCCATCCTCCTCAGACTCCCAAAGTGCTGGGATTATAGGCTTGAGCCACTGCACCCGGCCTTGTCTCACTTATTTCTGATCTTATTTTGTATTATCTTTTTCCTTCTATTTTCGTTGGGTCAATGTTGCCTTTTTCTAACTTCTTACACTGGAAATTTATCTCTTTAATTTGTAGAGCTTTTTCTTTTCTAATGTAAATTTCCATCCACGTTTTGATATTTAGTGCTTTTATTATCATTCAGTTGCATTCCATTATTATTTCTTCTTTGACCCATGAATTATTTAAAAGTATTTTTTAAAATTTCCAAATAATGGGGATTTTTGCTTTGGGGGCTATTAATTTCTTTCTCGCAGGCATGATGGCAGGGAGCGAGACCTGCTGACACTATTCTCTTAGTTTTTGTGAGATTTGCACTTAATTGACCAATTGTTGTAAGTGTTTCCTATGCGTTTGAGAAAAAGAAATAACCTCTACTTGTCAGATGCAAAATTCATCAATGTCAAGCTTATTATTTGTGTTATTTAGAACTTCCTTATCTGTGCTGGGTTTTTTGTCTACTTGATCCAACGCCAATTGGAAAAAATGGTTGGAATCTCTCAAAAATGATGATAAATTTGCCATTTTCTCTATTTCTAACAATGTTTACGTCAAATACGTTGAGGCTATTTTATTAAGTGACTCTACCTTTAGAACTGCTCTATCATCTTGGGGAAATGAACCTTTTCTCATTAAACAGTGACCTGTCTTTCCCCAGCAGCGTTGCCTGTCTTGAAGTCTACTGAGTCTGAGACCGATACGGCAATGTCGGCTTGCCTTTGGCGGCCTGATAGATCTGTTTCCATGCTTTCCTTTCAACCTTTTCTTGCCTTTACACTTTGCTCTGGTGATAGCATCAAGCTGGATTTCTAATTTGGGGTTTGTGTTGTTTGTCGGATATGACAGCCTCTGTCTTTGAATTCATGAATTTAATCTGTTTACCTTTACCTGGATTATTGATAAATCTGGGCTTGTTTCTCCCATCTTACTCTATTATCTCAATTTGTCTTGGTTTTTCTGTCCCTTTTTCCTCCTTTATAATTTTTCTTATAAAAAACTGACATCCTGGCCAGGTGCAGTGGCTCAGGCCTATAATCCCAGCACTTTGGGAGGCCAAGGTGGGCGGATCACTTGAGGCCAGGAGTTTTAGACCAGCCTGACCAACACAGCAAAATCCTGTCTCTATTAAAAATACAAAAAAATTAGGGGGGTGTGGTGGTGTGTGCCTGTAATCCCAGCTGCTCAGGAGGCTGAGGCAGGAGAATCACTTGAACCCAAGAGGCAGAGGCTGCAGTGAGACAAGATTGAGCCACTGCACTGAAGCCTAGGCGACAAAGCGAGACTCCATCTCAAAAAAAAAAAAAAAAAAAAAAAAAAAAAAGACATCCCTTTTTCTCTAATTTGTCCTGCTGTGCTGGCTTTCCCAGCCTGGCTGCAACCCTGGGGATACGTGTGCCCCTCCAGCAGTGAGTTCAGACCCTTCTCACCGTTTGGCCTCAGGCACCCCACTTCCTGCCGCCTCTCCTGAGAGATGACACACCATGTCCACACCAACTCCAAATCTGATCATCGGTTCCTGTCCAGTCCCTGCACCAGGGGCTCATGGGCCTTTGTCTCTGGGGTGGGGCTGGGAGCAGTGGTTCCTGTTGCTGCGTCCTGCACTGACGCCACATTTCCCAGTTCCGAGATGATCGGAGCCCCCTCTGATATGCCATCCCAGGGCAGAGCGGCAGGGCAAAGGCCACTTCAGTGTCCACATGGATCTCACTACAGGAACCAGGAGGGGCCCCCTTAGGAAGAGGCATTCTGGACTGTTTTAACCACAGTCCCCACTTCTCCCTCCTGTCTCACAGCCCCGAGCTTCTGGAGCCTATTCTGGAGTTATCCAGTATTATTATTTTATATTCACGTCACTGGACATATGATGCTCCCATGACAAGGGGCCCTGGGAGCTTTTAGGCCACTCCTTAGAAGGACTCCAGCTAGACCCCAAAGGCCACATATTACCAATGTGTTTATATGAAGTATACAGAATAGGAAAATCCAAAGATACAGGGAGTAGATTACTATGAGACAGGTGAAGTCAGTGGGATATGCAGATTAAGTCCATAAGAATATTCTCTAAGCCACCAGGTCACACACACACTCTCTCACTGTCCCTGAAGCCTATAGCACCCTCCTGTCAACTGCTGATGGCGTCAACGATGCACACAAATATATTTTGGCTGAAAGAAACACAACAGGGCACAATGAGGAAGGGCTGCCAAGCCTCAAGGCTTCAGACTAGGGTGTCACTGGGCATGGTGGTGGGGGTCAGGAAGCTGTGGGAATGGAACGCAAGCTCTCCCTACCCAGGAAGCAGCCTCTCAGTGCCCACCCACCAGAGCCACACAGGGGAGCAAGGCAGGCCAGGTGCTGCCAGCGTCCTGATGTCTCGTAGGAAGCTGGAAATCCCTCTGTGTGTACGAATCCTCTGAAATATTCGCTCGCTTTGTTCACTTTGGGTTTTGACATTGTGTGGGAAAAACAGAGCATATCAAAGTGTCCGACAAAGTCCATGGCTGGTGTTTCACCCACTCAGCTCTAGCAGGTCTCTGGCTGCACAGGGCTCTGATGAAGGAGTTCTGCACTCCCATCTACAAGACTCCAGGATGTCTGTTCCTGTGGGCTAGGCAGTATCAAAGACCCACCCCCCACCCCTGGCTCTGGCGTGTGCCTGTTTCCCATGCCTGACTTGGTGAGGCAGGTAAATTGGTTTCTCCAAGATCGCTCCAAGCTGAGCCCAGCAAACATCTGCTGAATAAATGCTGGACAAGCAGCTGCCCCTGGGAAGCAGCTGGAGGTGCACAAGCCTTGGGAATTCTTTAAGGAATCCTTTCTCTTTCCATGTCAGACAGGCTTAGCACAATCAGAAGAGTAAAGAGGCAACTTAAATGCCTGTGGGCTGTGCCCGCTGTGAGGGGCAGCAGAGGAAGTGCCAGGATGGGAGACGTTGCAGAGACCCTCTCCTGGTAGCTGTGGATGGAGGTGGGGCTTTCTGCTCTGATCACTACAATACTTCATGACTTAAGATGCACCAGGCCCTGCACTGAGCCCTTTACAGGTATAATGTGGCCAAATCCTCCCAACAACTTACCAGGGGAAAATGTAGTATCCCTGCTTTTCAAATGAGGAAACTGAAGCACAGAGAAGTGGAAGGAGAAGCCAGGGTTTAAACTAGGTAGCAGGACCTCAAGGCCTGCATTTTGAGGCAGCACACCCTGCCCTGTTCAGGGTGCCAGAACAAAGCCACTCGGTCTGTGAGGCCTGGCAAGTGTAGCCCCAGCTCTGACAAGCTTCCTGGAACTCACCCCAGCCAAGAAAACATCAGCTGCCCACACCTCGGGCCTCTCCAGCCTATTAAGAGCATTTGTTATGGTTGATCTGGGAATCTGCCTTTTCCCTCAACCAGACTCTTCAGGAGCAGAGCCCAGATTGTACATATTCAGTGCCCAGCAGGGGGCTGGCCTAGGGTGCTTGCAGACACTGACTGGATAGATGGATGGATGGATGGATGGATGGATAGATGGATTGAGTGGATGGGTGGATGAATGAGTGGATAGATGAATGGATGATGAATGATGGATGGATGGATGATGGATGAATGAATGGATAAATGATTGGATGGATGGATGGATGGGTAGATGGGGGATAGGTAGACGGATGAGCGAGTAGATGAATGGATGATCAATGATGGATGGACAGATGGGTGGATGAATGAGTGGGTAGATGAATGAATACATGATGGATGAATGAATGGAGAAATGATTGGATGGATGGATGGATGACAGATGGATACATGGAAGAATGGGTAGACAGACAGACTCTGATACTGGAAAGTGAATCCTTCACATCCATGGCAAGTGAACCGGGTAACAAAGTCAGAGGCAAGGCCATGGCAGCGTCATTTGTCACTGTTGCCATTTGTACACATTTAGGGGCAGAATCGGTTATGCTCGACCACAGGTCATCTCTAGAGGGTGAGGATTGGGGGTCGGGAACTGTGGGGAGGGCTCAGGGCTGGGGCTGCAGATGTGGCCTTTGTGCCTGTGAGCAGACTGCATTTCCATCAGCCTCATCCCCATCTTCCCTCTCTGCCTCCGCCAGTGAGTTCAGATCCTTCCTACATTCAGCCTTGAGGTCCCCTCCCTTTCTGTCCCATCTCCTAAGACCTGGCTGGGCCCTGACTCAGAATGGGGTCAGCAAAGCCCTGAGGTAGAGCCGTCTCCCAAGATTATGGGACTGGGACCCACCTCACCTCCTTTCACAGGACACCATGTGAGAAAACCAATATGTCCCCAACCAGGGGTGGCCTGGTACAAACACTGACGGCACAGAGCCCACTTCTTGCTCCCTCCTGGTGTCTTCATCCTTGGGGATCAGGGGCTCTGCAGCAGCAGGCAGGGCTGAGCAGCCCTGGAGTGTGTGGCACAATCCGGGCACTGTGACCCTACTGGACCCCTTTGCACAGATGCTGCTGAGCCTAGGAACTGGCTGCTCCCCACTGGCTGCTCTGGTGGGCCCTGGGGTCTGCCTACACTCCCAACACATGAGCATGGGCAGGTACCCACCAGCCTCCTTCACTGTCTGCAGCCTCTCCCGCAGCTTGGCCTGGGTCCACCATGGAGAGCGTCTCTGACACAGTCCTTCTTCCCACAGGGAGACCTGGAAGGTCTTGTTCTGCCCTCAGGGCACGGAGGCCCCACACTCTTTCAGGTGGGAGCACAGGTGAGTCGCCAGGTCCCAAGTTGTCATCTTGTGACTGGCCCCTTGGAACACGGGTGCCCAATAGGAACGAGGACTGGGGCTTTCTTATAGGGAAAATAGTGTCCGGGCTGCTGCGGAGCTTCGGGCCTGAGGCCTCGGCTGAGGCCAGGGGAGCGGGACTTATCCAGAGACAGGACAGACCTTGGGCTGCTGGTGCCCAGCTCAGGGAAGCTCCTGGGCGCGGCTCGGTTCACTCCAGCGTTTCCTACACGGATGAAGGCGCAGACGTGTCTGCTCTGATCATGGGCGTGTGCATGCCTGCGTGTGTGAGAGACAGAGACGGAGAGAGACGGAGAGAGTGTATGCATGTGTAACTCCAACCAGAGTCCAGGAGTCTCACACTCCACTGCAGACCAAGCAGGAGGGGCCAGCATGAGTTGGGGGGGGGGGGCCAGGCCCGAATCAGCGGGGGGGGAGGGGCTGTGTTCACCCATCAGGAGGAGGCACAGAGCCTCCTACCCAGTGCTGCTGGCAGGAACACACCCAGGGTGGCCAGGCCTTCTGAAGGAACTGAAAATTGAGATTTTCATGTGAAACCTCCTGATTTTTAAGTGTACACTCAACATTTCTGAAGACATTGTACAAGTCAAATAAAACATTGTGGGGTGGGGCGGCGAAGCAGCCCAAGAGCTGCAGGGGTGAGGCCTGGCTTTAGTTCAGCACCCTGATGTACAGATGAGAAAACTGAGGTCAGGCCAGAGCAAGGACTCCACAGGCCAGGGCCACACTGGAGGCCCCAGCTGCCTGGCCCATCACTGGGGTCACCACAGCCCATGGGGAGCACCAAGAACACCAAGAAAGCGAGGCCCAGACCTGGCCCCCGGGGTCTCTGTCACCAAGGGCCCACACTGTGAGTGGCTGAGGTGGTTCCTGCAGGCCTGTGAGTCCCCACACTCCTTCCCAGGTCAAGGCCTTGGGACAAGTCCAAGCCCAGTTTTGTCCTCGTGGTGATGAAGGCCAAGAACGCTGGTAGCTCCCGGGATATTGCCCAGAACAAAGCAGCACAGGCACCTGACGTTCTGGATACAAGGGTGGAACCCTCTGGAGACCATCATCGGCCGTTTGCTCTCCAGGCTGTGGGGGCCTGGAGGACGTCCAGGCATGGGTATAGGTGCCGGGAGCCCAGGGAACAGAACCTCAGACCCAGAACTGGGTACCAGATGCACCGGCCAGGGGGTCTGTCCGCCCAGCCCGGGGAGTCCTGGGGCTGCTCGGAACCCGGCGCCACGCCTGCTCCCTCAGTGCCGCATCCAAGGGTTCTGTTTGCCTGCGCCGGGGCCCTGCGCGGGGGTCCTGCGCCCTCCCCACTGCTGGTTCCGCTAATGCGCTGCAGATGGCCTTCCTCGCTGCCTCCAAGAAAAACAGGACGACCGCAGATTTCGCCTCACAGAAACGGAACCGCTGGAAAGGCCTCTGTCGACATTCCCGAAAGGAAAATAAAAATTCCTCTGAGGTACATTTCAACTCCGAGGCAGCCCTGGCCACATCCAAGAGGCTCGGTCCTGAGCGCCGTGGGCTCCGGTGAAGGTCCCCAGCACCGAGGCCGCCTCCTGACCCCCATCCCGGCCACCACCCCGGGCTGCTCAACCCTTACATGGCTTTCACAAATTTTGAATTAGCTGCCAACAGTTTAAAATGAAGAGATTTTACATAAAATCAATTTCCAGCTTCTCTTATAAAATCGGAGGCCCTTCTTGCTGCTGGCCAACCTCACGTCTACCTGGACCCAGTGATCTCTGCTGGCATCGCCCACCAGGCCCCCATCAGTGTGCCCAAATGAGACCACTGTCCTCAGTGAATGCCTGACCCCCAGGCTCCAGGCAAGGTTGAGAGGACAGATGCTGTCATCCTGGGGGCTCTGGCCTTCCTGGGGCCAGTGTTATCCAGCTCTGCCCTCCAGGGCCCTCCACACACACTGGGGCTGGGACTGACCATGCTGTGGGCTCTGATTTGGGTGGGCAGTGCTGAGCAGGCCATCATGCTCCTTATTCCCAGCCTGACCCCCTAGACCCACTCCCCCCACCAACCCAGACAATGTGTACTGAACTCCTGGTCAACTCGACCCCTGAGCGCCTCCCCGCAGCCCACCAGGTGTTCCTGCTGCGGTTTGGGCAGCACCTAGTTCTTCACCCGGCTGGATGTCGCCTGGCCAGACTTGCAGAGCCATCTCAGCCCTTTGTTCTCCTGACTCCGTCCCTCCAAGCCTGGCCACCCCGGCCCTGGCCCCAGCTCCTGCCACGTGAATTGTCAAAGGCTGAGCATGAGGAGGCTGAAGGCAGCCCCCATGGCACACCCCACAGAGTCCCTGCAGTCGCCCAAAGAAAGGCTCAAGCCTGGGCAGCCTTGCTCTCAGCTAGGAATCTGCACCTGGACTCAAACATGTGTCCAGAATGATCTGGGAAGGGTCCTTGAGAAAAGGCCCAGACACAGGGACCTTCCCAGGCCTGGATCCCACAGAGGAAATGATTCGAGCGAGCGCCACCTCGACAGGTTTGAGGTAAGGGCAGGGGTGGAGCTGTCACAGGCAGCCGGGTGGGGCTGCGATCTGGGTCCTCCCAGCCTCAGGGTGATCTGGAATATGGGAATACGGTTCTGCCCGACAAGAAGCACCCCCTCTGACCAACCTGTGGACTGCCTACCAGGACCCCCAACACCCTTGCTGCACAATGGCACTGGGGGGCTGATCCGGCCGCTGCTCTCATTCCCATGGCCACCTGATCCAGGCCAGTCTCCCTGCACACAGGGCAGCAGCCTCCTGCCGGCTCCCTGCTTCTTCCCTGTTCACCCTCCTCGGAAACCAGACCATGCCACTTGCTGCAGGGCACAGCCCCTCCTTCATGATGGAGCCCACAGAAGCCACCGTGATCTGACCCCCAGTCCCCTCAGGCCCTCACCCTGCCCCTCCTGTCGGACCCTCAAACAAGCCCCGTCCTCACCCCTCAGGTACCTCGCATCTGCTGCCTTGGCCCCTTTTCCTCTTGGGGAACTGCAACTCCCACTCCAGGCTTCAGTCCAATGTCCAGTGGCTGCAGGGCCACTTTGTGGCACTTCCCAAGTTTTTCATTGTGCAGATATTTGTGAACTGACTAGTGCACTGTGGGCTGTATGAGGTCAGGGCTGTGTCTGTCTGGTCCCAGAGCCTGGCCCCGCTGTGCGTGCCGGGTAGAGATCTGCTGGATGAATCAAGGGAGAGAGGAAGGGGAGCAGCCCTGGGATTCCACAGGTACTTTATGTCCAGAGACAACCGCGCAGGGAACGGTGGCCAAGGCACGCTGGAAGCAGTGCTCCCGCCTGACAGCATTCCCAGGATGGAGGCTGGGATTCACGCACTGCCGCCCTCAGGCACCAATCAGGCCTGTGGCAGTGACAGGGGCACATTCCTGACACCAGGTCTGTCATTCCAGCATGGATGGGGCCATCTTCCTCACCATCTGCAGTCTGGCATCAGATATTCCCAAATACAGGATAGACAGTTAACTGTCAGAAAGTGCTGGTGCTTGGGCCTGGAAGGAAGGGAGCCAGTGTCTACTGGGCACTCGCAATTTTGGCCACTGTGCAGCACCCTGTGTCCTCAACCTTAGGACCTGGACCATAGCTCCATGAGACCACAGGGAGGAAGCAGAGTCACAGGAGAAAGAGTGATGAACAGCACTGGCCATTTGATTTGCAGGGCACGGTGCAAAATGGAAATGCACAGTCCCTTGTTCCAAAAGTGATGAAGACTTCTAAGGCGGGGATAATAGAGCGCTGCAGTGGGCACAGGGCCCTGCAGGGTGGGTCACAAGCCTGCCAAGTCAGTCCTGGTCAGGTGTGAGGAAGTGGCACTAACAAAGGTCCAGGGCCACCCGATGTCCCATGGGCCCATGGGATCAGTAGCCACCCACAGCTGCCAACCTGAGTCTGTAGCCCTGACACTATGGCAACAACAGCAGGCGTCAGTGCCAAGCCCTCCAACACCTGCAAGGAGCAACCGTTGCTCCTGGAGTGAGCACTGGGTGACCAGGCTTCCCAGGCACTATGTTCGTTCTTTCTTTTCACGGATATTTAAGCAACAACTGTGTGCCAGGCATTCCTCAAAATGCTGGAAATTCCACTGTAAGCAAAAGATTCTCCTCCAAGCTAATGTGCTAAGTGACCTGGAGACACATCCTCACTCACCCTCACTGGGCCTCAGTTTCTGCATCCATTAAGTGGAGTTCCAGGCCTGGTGCTTGGAAGGCCCGTTGTCCAACAACCAGATGGGGTCACAGGCTACCAGGTTTTGCCAGCCTGGGCTCTGAGTGGGGACAGGAGGGCACCGCACAGGGTGTCAGTAGCCCTGGGTTCTAAGCCTGCTCCTCCCTCCCGATGCAGGGGTCGAAAGGCCTGGCTCCCACTGTGTTTCTACAGCTTTTACAATCTGTGTGACTGTTGGCACCTCAGTATCCTCATCCGTAACGTGGGCACAGAAAAAGCACCAACCAACCCTACAGCTCATGACAAGAATCCCGGGAGATGATATACCTGCAGCGTGCCGGCAGACGCGGTCAACGGTAAGTGCTCGGCAGGAACACGGCACATTCTTCTTGCTCCCTGCTGTTGCCGCTACTGCGTGGACAGTGGTACCCCTGTGCCTTGCTTTTCTCTCTGCTGCCAGGGCTACTGTGCCTATTAATTGACACCATGAAGGGTGCCCGCCCCCTTGCAGGCCCTCAGTAAATGGGCATGTCCTTGACGGCCAACTTGGCTCCAACGGGGCAGGAGAAGGATCATTCAGAGTCAGCTACAGAAAAACGGACTTTTGTGCAACTAACGCTAACAAAGCTGGAAAGGAAAGAGGAACTGCGGCCTGGGGAAAAGCTTGTATCAAACATGACAGAAAGTCAATATCTAAAAGAGATAAAGGGCTCATCCCAATATATAAGACCCCAAGAGATAAACGGGTCAAGGACTTAGACAGGAAGAGGAGAGATACAAAGTAATCAAACCCAGGGAAGATCACTCATCCTCACTAGTAATCAAAGAAGCAAATTAGCGCAAAAAGCAACGCCGCTTTGCTAAAGCCCCCGTGCTGGTGAGGATTTGGAGAAACCGGGAGCTGCTGTGGGAGCCAGTCTGGCTCTGCCCTGAGTGGTGAGTCTGTTAAGCGCTGGGATTTCCTAATTCATTTAGTCACTCAGTAAGTGCTCCCTGATGGCAGCTCGGGGCCAGGGCTTGAGCACGTCTGGGCTGGCTCAGGCCGCCATCTGCCGGGTCAGCAACAGATACCTATTTGCAGGAACAGAACCTGAGGTCAGCTCCCAGGATGTTCCCAACCCTGAGTTTCAAGAGTTTGCACCAGGGGCAGGAGCATTCCAGCTGTCTCAGGCAGCTTTTGTATGGGGAACAGCTGGTAGCGCTGCCTGCGGCCTCTTGGGGTGGACAGGAAGGCTCTGCCTGCAAAGGCCCTAAAGACAGCCACACACCCTGCCCTGCACACTCCTAAGTACGTGCAGGCCACAGTTCCTGCGTCCACTCATCCTGGCCAGTCTGGGGTCCCTCCCCACAGTGGCAGGCAAGGGGAAGCAGGACCTGTCCTGCTAGAGAAACAAGGATGCACACGCGCCCATGGGACCCCAAACCTCACACTGTCCCTGAGAGCCTGCCCCACAGAGCAGAACCTCTGCTTCCTGGAGCAAGAGGAGGTGGCAGTTCATCCCGGGGCCTGGCTGCCTGTGGGGCTGCATCGGGGGCTCCTGCTCCCGCCCCCGAGTCTGGGAGCACATGGGTCTTGGCCTTGGCACCTTCTTTCCTGGGAAAACACCTCCCTCTGGGCCAGGGCAGTGCAGAGCAGTAGACGTGGGCAGCTGTGCAGTCAGAGTGATGGGTACCAATTCTGGTTCCTGCACTTGGCCCAGGCCACCTGACCTGCCAACTGCCCGGCCAGCCTCCCAGCCATGTCACCTTTCAGGGGCAGGACATGTCCTCGATTCCTTCCTTCACACCACGTCCTGGAAGCTCCACCTCAAACTCCTCCTGAACTCACTGGCTCCACCCCACCGGCATGGACACTGCCATCGGTCACTGGGATTCCTCCCTGCTTCCACCCCCTCCACCAAAAACC
The DNA here is from genome assembly GCF_002776525.5 of Piliocolobus tephrosceles. Lineage (NCBI taxonomy): Eukaryota > Metazoa > Chordata > Mammalia > Primates > Cercopithecidae > Piliocolobus > Piliocolobus tephrosceles. The sequence continues at coordinate 111,577,625 of NC_045437.1, read as the reverse complement.
CTCCAAAGGCCTCCCACCGCACGCAGAATGAATTCCCACCCTGCACCGTGACAGTCCCTTCAAAGCGATGAGTGCTGCCTATCCCTCCCGGCCCCACACGCATCCCACTCGGATCCAGGTACTCTCTGCTTTCTGCCCCTTGGTCACGCTGCGGTAACTCCAGCCTCAGGGCCCGTGTGTGTGCTGTCCCCTCTGCCTGGAACACCCTTCCCCGGGCTGGGCTTTCCCATCACCACCAACCTGGGGCACCTCCCTCCATTGCCTGCCTTCTCACGCTGCCCTTTCACCCCGTTTTACTTTGTTCACAGGATTCTCCACTGTCTGCAAGCATCTGCTCACCGGGTCTCCCCTGCTGGGCTGTGAGCCAGGAGATCAGGGACTCAGTCAGGTTCCTCCACTGCTACAGCCCCAGCACCCAGTCCTGCCCAAGACACACGGCGGACACATAGCAAGAATGTGACGAGTGAATGAAGGAGAACACACTAGTGGTAGCAGGCAAGGTGCCCTCTCTGAGTCTCAGTCTCCCCCTAAGCAGTAGAGCTGCTAATGCTATTATTCCTCCTGTGATTTGGGGAGCAGGATTATAGTAATAATGAGCATTACTGAACCCACATGGCACTCAGGTGCCCAGCCTTTTCCCAACCAGACCAGCACCAGCCACCTCTCCATGCAGGCGCAGTGCCCAGGTCACCTCCTGCCCTGTCCTGTAAGCTCTCTCAGGGTGTGCACCACCATCCTGACAGGTTGAGATGGGAGGCATGGGACGCGCCAGTGCGCTCCTGGCCGGGTTCTCTACCAGCTTTGCCCGTGGTGCAGCCCACAGCTCAGGGCAAGCCCCGGCCAAAGGGACCACGTCAAGAGCTCTGAGAGACACATCCCGGCGTAAGAATCCAGCCCATGCCCCAAATGTGTGTGTACAGGCACGTGAAAGAGGGTGAGACAGAAGGACAGAAGAATGAAGCCAGAGAGCAGGAGAGAGAGAAGCCAGACGCCAGCACGTCCATCTGACTGCAACCTTTTCCCCGCTCAGAGCTCCTTCGGGGCCCAGAGCGCAGCGCTGCCTAGGATTAATTTCAAAGAGAAACGGGTCAAAGAAAATTGGAAATTTTTATAGAAAAGATTTCAGGCTTGGAGCTGGCTGAAGTGTCTGCCAACCTGCAGAGAATTCTGAGAGGAGATGGGGCCTGTGGTCAGAGGCCTCCGTCTGGCACAAACTGGCAGAGTCTGGACCTCGGACCCAAATGCAGTTTCTGAGCCAGGCTGGGGAAGTGCTTCCTGTCCCCTTCAGATGTCCCTCCAGCTGCCTCTGCAGCCCTGATGCTGGTACCCAACACCTCTCACCTGTCGCCCCACCCCCTCTCTTTCCCCAAGAGGCCTCCGTCTGGGGACCCACCATGGGATGCAGTCCCTTTGTCCCCATTATGCAGGGTGCCCATGTCTCTTCCACAGTCATCCATGGGGCACCCAGGGCATGAAGGGAGCCTCACCTGGGTCCCAAGCAGGCCCCACTGCTCCTTGCCCCAACCTCACCCCAGCCAGCAGGCTCCTACACCCAAGGCACAGATGTCACCGATGTGGAAAGATGCCCTGGAGACATCGCCTCTCTCCCAGGAGCCTGCCTCTGCCATGCTGGGGACCCCAAGGGGGGCGTGCCCAGCCCACAGCTGCTAATCAAACACCAGGTGCCCCTGTGAGCAGATCACGGCTTCACCCCTGAGCCGTGCACTGTCTGCATGCCAGGCGTGGTTACCCTGCGCATCACCAGAAAAGCTCTCTGGAGGTCATTCCCAACACAGATCCAAGGGAAGGAAAGAAAGTATCAGTTCACTGTGTCTGTGGAAGACGACGAGACAGAGTAGGGAAAGGGGGCCGGAGAGCCTCAGCAAGCGTCACAGTGAATACCGGGCAGGCACCCTGTGCCCTGTGTAATTCCAACAACTCTTGTGCCACTGCACCCAGGTACGGAGATCCTGAGGGGCTGAGTGAGCTGCCCTGGGCCCCTCAGTGAGCCAGCACAGCAGCATGCCAGGTGGAGCTGAGCACACTGACCCCTGCACCAAACTGCCCACAGTCCACCCCACTCACCCACCTCGCGCTGGAAGCATCTGTGGGAGCAGCCCTAATGCAGTTCCTCAGAACCACTGGCCGGTCTTCCAGAGTTGTCCCTGCACTCGAGTTGGGGCTGCAGCCAAGCCAGGGCCAAGGCCACCATCCTCCGGGTCACGCTTGTCACCTGCCCACGGTGCTCCACCAAAGATCCAGGCCCTTGCCAGCCACATTCACCTGGTCGGCTCCACCCCTGAATCAGAAACCATATCGGGAGGCGAGAGGTGGCGGGGGAAGGGCAGACCTGAGACTCAGGGACTAAATTTATGTCGGAGGCACAGGGGAGGAGCTGCGCACGTGGGGGCTGTCAGGCGGAGTGCCAGGCCCAGACGCCGTGGAGGGGGAGCACACCCTGGCATGTCTCCCCTGCGGGATAATGGGGGCCAAGCCCTCGCCCGGGTGCAAGCCTCGCTTCTGCCTTCACAGCCCAGGGGGTGGGAAGCATCCACAGGGCAGTCCTCCGAGCAGCAGACGCCAGCTGGAAAGCCAGCCAGGCCTGGGAGCCGGCCCCTCCTGCTCTCCCCGGCTGACCCCAGGCAACTCCAACCTCGGAGAATGTGCAGCCTCGGCTTTCCCAGCGCCGGCCCCCGCCCACCCCTTCCGCGTGGGCCACATCACCACACTGGCATCTCCAACAGTCATCCCAAGGGCCCGGTCTGCACGAGGACAGGAGCGCCACGGCGTCTGCCAAGGGTGCGCTCAGCCCTGAAGCACGCCTCCCGGAGCCGCCTCGGGTTTCACAATCCGTGCTTCTCCCTGGGTTTCCGGGGGCCCGGGCTGCAGGCACAGCTCCAGAGTGGAAAGAGGGGAAGCGCTGAGAGGGCTCTAGGGCGCTGAACTCAGTGAGTTGGCAACAGTGGCTTGGCAGGGCCCAGGCCGACCAGGGTATGAGAGACAGCGCCTATCACCACGTGAGAGGCCCAGGCCTCAGAGGTCCGGGGAGTTGCTCGGGAAGTGACTGGCTGGAGACACAGAGACAGGTCCGGGCACAAGACACTAGCCAGGTCCAGGGCTCACCCTGCAAATCCAGCCAAAGGACTCTCCATTCTCCCTTAGGACCTGAGGTTCAACACTCAGACATGTCAGCTGAATCATGAGCCCCCCCAGACGTCCATGTCCTAATCCCTAAAACTCATGAGCGTTATCTTATATGGCAGAAGAGACTTTGCAAATGTGTTTAAATTAGGGGTCTTGAGATGGGGAGAGTAACCTGGATGGTCCCAGTGGGCCCTAAATGTTGTCACAAGTGTCCTTCTAAGAGGGCGAGCTGCCTATAGAAGAGGAGAAGCCATGTGACCAGGGAGGCAGAGACTGCAGCAATGTGGCCACGAGCCAAGGAACGCCAGCAGCCTCCAGGAGCTGGGAGAGGCCAGGAATGGATCCTGCCCTGGAGCCTCCAGAAGGAACCAGTTCTGCCAACACCTTGATTTTCGCCCCTAAAAGCCTATTTCTGATTTCTGAGCTCCAGAACTGTGAGAGAAGACATGTATATTGTTTTAAGCCATTAAGGTGTGGGTAAGTTGATACGGCAGCCAGAGGAAGCTGAGATGGACGTCAACAGCTACAGGGCTGAAGGGCTCTCTGACCCGGCATTCGGCAAACTTGCAGCCCCCAACAAAGCAACAGCCGTCCTGCCCCATCCTGGGCCCCCCAACCGCCACCATGCCTAGCCTCACATCTGCTGTGTCAGTGGGGCTGGCTATTTGCTCGACACTGAGTAGATGAGTCTCGCCTGCTCCCCGGTCCTGTGGCCTGAGAGAACAGAGCTCCTCTCTCTCTCCTATGCCATTGCTCCAGCCTCCCCCACGGCCTCCCTGCCTCCAGCCTCCCTCACACTGCAACCAGCACAAGCTTGCTGAAACACTCAACTCTTTTGTACTGGAGGGCGCCATCACCACCTTGGGTCTTTCAAGGCTGCAGCTTCCCCAGAGGCTGCCCCATCAGCTCCCTGCCTCCAGTCCTGGGCCCTGCACACCCAGGGGCAGCTGTCATACCTGAGGTCCCCTCTCCTGCCCACTCTTCCCCCAGGATCCCCTGTAGCCTGGACAACTCCTATCCAACTCAAGGCAAAGTCACAGGGTGGAGACTGTGGGTCAGGAGGGGGCTCTTCCTGGCCTGGTGGGGAAGGGCTGGATGTGGGCTGCCGGTGGCAGCCACGCTCAGCCACATGGAGGAGCTGCCCTGTGGCACTTGTCCTGTGTCTCCTGGCGGGCTTTCCTTGGTGCAGCGAGGCCGAGAGGCTCCCGTGGTGGTGTGCCTCCTCTGCCCATCAGGGAGGACGCTGCATGCAGCCTGATGGCAGCAGGCAGAGGCTTGGCACCAGCGGCGTCTGGAGTGGAGGCAGCCAAGGTCACCGGCACATTGCTGTCTGACTTCTCTTCCTTCAGCCCAGCGGGGTGTATGCACGGCAGCCTGGTAGCAGTTCCCCAGGACGGGAAGCACCTGCCCCTCCTCTGTCCCAAGGCCAGACCCGGGGGAGCCCCAGGAGAGCAGCCCACAGTGGAGGGCAGAGGATGCTTCTGCCTCTGCATCACAGACAGCCAATGGGGAACCGTGTTTTGTTCGATCCATATAGTGAGCACGGGAGGGGACCCCAGGCATGAGAGCTCCCACTGGGTGTGCAGGGCCCAGGGCTGGAGGCAGAGAGCTGATGTAGAGGCTTCTGTGGAAAGAGGGCTTTGGCTGGATTTGCTGGCTGAGCCCTGGACCTGGCCAGCGTCCTTGTGCCCGGACCTGTCTCTGTGTCTTCAACCAGGCACTTACTGACTCCCCAGACCCCCGAGGCCTGGTCCTCTCGCTTGGTGATAGGGGCTGTCTCTTGTACCGGGGTCGGCCTGGGCCCTGCCGAGCCAGCTCTTGCCAACTCACTGAGCTCAGTGCCTCGGCTGGATTCCTGGAGCCCTCTCAGTTCATCCTCTCATTCCAGAAATTTGAAGACACATTTTAACATCAGGAAGGTTCACATAAAAATTCTGATGTCTGGATTCTCTTGATAGGATGTTCAGCTGCACCAGACCCACACTTCTACCAGATTGAGGTCAAGGGAGTTGAGGAGGGTCTGTCGCTCCTTGCAGGGTCTCCCAGATGCCCTGTGCCCATGGCAAGGCCAAGGCTGGACACCACAGGCAGCTACATTCCTGCTGCTGTTTCTCTTTAGTGGAGATGTATTCTTGGTCGTCCATGTTTCTATCAAAAGGAGAGAAATGAAAGCCAGGCCAAGGGGGGGTGCAATTATCTGTTTTTCCTCCACTGCTGTCTGTGTTGGCATTGCCTGCCAAGCCCTGCCGGCCTCTGAGTTTGCAGCTCTTGTCTTGACATTGTGCAAATGGCACTGTCTGAAACAGAGACCACATGCCCAACACATGACTCAGGGTCTTTCTCACTGTGTGGCAACCTTCGCGGAATCCCAAGGTCAGTCTCTGGGAAGCTAGAGAGGCCCTCAGTGTCAACAGCAGCATTGGCTTCTCTGTGCACGTGGTCTTGGAGTCAGCCTCTCCAGGTCCCTTAATGCGGGGGATGGGGGAGGACTGCCAGGCTGAGATTGGCACTCAGGCATGCAGGGAAGAGCTCCCACACCACCGGGTGGAGGGTCCAGTGAGGGAGGCAGCAGGATCAGCACCTGCCTGGGCTGTGCCTCTGGGCTATATGCCCTGGGAAGGAGTAAGTAAAGCCGACAGTGCTGATCCTCCACATGACCCAGACGGGCGCCTCCCAGGTGTGCTGTGCACTGCGTGGCCAGCCTTGTACGCGAGGGCCATTCGCATCCTGTAGCTGGCTGCACGGTGCCCCCGAAGATGCTGGTCCGAATCCCTGCAACCTGAGACGGGTACCTTCTATGGGAAGAAAGGGCTTTGCAGATGTGCTTACGGGAAGGCTCTTGAGATGAGAAGACTGTCCTGGATTACTGGGGTGAGTCCTAAATGCAATCAAGGCATCCTTGCAAGAGGGAGGCACAGGGACACTGTCAGAAGAGGAGGGGGCAATATGACCCAGGGATAGAGATTGGCATGATGCAGCCACAAGCCAAGGGAGGCTGGCAGCCCCCAGGAGCTGGGACGGACCAGAAACACATTCTTCCCTGGGGCGTCTGGAGGGAGCACAGCCCTGTCCACCCTTGATCTTGGCTCAGTGAGATTCATTTCAGACTCCTGGCCTACAGAGCTGTGAGAGAATACGTGGGTATTAGTCTGTTTTCACGATGCTGATAAAGACACACCCGAGACTGGGCAACTTACAAAAGAAGGAGATTTATTGGACGTTCAGTTCCACGCGGCTGGGAGGCCCTCCCAATCACGGCAGAAGGTGAAAGGCACGTCTCACACACGACAGCAGGCGAGAGAGAGAGAGAGAGAGAGCTTGTGCAGGGAAACTCCCGTTTTTCAAACCATCAGATCTCGTGAGACCCATTCACTATCACGAGAAGGGCATGGCAAAGACCCGCCCCCGTGAGTCAATCATCTCTCACTGGGTCCCTCCCACAACACAGGGGAATTATGGGAGCTACAAGATGAGATTCAGGTGGAGGCACACAGACAAACCATATCAACGTTTCTATTGTTTCAAATTCCCTGGGGCTCCCTCCTCAGCAGTCCCACACAGGATGAGACACACACACACCAGAGAGGACAATGCCACAGGGCGCCCTGTCCCTGAACCCCAGTACAGTGTCCCTGGGCACAGAGCTGGCCTTGGGAAGGGCAGAGAACAGGGATTCGAGATGCCTGTCACAATGCCTGGCGGGGGCGGGGGGCGCACCTCAACCACCTCTCCCCAAAAGGTCACCCAGCCTCAGAGCTCTGCCTCTGGTCCTGGCCAGGTTCCCAGGCCAGCAGCACTGAGCAGGACCCTTCTGCCAAGGCCAGCATGGCCAGGGAGGAGAGAAAAGGACCTTGTCCGCTCCCTCCCTCCCCCCTGGCCCTCCTAACACTCTCTCCCGGGTATTACCTAAGCTGCGCAGCGCACAAACTCATACCCGGCCTGAGTCTGTGAAACGCGTTAAAACCGTCATTTTCCATCCGTTTCCCCAGGCGATCTGCAACCCAGCAACTGATCTTGGATGACACAGACTCTTAGTGAAAATGATTTCCTGAGGCTCCATGAGCCCCCGAGATCACCCTGGTCAGCCCGTGGGCTTCTCGGGGGAAAACAGGACACCCGTCTCAGCAACCCTGAAAAGGAGGCACCCCTGACCCTGCAGGGAGATCCCGCCACCCAGACTGATGCCCACCCCCCATTGGGACACCCAGGGCAGGTGTGTCACCTTTCCTGGCAGAACATAAATAGCAGGGTACTTCACACCCACTTCCAGACGTTGCTTTTGGGGAGGCAGGAAGAAACTGCCAGCCAGCACCTCCTGCCAGCTTCCACCAGGGCCTCACAGATCTATCAGGATTCCCTCAGAATTCACTAGAAGAAAGGGTCCCCTATACACACACACACCCCTGCACCCAAGTCCTGGAGCTATGTGCCAGGCAGGCTGTGCCCCTCACTATGCCACAACACACAGCTTCTATGCACCTCCCCGTTGCCACTCAAAGGCCCAGACAGATGGAAAGCTGGAAGCCTGAGGTCACCGTGGGCCCTCCACCCAGCTCCGCCCTTCCAGCCAGTGTGTCGACCTCAGCCCAGGGCTGCGTGGGAACAATTAACAATTAGGTGCATGGAGTGGGGGCTAGCTCCCTGAAGGCCCGATCCCCTCACACAGGGTCCTGAGGACACCAGACAGGAACATCAAGCAAAGGGGACTTGGCCCCAGCCCCAAGGCCTGGGATCTGGACCTATAGCCCCAGGCCCATGCCCACACCCATAGCTTGGGCTTTCAGCTGGAGACCCTGGGTTTGCAGCCTGGGCCGGAGGCCTAGATCTCAGGCTGGACAGGCTCGCGTCCTCCCCCACAGCCCATTACCAAACCCCCACCTTCCATCTCAGCCTCACCCCTGACCTGGCAGCCGGCCTCACCCAGCGTCTTCTAAGGCCAATGGTTTCTGGGCTTATTCGGAGTTTGAAATTCCTTTCCTGTGTTCTGAATTTCAAGTTCTCATTAAAGATATGTGGATTGGGGGTGGGGTGGAGGGAGGATTCAGTAGAAGATGCCAAACACCAGCAGAAGCCCAGAAAATAAGGCAAGGCTGGCCAGGCTTTGGGGGAAGGGCTGCCATGTTCAGGAAGACAAGCACCATATGGAATTTGGGACCAGAGACATGGCCAAGGGCACACGGCCAGCTCACCTCGCCTGAGCAGAGGCCCCCAGAACCCCCCTGAGTCTTCCAGGAGAGGCCAGCCAGAAGCACCAAGCCCACAGCACCAAGTGACCAGCCCCGGAGCTCTCGGGGACACAGGGATTGCTAACGCCACTGGGCTTGCCCCAAGGCAGCTAGCTAGCCAGGAGCGAAACTGAGGCCCAGCCTCATTTCACGCTTGCCCTCCTGGATTACTACTCCTTCCTTCCCTGCAAAATAGTCCAAGGCAGGGAATAAGCAGTCGAGGCTGAGACCGCAGCTGGAGAAGGCTGGGCAGGCAGTGCCCAGTGGCCCGGCTGTCTGCAGCACAGCAGACGCTGACTTGGCCCCAAGGAACATGGGCCACCGGTTACACTGACTGTCTCCAGAGCACAGTGGGCTTCCTGATGGAGCCATTCCTTTGCAAAGGTATCTGATGCCATTTCATGAAATTAGAATTGTGCCCTGTCAGGCTGTACTCAATTTATCTGCCAAGCTGGGAAGTCAGAGACACCTACAATAAATGAGGCAGGGATGCTATGGAGTGACAGGAGTACCTTAGTAAATCACAGCACAGGGGCTGCCCAGCCCAGGTCCCTGGAGCATTCGCTGTGAACAGGCAGGTATGCCTGACCCTGAGGCTCTCCTCACCCAGGGGGTCCTGACCAGAGGCTGAGGGCTGAGCTCACAGCTTCCCACTCTCCCAGCAAGAGCCAAGCACAGGCCAGGCATCCCCGACCACACAGGGGACTCTGAGAACTATGGGCCCGTAGAACCACATCAGACACTGACCCTGGCTTCACCACAATCCAGGACCAGAGATTGGGAGATGCTGGGAGGTGGGGGCTGGCACAGCGAGGCCAGGTCTGAGGCGACAGTCAGGGACTGTCACCATGGCCACCCGGCAGCTCCTTTCAGCTTTCTGGGCCCAGGGCACACATGGGTTCTGAGTTGAAAAAAGACAGAAGCCATGAGTCTGTGCAGAGACTGCTGAGGCTGCTGGGAGCATCTCCAGAGTCTTTGTAGGGCACATGCCTCCAGGGATCCAGAAAGAGCATGCAGGGCCTTTCTTCCTGAGCAGCCAGGCGAGGGCTGGGACCTACCACAGGCACCCTCCCAGGGACCGTGGCAGCACAGAGGCAGGGGAGGCGCTGTCCGGGGCACTGGAGGCATCTTCACAGGCACAGACTCAGAGATGCGGGCACTGGACTCAGGCCTGGTGTGGGCACCACCCCACTCCACGACACTTGCTCGCCCTTAGACAACAGAAGACAGGCCCTTGGACAGCCTTCATCGTCCACCATGGAGGCCCCAGACCTGAAGGCAGGGGTGTCTGGGCTGCTTGTCACCCACGTGCACCCAGAGGAGAGGCCCCAGCCCCAGCAGCCCTGCTACGCCCTGCCGTCTGCCAGGCAGCTGGCCCATTCCTGAGCCACCGAGACTGGGGCTCAGCCTCAGCAGTGAAGCTGGTCTTCGGAGAGCTGCCTGAGTCTCTGGGATGCTCCCCTGGGGATTAGGGCCTCAGAGGGCTCTCCACACAGCCTGCCCACCTGCAGTAGCCTCACCTGTGTCCAGGGCCTGTGGCCCCACTAGAGGAGGGGACCTGGGGGGCCGGCGATACACCACGTGCACGCGGTCTTGCTCAGCCTCCTGCGCCGCCAGCCCCTTCTCCAAGGGTTCGATGAAGAACTCCTCCTCCTCCATCCGGATCAGACCAGCCTGCAGGACAAAGACAACATGATCAGATTTCCAGCACACAAAAGATCAAGGAAGGGGAACAGTCAGGAGACCCCCTCAGGGAGTACCTCCCATCTGAGGACCCTGCCCAGCACCCCAGCTGGTGCTCAGCTTGAAGCCTGGGCTGGCTGGAGGGCATGAACATGTGGCCCCAGAGGCCCCCCCGCCCTCCGCCCTGTCTAGGAAAGGGGGCCTCTGTCTGGGTCGTCTCTACCCCTGTACGCCAACCCTCTCTGCTTTCAGAAAAGTTACTGTGTTTATAAAGTCATAACTGTGCAGAGATGCCTGGAGACATTCAAGGGCAGCTGTGGGCCTGTGCGTGTCCCCAGAGGTCACCCACCAAAGTGCATCAAATACGGGCCAAGAGCTGACCCCACTCCCAGGAGCCCAGAGTCCAAGACAAAGGTCAAAACAGTCAGCAGGGGATTGAATCTGCCCACAGACATGTTCCATTTGGGCCAAACAACATTTTTAAAGCTCTGAAGCTAACACTCAGAATGATGAGATTTCATGTCTTGAACACAGAATCCTAGCTTTCCTTGGAAAATGCAGGCCCTGACCACAGCGGGTCTTGGACGGAACACACGCCCCTGCAGCTGGCTCCAGTCCCCACTGCCCCCCACTCTCTCCCGCTATCTGTGTCAGCCACCAGCCCAGACTCCACAGGCAGCTGAACTGACGCCCCTGACCCGCTAGACCAGCCAGCGCCCTCCCTTACTACAAACTCCTCGCTGGGCCCGCATTTCCGTTGGGACTCAGGCTGCTCTGTACGCTGGCATTCAGACTCCTGACCTGCCCCACTCTCCCAGACCCTGGCTTGCACACCCCATGCTCCTCACTGGGCTGTGTGCACCCTGCCGAGCCACCCAGCCCCTGAACCCACCATGCTGTCAACTCAGGAATCTCCATTCCCCACCACCTCACCTCCAACTCGGCCATCGGGTAAAACCTGTGTTCTCCCTTTGAGACCTGACTCAGCCCCCCTCACCTCCCTTGCCCCCCCCTGCCATCCAGCCTGCCCGCCCCTGCTGTCCAGCTTGCCCTTCCCTGCCCTCCCGTGCCGTCCAGCCTGCCCTCCCTTGCCCTCCTCTGCCATCCAGCCTGCCCTCCCCTACCCTCCCCCGCCCTCCCCTGCCATCCAGCCTGCTGGCACCACCAGGTCCACCCATCCCATGACCACTCCAGTTCCCACACTTTTATCTTTTAGTCCATTATCCATAAACCAAAGTCTCACACTGGAAACTCACACTGTGTCCAGCCTTCAGAGTGTTTCCTTCAGATCACTGGCTTATGACCCATGCAGGGGATTTTAAAAGCTTGAATTTGTTGCTCAAACTTAAGAAACAGGAGAGTTCACATAAATGACCAGATTTCCAGACTCTCTTGAAAATCAGAAAAGCTGGCATTTCCAGCATCATCGATGCTCTAAAGCTTAGCCAGCACTGGCTGGTCCCCTGTCCAGTCAGGAGTGTGCCCTCTGGTGGGTAGCTCCTGGCACCTGCCATCTGGATGTGCGAAAACCACGCACCCCCGAAGTAACCTGGTGATGGCCTCTGCCACATCATCATCCTGGCTGGGGCAGGGGGCACAGTGGCGTACGGGCTGCCCTCCTTCTGCCTGACCTGAGGTGCTCGGTGAGCACCATCCTGTTGCTGGCTGGGAGCCCCTGCAGACCGAGATGCAATCAGTGCCCACAAGGGCCTGCTGGGCGGCTGCCCCTAGCCTCAAGTAGGGAGGGAGGCTGGAGATGCCTGCCGGCACACTCAGCCTGGGCCCTTGGGAAGCTGATGTGCCAGGCAGGGGCTGGTGGAAGTGCAGGGCCTGGAGGAACACAGAGCCCAGCATCAGGCCTGGCTCCCGAATGAAGGATGCCTCCAGCAGGAGGTGACATCTACCCAAACCGACCCAATCCCTTTGCACTGGCCAGGCAAAGAGTTGGAGAGAGACTCAGTGCTCCAGACAGAGGAAACCGCACATGCCACGGCTGGGGAGGTGGACGGAGCACAGCTGGTAGGAATCGCTGACCAGGTGGGTGGACAGGAGCATCGAAGGCACAGTGCCCGGTGGCCTGTCACTCAGGGGGCTGGTGAGGGAGGGTTGTAGGCAGCCCGGGGCTTCTAGGGGAAGCCTTGATATGATTCCGGTTCAGAAGCATGGTGACTGCCGCAGGGGGAATGGGCTGAAGAACAAAAATGGGTCTGGGGTCCTGGGGAGAAGGCATTGCAGGTGCCTGGGAGAGGGGCAATGGTCCAGACGGGAGCATGAGAGACAGGGACAAGTGGCAGGTATGAGGGAGGTGAGGAGTGGAATGGACAGGATGTGGTAGGGTAGATCTGGTTGAGATGGGAGGGAGGAGGCAGCACCCAGGTGGGCTTCCAGGTCTGTGGCTGGCTGAAAAAGACGGCCCCCAAAGTTACCCAGGCCCCCATCCCTGGCAGCTGTGAGGGTAGCAGGACATGGAGACTCTGCCGGTGTGATCAGGTGGGCTCTGGGGCTGGCTGGGCCCTGAATGCAGTCGCTCGTCCACTTCCTTACGGGGGGAGTGGAGGGGGACTAGGCAGACGCGCAGAGGACGAGGCCATGGGCAGACAGGGAGGATGCCAGATGCCAGCCTTGGCGATTGGAGCAATGCGACCTCAAGCCAAGGAACACTGGCAGCCCCCAGGAGCTGGCAGAGGCCAGAAAGTGTCCTCCCCCGGAGCCTCCAGAGGGAGTACAGCCTGCCGACGCCTGGATTTGGGTCAGGTTATACTGACTTCGGACTTCCGGCCTCAGAACTGAGAGGACGAGTTCCTGCTGTTTTAAGTACTTTCTTAAAGCAGCCGCAGAAAACTAATTCAGGGTCCCAGTGGGTGGCCGGCAAAGCGGGTGCTGTTCTCTGAGGGGCATGAGAAGAAGGGTAAGGAGCACAGGACACTCTGGGCTCGGGTATCCTGGGCTTCTGGGGAAGAGGCTGAAGAGGCAGGGGGAACCAGAGTTACCAGGGCAAGACCGAGGTCGGGGAAGGAGGTCATCAGGGCTGTGGGAGGACTGTGGAAGGGGACGGTGGGAACCCTGCAGGCCCCACGCTTCTGACTCATCCCTGGGTCTCAGGGCCCAACCAGGCCTGGCAGAGACTCAGCAGATGCCTGTGGGATGAGCAAACCGATGACCCCAAAGCCAGAGGCTGCGACCTCCAAGGGAGGCACCGAGCAGGCAGGCGGGGAGACCACAGCCGTCCCTGTCCACTGGCACGGGCGCAGCGTGTTTACCGGTGCAGGAGTTGGGAGGGTCCAGCACTGATGGTCCTGGTGTGTGGTGTGGGGGAGGCTGGTGCCTCAAATCCATCTTATTACTGAAATTCATTCGATGAAGTGCAGGAATTAACCCTGGGGAGCGGCAGCGGACAAGCTGTCCTGGAGTGTGAAGTTCTGAGTTCCTGGCACCCTTTCTATCTGGCCAGGTGACCTCAGGCAAGGTGTCAAGCTCCCCAAGCATCCAGTGACTCGCCTGTACATGAGGCCAGTCGCTCTTTCCCGTGCACACTCACACAGGAGCACATGCAGCCTGGCAGACGCTGAGAACCAGGCCACGCCTCCACCCAAGTGACTTCAGCCAGCCAGCTTGCTTTCTAAATGAGGAAACTGAGGCCTAGGTGGGCAGACAGGCTGCAGACACACAAGTTCCAGGAATCAGAGCCCACACCTGTGCAGAAAGGGCATCTCCCAGACAGGCCCCTGGGCCAGACTGGGCTGATGGAGCCAGTTAGGGCAGGACACTGGGACATGAGGATCCCTTATGGCAGTCCCATCTTCTGGAGGACCTTGCAGCCCAGGCCGGGAGCCTCCATGCCACAGGCCTGAGGCTGTGGGGTTATTCTGGAGGGACCTAGTGTAACAATGAGGCCAGGCTCAGCCTGGGGATGGGCAGTACTCTCTGGCCGGAGCAACCCAGGAGAGTTTGGGGTCTCCCTGACCAGCAGGCTCAGGCCCCCCTCCCTGGCTGCCTCCCTGAGGACAATCTCTCGGCTGAGCCAACGGCACTAGCTCCATCTGATGCTGCCCTGGGCCTTGCCTCCTGGAAGGGCATCCTTGCAGGAGACTCCGCGGAGGGCACAGGAGCACACTGGGGTCCCTGTGAAGCAGGGCCTGGGCTCAGGCTTCCTCACACAGCCAGAAGCCTCCAAGCGGTGGCTTTCTCAAACGCAGACGCTCAACACGCTCCTCATAGCCCCGCCAGTCTCTGTGGACCACTGTGCGACGTGCACACGCATGCTGGACTGATGAATATGGTGGCACCTGCCCCGAGACCAAGGCTGACCACCCGAAAACCACCAGCCAAGACCACCGGCCAGAAAAATGCGCAGAGCGGCGGGCACTTCACAAAAGAAGTGGAGATCATTTTATCCCCTGATTTTCAAACACTTTAATATGCATCCCAGGAATGATCTGTCAAAAAAAACACAAGAAAATTGACAGGAGAGCAAAGCACAAAATGTGAGCTAGGTTTTGCTGCATTTTTTCCAGGACTTTGATTTTCCTGCTGCCAGTGACAAGTATCTGTTTTTACATGCAATTTTTATTAATTAGAATCCGTTTCCTCTCCCCACTCAATAAATATTCAAGAAACTCCAGAAGCACACTAGGCTGAAGAGCACTCAGTTGGGAGCCTGCTGGCAGCCTGTCTGTCCAGCCCCACAGCTGTCCAGCCTGAGGTCCTGCAGAAAGGTTGACACCCTGACCCGGCTCTCCGTGTGAGTCCTGCCCTGCTCTTGAAGTCTGTGGATGTCTCGCAAACCCAACCAGGTTCTCCCCTGGGGGATGGAGAGAGGGTCATGGGAGGGCTCTGTCCCTGACCCTCAGGTGCCACTGCAGGGGTCCAGAGCCTGGCAGTGCCTGGGTCATCAAGTAAAGCTACTGGCATTCAGACCCTGGTGAGTTACACGCCTGCCCTGCCTCTTCCTTCTATAGAACCTGCTCCTTTGCAGTTGGATTGATGGTAAAGTAGTTACTAGAAATGGCAACTAGACGTTAAAAATGTATAAAGATCCAAAGGCTTATTAACAGTTCTGTTACTCTGAATTTTTAAGTATTCAACCACAGACACCCTGGAAGTTAGGGGTTCACGGGAAACACAGGTATGTGTCCTGTTCCCCTCTGCAGGGCACCCAGGCTGGCTGGGCCTCACTGCCCCTCCCATGGAAGCCGCAGCTGCAGCCATCAGCAGCCTCCCATCTGTGCATGACTGGGACCTGGTCTGTCACTCAACCTTGTCAACCTCCAGCGCAAAGACTGTCAGGTGTGGGCCAAGGTTGCAATGGCCACAATCTAGCGTGGAAGTCACAAAGCCTAAGAAGCACAAAGGTCCGTGCACAGAGGCACCCAGACTTTGCCAAGGGACAAGGAAGCAAGTCCCTGTTGCCCTCAAACTCACCTCCCTCTGAAATACACACACAGCATGCACACTTGCCAAAAAAGTCCCCTAAACGCTGGCATCTGCTAAGATTCCCGTTCCAGAAAGTATTCTAACTCCAAGATTCTTTCTCCCCTTCTTCCGTTTGGTAACAAACCTGGGAGATTCGGCTGGGCAATGGGGCAGGGGCCAGGCAGCCTCCCCTGCTGTGGGAGCCGCCCGGTGGAACGACAATCTCACAGGGAGGGCTGCACGGGTGCCTGCAGCTCCCAGAGCGCCTCCTCAGAGCCTGCTCGGACACTCTCTTGCCCCTCGCAGCTCCCCAGGGAGGTCTCTAACAACCTTGGGAGCTTTCAGGGAAGGGGGCTGGACCCCTCGCCACTGAACACTCCCAGGAGTGGGAAATATCACTGAGTGGGATTTGAGCCACTCCGTCCTCACCACCATGGCCTCCTTCACAGTTCAGCATCCCAGAGGATTTCACATACTGACTTTTCCACTTTTCCAAAAGGAACGCTAGCGGGCAGAGCTGTCCATGGCGTTAGGAAACAGCTGTCCTCACCCGCATCTCCACGGGCTCCCCCTCTGTGTTTCATGGGGTCCTCGCCAGATGCCAGCCACTCCCCTCCTTCCTCTTGGAGAGCGACCCCTTGTCCAGGGCTCTGTCTTGAAGCTATGGCTGCAGCTGGGCCTTCCAGGGTTTTGTTGAGCACAGTGACCACAATAGAGGTGCCTCTGAGCTCCACAGAACCTAATGACTTTGCCCGGCCGCTCTACCCTTCCCTGGACCCAGTTTCAGGCCCTACAGACCTTTACTCCAGAAAAGTCTCTTTTTTGGCCTAAGCTGGCCAGAGCCAATCTCCGACAGGACCAAGGAGCCCCGACAGTCACATGCCCAGCGAGGCTCTAAGGAAAACTAGACTCCACTTTGAAGGGCAGGGCGGGGGGCAAGGCAGGCAGGGAGAGCACTGGACGCTGAGCCAGGGGACCTGGTTTCCAGTGCGGTCATGGTCAGTCCTCTCCCCTTGCAGGTCCCCAGTTCCCTCTTCTGCAAACTGAGGAGCTGGACCAGGTAACCTATGAATTACTGTTTATCCTGTTTATTCATCACCCCAAAAAGAAACCCTGCACACATTGGCAGGTGCCGTTTATCCCTCTAAAACTCTACTAGGACCAAGGAGAGCTCCAGGAAAACGAACCAAACTGAAAACCAGAAACCCACTTCTACAAAATAAGAGTCAAGGCCGTCTCCCGGCACACAAAGCCTTCCATGGGGTCCTGGCAGCCCTCTGTCCCTGAGCGTACCCCCAGTGTCTTCCTCTGTCTCCCTCCCCAGCACCCCTTACCTGCCATTTTATGCAGCCTGGACTTGATTTTAAAACTGAGTCACCTGGCCGGTGGGGAACTCACAGGTCGAACTAGTGGAATTGCCCTCTGCACCTATGCTACAGGGATAATTAGGATTACAAGAAGACATTTAGCATATATTCTTGGGGGAAAAAAGCTATGTAATACATAAACTATTCATAATTTAACTTTAATAAATGGGGGTGAGCAAAACATTGCCAAACAAGCCCACAAAACCCAGACAAAGAGTAGAGGAAGAAAAAAGGAATTACAGTTTAATTGCACTTGTTTCCTAATCTTCAGTTAGGATCAACAGTTATTGATAAGTTTCTAAAGTCAATAGATACGAGTTGAAGAATTCTACTCAAAATTAGAAAAGTCACAACTAGTAAAACTAATGTATACCTTCCAAATTACTGAAGATAGACCATATAGAAAATATGGCAGACTAGAAAAACAGCAAAAAAAAAAAAAAATCCAGAAAAACAGAAAACATAAATTAGATGACAGAAGTAAGAACAAATACATGTTATAATAATAAATGTAGGCTGGGAATGATGTGATCCCAGCACTCTGGGAGGCTGAGGCAGTCAGGAGTTTGAGACCAGCCTGGTCAACATGGTGAAACCCTGTCTCTACTAAAAATGCAAAATGAGCCAGGCGTGGTGGTCCACACCTATAATCCCAGCTACTCAGGAGGCTGAGGCAGGAGAATCACTTGAACCCAGGAGGCAGAGTTGCAGTGAACCAAGATCATGTCACTGAGCTCCAACTTGGGAGACAGAGAGAGACCCTGCCTCAAAAAAACCAAAACCTAAAACTAAACAAATAAACAAAATAAATAAATAAATAAATGGTCAGATTATTATTATTATTAATATTATTTTGGACACTCCAGCCTGGGAGACAGAGAGATATCGTGTCTTAAAAAACCAAAACCCAACCAGGCGCAGTGGCTCCTGCCTATAATCCCAGCACTTTGGGAGGCTGAGGCGGGCAGATCTCAAGGCCAGGAGTTCGAGACCAGCCTGGCCAATATAGTGAAATCCTGTCTCTACTAAAAACACAAAAATTAGCTGGGTGTGGTGGTGTGCACCTGTGGTCCCAGCTGCTCGGGAGACTGAGGCAGGAGAATTGCTTGAACCCAGGAGGCAGAGGTTGCAGTGAGCCGAGGTTACATCGCTGCACTCCAGTCTGGGCCACAGAGTGGGTCTCTGTCCCAAACAAACAAACAAATAAACAAAAAATAAATGATCAGATTATTATTATTATTATTGTTATTATTATTATTATTTTGGAGACAGTGTCTTGCTCTGTCGCCCACACTGGAGTGCAGTGGCATGAGCTCAGCTCACTGTGACCTCTGCCTCCCGGATTCAAGCAATATTCCTGCCTCATCCTCCCAACTAGCTGGGATTACAGGTGTACCCCACCATGCCCGGCTAATTTTTGCATTTTTAGTAGAGATGAGGTTTCACCATGTTGGCCAGGCTGGTCTCGAACCCTTGACCTCAGGTGAACCACCCACCTCAGGTGATCCTCCCACCTCAGCCTCCCAAAGTGCTGGGATTACAGGTGTGAACCACCACTCCCAGCCAGTCAGATTATTTCAAAAACACTCTGTGCCCTGCAAAATAATTTTACAAAATTTACAGATTTTTGCTAGGCTAAAAGAGTTTCACAGATTTTTGACCACTTAAGGAACGGACACACCCCTGATATACTGGTGACCGAAGAAGGCAAGCCCAGCTCCAGCATCGTCTCCTTATGTAAAATCATGTATATCTCTGGGCCCAACGTCAGCACGGCCTAACAATTAAGCATGTGGCCTCTGCGTCACTCTGCCTCAATTCCAATGCTTACTTCACCTCTGGCTAGCTGAGTGGCCTCCCTGTGGCCAGTGTCTGCCAGGTTGATTGGGGATAACAACAGAGCTTCCACAGCTGATGTGAGGGCTGAGTGAGATACTGCGTGGAGAGCACTGGGCACAGCACCTGGTAAATCAGCTGACCGGCAGCACCACTGCCATCATCACGATCGTGGCATGACAGTTGTGAGGAAATGCGTAAAAAAGGGTCAGCTGTGTTACAATCGGGGGTGAGTTTCACTTTTTATTAGTATTTTCTGTATTTTTTGTTTGTTTGTTTTACATTTTTACAAAGGGCATAGAGCAAAACAGGCAATTCATGTGAAGATAGTAGAGAGGGAAAGGGGGAGGGCAAAGAGAGAAAGATAAGGGGGAAAATGGAATAAACAAGATGTCGACAAGAATGCCTCATGGGGCCAGCGCAGGGGCCAGCCAGGCGGCCTTCTGCTAAATCAAGCAATGCTTGCGAGGCTCCCTCGGGACCTGGCCTGTCCAGAATGTCCCACACTCAGCCCTCTGCAGCCAGCTCCCCCATCTCCATGGCTCCTGCATACACCAGTGCCGGGGTAGCCTCCAGGAAACAGAGCTGGCCAGCCAGAGCCAGTCAGGACACAGAGGTCAGTGGGTCAGACCCAGACCCTGGGACTGCAACAGGCCTGCCTATTTATCACGAGAACTGACACTCGTCCCTGCCAGATGCTCTGGCTGACATTTCCCAGGTCTTGCTCAGCATGAAGACCACGTCGGGGAATGTCCCCAGTCACAAATTAACATTCACATAAATAACAGGGCGCTCTCGACTAAAGAAGAAAAATGACTCGTGCTGCAGGAACATTTGCCAAACTATCAAAAAGCGAGATTTTTCTTTCTGAGCTGCCATGTCTCACCAGCTGGACCACAGCAGATTGTGGCCTTGAGGCGTGTGGTGGAGGAGAGCTCGTGGAATAAGGTCCAACTTCCGCATTCAAGATCCTGTCAACAGGCCGGGCGCGGTGGCTCACGCCTATAATCCCGGCACGTTGGGAGGCCGAGGCAGGCAGATCACCTGAGGTCAGGAGTTTGAAACCACCCTGGACAACATGGTGGAACCTCATCTCTACCAAAATAGAAAAAATGAGTGGGGCATGGTGGCACGTGCCTGTAATCCCAGCTACTCGGGAGGCTGAGGCACGAGAATCGCTTGAGCCCGGAAGGTGGAAGTTGCAGTGAGCTGAGATGGCACCACTGCACTCCAGCTTGGGCTACAGAGTGAGACACTGTCTCAGAAAAAAAAAAAAAAAAAAAAAAAAAAACCACCCTGTCGACAGGCCCTTCCCTGGGCTAGCACCTGGCCCTGGGGCAGCCCACACCAACTGGAACCTAACACCTTTGCACAGCTGTTCCCTGCCAGCCTCCCTGCCTCCTTGGAGGCCTGTACACGCTGCCCCTCCCCTCCTCCGACCAGCCCCAGGAGCCCAGCACGCCTGAGCACCAGCACCCCCAGAGACAGAGCCGGCACGGTGGGTCTGTCTGCTCTGGGGGCTGGGGTGGCAGGGGCACATGTCTGGGAGTTGCCAACATGTGCTTCCATACCAGATTCCCCAGGGGACTCAACCTGGAGAGCAACCAAAGCCTGCAAGGCCACACTCTAGGAACTAAGGGCCTGGGGACCCAGGACGGTCCCTCAGCATTCACAGGCTCACCCACGTCCACCAGGAGATGCCACCCAGGGAGACTGCCAGCATCCCCTCCCACAGGAGGCCGGGGCCGGCGCCTTCCCTAGTTGCTCGGGCAGCCGTCACAGGGCAGCACAGCCTGGGGCTTGAACAGCAGAACCCCTTCTCTCACCCCTTCTAGTCCTAGAGGCTAGATCTCTAAAATCAAGGTGTGGGCAGGGGAGGTTTCTCTCGAGACTTCTCTCCTTGGCTTGTCGATAGCGTCTTTCCCCTGTCCTCACATGGCCGTCTCCCCGTCTCCCCGCGTGTACTTCTGTCCTAATGGATTCTTCTAGGGAAGACACCAGTCATTCCGTGACAACAGTCACTGTTGAATCAGTGACCCCATTTTCAGTTAATTATCTCTTTAAAGTCCCTTCCTCCAAATACAGCCAACATCCTGATCTATGGGAGTTTAGGACCTCAACAAAGGAATTGGGGGGTGTGGGGAGGGCGCCACTCAGCCCATAATAGCCTCTAGGCGCCAAGGCCACACAGAGTCAGAGCAAGCTGCTGGCAGGGTCCGGTGGCCAGAGCTGGGCGGGCTGTTCCTTGGGGAGCCACTCTAGACAGGCCGGAAGGTCAATGCCAGAATCACTCCCCAGGGGCCAGAAATCCGGCACGGAGGAAAGCTGCCACTCCAGGGAAGGTGGAGCCCACCCGGGGCTGGCCACATGGGATGCCCATCTCACCCTTCCTTCCGAACCAGGCATTCTCACACAGGGACACGAGGTTGTGAGTGCAGGCACAGGGAGACGAGAATGCTGCCCAGCCGGCGGGTGGCGGGCAGGCCTCAGGAGCCCTCCACCAATGGCAGGTCACTCTCTCACGGTCCAGCAGGAGCCCTGCTCCAGAGCCCACGACTGGGGCCAGCTGAGGCTGGTGTCTCACATTCCTGCAGAGAGGCTGGCTAAGGCTCCTGTGGGGGGGCACTCCCCCTGCCCACCGCACCCCAGAATTTTCTGGGTGATCCCAAGGCTGAGTCGATGCAGCTGTTGGAAGACGGGGCATGCAATTCTAGATGTGTGGCATGTTTTGAACAGCATCCAATACCCTTTCCAGGACAGCTCAGCCCGGAGAGGAAGTCCCCAGTCTCGAGGACCCAGGAGGCAGGGTCTGCTCCTTCCCACGTGGCGTGCTCCTCCAGGAGGGGCCAGGTGCTCAGAGGGAAACCAGTGTCCACCAAAGCCCCAGCTGCCTGGCTGTCAGGCAAAGGTGGGTTTGGTGGGCAAGGAGCCTGCAGCCTCGCCCTCTACCCAGAATTCCCTTAACACATGTCTGTCAGGGCCGGGGCAGGGGCAGTGTAGCGGGAGTCACGGCCGTGGCAGGAAAAAGGTTGCTGGGCTGGCTCCCAGCGGTGTGGGGAAGACACAATACCCAACGGATGTGCCCTTCAGAAGCAGGAACAGACAGAAACTCCCGTGGGGAGAGCACAGGCCAGTACACAGCGCACCCAACACCAGTCCCCCCAACTCCACCGTGCAACAAGGATCAGCCTTTCCTCTCTCGAAGCCTCTGTTCCCCCTCTCAGTGGGGCATGTCCTCCATGTCCGCTGGTGCAAGGGAACCCAGATCAGGCAATTTTCCCAGGCAGACAACACCCCTCTTTCACTTTCCATCACAGGCTGTCATTTCCCTAGGTCCCTGGGCCACAGGCCCCTCTCAGGACCCCTCAGGCCTCATGCACACACACAGCCTGTGCACTGCCTGACTCTGGCTTCCTTCGAATTGGGCTTCTTTTCCTGCTGTGATCTCTGGGGCCCACTGTGCTATCCAGGGCAGGCTGACCGCTGACCGTCCTCTGCCCGCCTGCCCAGCTGCCACTCCCGGGCGGGCAGCCCTGCCGGGCCTGAGGCTGTCTGCTTCCCCTTCTGTCCAGAGTTCCCAAAACAAAAATCAGGCCATGCCATCTGACGAAGGATCCTGTCTGGTTTATTTATGGGAAGAGCCAGGGCTGTGAGGGCCAGGTTGTCTGGGCTGTGGCCAGGCTGCTCTGCAGGTCTTCAGACACTGCCCAGCCCGTGTCCCCACCCATCCAGGGTGGATCCGGGGGCGGCCGGCAGGGAGGGGGGGCAGGGCCCCAGCACTGGTGAGCCCACACTGGTGACTCTAGGATGTTTATTTATTCTAGAGCCAGGACAGCAGCCCCTGGGGCCCGAGGCCCTTCTGTGGGTGGTTGGCCCACTGGAGAGCCTGAGCAGCAAGGCCAGCAACGACCAAAGGTGCCGTATCCAGAATGCAGGCAGGCTCAGGTGCACCTACCCTCCCTAGATGCCACTACAGACTCAGGGAGACTGAACTCGTAGGATCAGGTGCCCCACAAATCCTGGTCCTCACAGGGGACAAGGCTACCAGGTGTCACCCTGGGAGATGGTGGCGCCCCAGGGTATGAAAGGCCATATCAGGCTTATGTCCAGTACCCCTGCCTGCACAGCACAGCACAGCATGGCATCCATACCACAGCATAGCCCCACCCTCCGGCAGTGCCAAGCCTGGGATCTCAGGGCCCCCACAAGAAACCAGACAGGTGAGCAGGTGACAGCTCAGACCAGGTGCTGACCTTGTGCATACTGAAGAGCAGTATGCCTTCCCCAAGAGCAGACTGAAGCCCTCCCAGCCAGTTCTCAGTGCCACAGGACTGTGCCCCTCCTGTAGGGCTCTGCTCACCCCCACACTCCCTGCTCAGAGAAGGCCTGTCCCACCGCCCCATGTGAAATCACACCCAAGCACAGCATGCTTTCAGTGGTCAAATCTGAGGTAATTTGAACACAATAATAAATAATGATAGTAACAAGTTAGAACCCATTGAATAAAATAAATATCCACAAATCAGTACTGGCAGAAACAAATAATGAATAATAAGCAGGAGGGGAAGGGCAGCTGTTTCTCACAGGGGAATTCAACTAAAAATGTAAAAGAAATGATGAGACAGAATATCATGGTAGTGACCTCCGTCGGCAACAGCACAGTAAGGACTGCTGCAGGTACAGTATCCATGGATGCTACAGTTAGAGAAAGGATAACAAGAAACAGAATGTCACATCATGTCATGGCAGCTACCCATGGGAGATTTATTCTTCGCAATGGGAAAAAATGGTAACTTTACTGGGGAGAATCCCAGTCAGTAACACCTTAGCCAAATGAAGAAGGGTATCACTGACAACAGGAGACAACTGGACACCCCAGTGTGATAATCCCAGCGTGATGCCCTGTGGAGGGTGCAGTGCTTCTGTGACAGTCCTGCCAGAAACACGTAAGCTCAATCCAGTTCAAGGCACACCAGAAAAACCCATGTGGAGGCACCGTCTACAAAACAGCTGACCAGTCCCCTTCGAAAACATCCAGGTCATGAAACCTCAGATGGGAGGAAACAGGAGAGACACAACAACTAAATGCCATGTGGGATCCTGAGTGGGAGCCTGAACCAGACAATGGATGAGTCGGAAGACTGACAACATTCAGTGCAGTCTGGAGTGCTACGGTGAGAATGTGATTGGTTTGTTCCCACCAAAACTCATCTTGAAATTTGGTCCCCAGTGGCCGGGCGCGGTGGCTCACGCCTGTAATCCCAGCACTTTGGGAGGCCGAGGCCAAGATCTCACGAGGTCAGGAGATGGAGACCATCCTGGCTAACACAGTGAAACCCCATCTCTACTAAAAATACAAAAAATTAGCTGGGCGTGGTGGTGGCGCCTGTAGTCCCAGCTACTCAGAAGGCTGAGGCAGGAGAATGGCGTGAACCCGGGAGGCGGAGCTTGCAGTGAGCGGAGATCATGCCACTGCGCTCCAGCCTGGGCGACAGAGCGAGACTCTGTCTCAGAAAAAAAGAAAAAGAAATTTGGTCCCCAGTGTGGCGATGTTGGAAGGTGGGGCCTGGTGGGAGGTGTTTGAATCATGAAGGCAGATCCCTCGTGAGTGGCTTTACACTGTTCTCAGGGTAGTGAGGGAATTCCTACTCTGAAGAGTCTTGATTAGTTCCTGAGACTGGGTTGTTATAAAACCAGGACACTCCTTGGATTTTCCGTCTTTGCATACATCGGCTTTCCCTTTGACCTTCTCCACCATGTGATGACACAGCACAAAAGCCCTCACCAGAAGCTGGGGCCATGCTCTTGAACCTCCCAGCCTGCAGAACCATGAGCTAAATAAACTTATTTTCTTTATAAATTACCCAGTCTCAGGTATTCCATTACAGCAATGGCAAACTAGACTAAAACTAAGACACTAAGTAACAATGCTTAGCATCAAACTTCAAAGTTCCTGGTTCTAGTCCTTGTTCTACGTTGCATACAGAGGAAGCTGGGTGAAGGGCATAGAGGAAATCTATGCTATTTTTGCAACGTCTCTTGCAATTTTTCCAAAACAGCGTAGATCTAAAGTCATTTCAAAATTAAAACTTTAAACACATAAAAATAAAACTGGGCCCCAGCCTCCCTCAGTGCTCCCTGGCCAGTCCATTCTTCACATTGGCTGCCTTTGCCTGGAATGGAGGCACCCGGCTTTGCCACTGCATCCCCGGTGTCCAGGGAGCAGGTCCTGTAGAAGGTGGTAGGTTCCAGGGATGGGGCAGCAAGTACAGAGGCCCTGAGAAGGAAGCCAGCCTGGCGTGTTCCAGGAACACCAGGGAGAACCGTGTAGCCAGAGCAATGCTCCTGTGCAGAGGGCCTATGCCTGAGCTGCAGATCTGTGGGCCCTGCTGTTCCCTTCAGGGCACTCTCCAACCCTCTACCCTGTGCACGGGGCCCACTGGATGCCCCAGGAGCTCTAGGGCTGTGACTCTGAGGTTGCTTCAGGTCTCAGGTGAGTGGCTTGATGAGCAAACAACCCTTACTGGCCAGAAGAGTACGTCTTTCATAGGTGTGAGCAGGGTGGGGCCACCAGCACGATGCTGACACGGGGGTTTTGATGATTTCTGCTCACATTACACAGAATGAGTGCAGGGCTCTGGGATACAGCTGCCCAAGCCGCAAGCCTGAGTGGCACTCGCGGACTCATGCATCGGCTGCAGTGCCACCCCCGGGCTCTGGTGTTCAGGGGTGGGCAATGGCAGCAGACATCCTTTGCTCTGCGCCCCCATCACTGGTGCCCAGGGCAGTAACCCACACCCTCAAAGGTTCCGTGTCATTTCCGGGCAGTCTTCCAGGGCCGGCTGCACCCACCTGCTTGGAGAGATTTCAGAGGGAAGCTGCTGCCCTGCCACGCCACGCCCCTTCCCCCGTGTCCTCTCTTGCCTCCCAGCCGTGCTGGACATCATGCTCTCCCAGGCTGGTCTGCAGAGGGATGGAATGCCTGTCACAACTGGGATCCCTCTTCTCTTGTCATTCTGCCTGCCGGTGGCAGAGTGTGGAAGGTGGGAGTGTGCCCACCATTCAACGAGGTCGAATTCTGGGAGTGCAGAAGTAACAGCCTCAGGACTGATGGGGGAGATGAGGCTGCAAGATGAATGGTTCTTCCCTTAAGCTATAAAGGTCCAAATGGCATTTTTTTTTTTTTTTTTTTTTTGAGACAGGATCGTACTGTGTCACTCACTGCAGTACAGTGTCTCAAACACAGCTCACCGCAGCCTGGACCTCCTGGGCTCAAGCGATCCTCCCAACTCAGCCTCCCAAGTAGCTGGGACCGCAGATGTGTGCCACAACAGCTAGCTAATTTAAAAAAAAAAAAAAATTTGTAGAGATGACGTCTTGCTATGTTGCCGGGGCTGATCTTAAACTCCTGGGTTCAAGTAATCCTACTGCCTTGGTCTCCCAAAATGCTGGGATTACAGATGTGAGCCACCACACCTGGCCCAAACATTGAATTTACCACGACCAGATGAGGACCTATGGCTCCCATTTTCTTGCACACTCTGGACGAGATCCATCTTGGTGGTCATCATTAATGAAGCACGGCAACCACCTTCAAGGAAACAACGGAAGCCAGCATTCCCGGGTGCAGACAGAAGCGGCAGAGTCAGGAGAAATGCCATAACCAGCACTAAATACATGGGGCTGGGGAAAGCGGGGCAAGAAGATATACAGCATCTCCACACAAACAGGTTCCAAAGAGCCACACATTGTGAGCAATAACAGCATTGCTATTGCCCCACACACACCCCAGCTGTGGGAGATATAAAAACGAAATTAACTGGGATGGCACACTCGACCCTAAAGAACAGGAAGAGGTGGCTCCTGAGCCTGAGTGGCAATGAGGGTCGCTGCGTGCACTGAACAGACAGTGAGCAAATGTGTTCACGCCTCTCCTCCCCGTCCCCTAAATCTTCCTTGATACATCTTGCTATTCCCCATGTGGGCTCATGAATCTTGTTATAAATCTTTCAATCAAATTGTCTATATAGACAGGAGCTCTGCAAGAAATATGTGCCCAGGGTGCCATGTATCCTAGGGACCGCCAGCCACGCCTTTGGGAACAGTCTAGAAGGACTGTCAGTAGGGGCCGGGTGGGTGGAGTCAGCTTGCCCAAGGTGCCTCTCTCTCCTTGGAAGATATATCTGAGAGAGAAGCCCGTTGTGAGCAGGGCCGATCCACGCTCCCACACCGCCCTGGAGAGCAGACCACTGCCCAGTTGGCTTCCTGAGGTCCTGGCTGGGGCCCTCCAAGGCACCCCATTTCCAGGCCTCCAGCCCCAGCCCCCTAATAGCCTGCCTTGAATTGTCTGCTGCTTAAGTGAGCTGAGGTCAGTTTTGCCATCGAAAGAGAAGCCCTCCTGTCTTCCTAGAGGTTGTCAAGAGCTACGCTGGCCGGTCCCCCGGGCTTGCGACATCCTCTGTTGTAGGGGGGGAGAAGGCAGGAAGCATCTTTCCTACAGCCATCAACTCACCTCGGTGACGGCCACGACTCCTCACTCACAGCACTCGTGTAAGTGCTAACCTGAAACCGCTCCTCCTTGTCCATGGGGAAGACAATCTGGCCCCACTTGCCTCTGCTACCCAAAAATAAGGAACATTATTGTGTTGCTTTGTCCTAACAGACACACTCCTTAAAAAGTGCTAATCTTCACAAAAGAGGCAGAGGCCTGTGCCTTCCTTGAGGAAAGTCAGATTAATTAGCTGACTCCCACATGAGGAGCCTCTGATTCTTGCAGGCTTTGTTTACGGATCAGAAATCAGGCTTGAAGTGAAAACTGACATCTCAACGTGAAGAGTATTTTCCCTGCTAACTGCAGTGAGTCAGGGCAGTGCGCTGAGCTAGACAGATAGGGAACATGGCCTTTGCATGTGGACTGGAGTGTGCCAGCGCCTCCAGGCCACAGCTCGGGACAAGCATGGGTCTTGAGGACATCAGCCTCCCACTGAGAGGCCAGCTCAGGCCAGTGCCCCATAGATCTCAGCCCAAGACAAGCACCGGAGCTGGCATATTCCGGGGTGGCTTTTCTGCCTGTTTGTTTGTTGTTTGTTTTTCTCGAGACGGAGTCTTGCTCTGTCGCCCAGGCTGGAGTGCAGTGGCATGATCTGGGCTCACTGCAACCTCCACCTCCCAGGTCCAAGTGACTCTTGTGTCTCAGCCTCCCAAGTAGCTGTGATTACAGGTGCCCGCCACCACGCCCAGCTAACTTTTTTTTTTTTTTTTTTTTAATAGAGATGGGTTTCACCATGTTGGCTAAGCTGGTCTCGAACTTCTGACCTGGTGATCTACCCGCCTCTGCCTCCCAAAATGCTGGGATTACAGGTGTAGCCCCCGTGCCCGGCCAGGGTGGTTTTTTTCTGTTTTTTTGTTTGTTTGTTTGTTTTAAAGTATTGGTGCATCTCAAACATTCCACTTAACCACTGGGAACTGGGGCCTGCAATCCCAGCAGTTTGGGAGGCTGAGGCGGGAGGATTGCTTGAGCCCAGGAGTTCCAGACCAGCATAGTGAAGCCTCATCTCTATAAATAATTTAAAAATTAGCTGAGTGTGGTGGTGCCTGCCTGTGGTCCCAGCTACTTGGGAGGCTGAGGTGGGAGAATCACCTAAACCCTGAAGGTCCAAGCTGCAGTGAGCTACGATGGTGCCACTGCACTCCAGCCTGGGTGACAGAAAAAGACCCTGTTGCAACAAGAAAAAAAATGACTGGGAACTGGGTGAATGGTGTTGATGAAGGTATGCAGCCTGTAGTCAGACCTGACAGCCCAGAAACACGTCCAGCCACAGCCAATTCATTGTAACAAATGCCCTTCCTTTGGCAACTCAATCCCACAAACAGGGAAGATGGGTGCATGCCTAGAAGCTCTGTCCAGGCTCCGAGAGCTGCCCCAGCAGATGCCCCCAGGGCGTGCCAGGGTCAACCCGACCCAAGGATGCTGAGCACCCAAGCAAGTCTGACCTACCCATGTGGCCCAAGGAGGCAGCTTGCGGAGGTCAGGAATGGAGGCCTGGAGATTGGGCACCCACAGACTCGGGGAGTGGAAGGGCCCCCCCCAAGCCCTTCCCCCGCCCCCACTGCAGCTTCCCCGCAGGACTGCACCCACATCCATAGCGTGGCCTCTGCCCCATGTGCCCAGCTTCCAAGTCGGCCTGCCCCTGCTGCCAGAGAAGCTCCCTGCTGGCCAAGTGGAGGGGCTTGCTTTCTAGGGTCAGCAGGAAATGTCAACATTTTCCCTGAAAAATCCTTCAATTCCCTCATCGAGTCTCCAGTAGACATAGGTCTTGTATACACTCAACAGGGCAACTCTTCCACCCCAAAGGCTGAGAGCCTCGGAGGCAGTCTAAAGAAGGAAGGAAGAGTCAGTGTGCGGACTCCCGGCATGGAGGCCCTCCCGTTGCTCTCATCTCCTGCCTCCAGGCGAACGATCCTGGGCGTGGAGGCCTCCCGTCGCTCTCATCTACTGCCTCCAGGCGAACGGTCTTGTGGGGAACTTGGCAGGTTCCCATTGGCTGCATGGATCATTGTTTCCACTTCAAAACCAGGCCTTGAGCACCCTACTGGAGGCTGCTGGGTTTGTCTATCATCCTCAGAGCCCGAGATCACCTGGCACTAGGCCTGGCTGAATAAACAGGTTCCGGATTAGAAAGGAAACCTGGCTTTGAAAAGACATGGAGAAGAACAAGGTCCCTGCCTCCCTTCCTTCCAGGCTGATGTTCTGGGCTGGTGGGTCTCTGTTGGGCTCCCCACCCCCTTCACCTTCTGCCCTCTCTTGCAGCCCAGTAGGCTGACCTGACGGACTGGCTCTCCCTGGGTGAAGGGGAGCACCAACAGGAAACCAGGGCTGGGGAGAGAGAGAAGGTTTTCTTTTTCTCAGTGGTGGGCACAGCTTCCCCACCCTGCAGGCTCCCTTGTCCTGCCCTCAGCTCTGTGTGAGTCAAGCCTTCATCAACTCCCTTCTGTTGGTCCCTTATGTGTCCCAGGCCCCTGACTGATCCGAGGTGTCCTGTAGCCTGACCAGGCAGCCCTCACTCTCATAGTCCGGGTGCTGGTCCCATCTCTCAGATGTGGGGTGGCACTTCCACGCTCCAGTCCAATTTCCACCCTGAAGCACATGGGTGAGCCAGTTCCCTGCAACCACCAAAGACTCAGACACAAAGTCCCAGGCTGGTCCAGAACACTCTGAGCAGGGCACAGAAGCCCCACCCATGGCGGCAGGGGCAGTCCCGCAAGTGAGAGTCGTGGTAGGAGGAGCTGGAGGCTCTGGAAGGGATTTAGGAGCAGCCACCAAGGCCACCTTCCACACACACACCCACAAAAGCCCTTCCACATTCCGATAAAAACCAAGTGTGGGGCCTGTGCTGGGAGCAGGGGAGGTGCGGAGACATGTGGGGCTATGGAAGGAGGCTGCCATGAGGAGGGAAGGCTCCTCCAACCCAGGACGCCCTGCTGCAGGAGAAAATGCCTTTCTGGCTGTGGTCCAGGAGACTGAGGGTCCCGCTCAGCCACACGGCATGTGCCAAGGTGCAGAGGAGAGCCCAGGAGAACAAGAGCAAACCAAGGAGCTGGCGGTGCCTCGGACGAGGCAGTGAGGGTGAAGCAGGAGGATGGGGGAGGCCCGAGCCGTGGGGACAGGCGAATGACCACAGGATCCACACCTCTGTGGTCTGTGGGACCTCAGCAGACGCTTTGGGTGATGCCAGAGAGCCATGGAGGAGGTGGAGGAAGGGGCTGTGCTTCTGAGAATGCTGACAATGACAGGACCCGGGAGCAGCCGGAGCTCCAGGGACCAGCGGGCGGGACAATGCCTGAGCCTGTCTGTGCTCGGAGGAGGGGGAGGTGGGTGAGCCAGGGAGAGGGAAGGTCCCAAGGGGGAACGCTGCCTGCAGGGCCCAGCAGTCGGGAATGTCAAAGTAGATCTTTCAGCGAGGCTGGGGCCCCTGCTCAGAGGCATGAAAGTAAGGGAGGAGGGATGGGGTTAGACCCAGCCATTCATCAAGGACGGCAGGGGGCGGGAGACAGTGGTACAGGCAGGGAGCAAGTGTCGCGAAGAGGACCAGTGGCATCGACTCGAGTAACTGCAAGGCAGGTGGACGTGGGCTTGTGGGTAAGGTCCCCAGGGGCGGCCTGGGCTGAGGGCAGGAGGGAGAAGCGGTGGGTGGAGAGGGGTTGCTGTGCGCTGAGGGTCAGGAGGGGGGTGCCTGGGGAGATCGGCTGCCTGCCTACCCTGCCTGCCTACTGCCAGGGCGGACGTGGGACACGTCAAGCATAAAGATGCAGAGGTGCAGCCAAACAAAGGACAGGCCACTAGGATCACTGACACAGCTGTCAACGGGTTTAACACTGCAGTTAAAGATCAACCAGACTGAGACTGAACAAACAAGGCATGCTGTCGGTAAGACATGCCTGAAACATGCTGAAAGAGAGGCAGAGAAAACTGGAAACCCAGAAAGCAGGGCATCTGTAGCATCATCAAACTAGAATTCAGAGCAAGTACTAAATGACTCAAAACTCCTATTGTATTGACAAGGCTTGGCGAAAACACACAGTCACCCCGCTTTACAAACCAAGGGCCGCAGCATCTGCCGTGGTTAGAAGCACAAATGGCCCAACAGCCCTGTCACGGGGAAATGTTAACGGCCACTCCCAGCGGGTGACAGGTCTCCTAGACCACGGCAGAGGGGCACAGACTCATTTAATCGGGAAATGGGCTGGATTGATTTCCGGGTGGATCTGACAACTTACAACTGAAAGCAAACGGATATTCTTTACAAGCATGGGGGAACATTTACAAAAATGATCCCGGCCTCCCCTGCCTGCCTGGCCTGAATCCCCCAAGCCTGTCACCTGTAGCCTCCCACCGCACCTGCCCGGCAATGCCGAAACCTAAGATTGCTGCTTCTTGGCACCAAGAACCAAGAGGTGAAGTTGGTAGGGGGACGCCCCCCTGCTCTGCTCCCTGCCGGTGCTATCCAGCCGGAAGGCCCTCCGCACAGCCTGCCACCTTTCTCTTGACTGTTCCCTTCCCCAATACCCTGAGGCCCCATGTCTCCCAGGACCCTCCCTCAAGACCCCAGCTTCCCTCTCCAGGGTGACTTGGGCCCTTGCATCATGGGGCATGATGCCAACTCCCCACCCCTACTGATGAAGTCACTGGCAGAGTGCCCCCAGTGCCTTCCACTATAATCCCAGAGGATGGAGAGCTCCTGCTCTGAGTCGAGACAACCCACTGCCCACCACCAGCTCCCTCAGGGCTCTCCACAAGTCTCTTCTCCCTTCCCCTACTGTGTCTTCAGCCTCGTCCTCTCTAAAGTCCTCTCTCAGCCCAGCAACAGGCCTGGGTCTCTCCAATCCTGAACAAGAAGACTCTGCTTCCCCTCTAGCTACAGGACCTCCCTTCCACTCACAGCCCTCCTCAGCAGGCTGGCCTCTGCTGCTCCCTCCCACACACCAATGCCCATGGCCTCTGTCCCTCCTCCTCAGGGCTCGTGAGATCTCCACGACCTCCTCCTCGGCCTCTCTCTGACCACCCCAGCTGCTCCAGTTTCCATAGCACCAGAGGCCACAGTCCCCTCATGCCACAGTGACCCTGCAATGCAGACTCTGTGCTCCCTTCAGCAGCTCACCTGACATTCACAGAAGCTGAGCAAGCACCAGGAGACAAAGGCAATTTTAGAAATTCCCCGAGGCTCGGGGAACCCAGGTTGCCCCCTTCACTCCTAACTCAGTGGCGGGCCTGGCCCTGCCAAGCCTCCGTGGAGATGAGTTCTTCCTGTCCCGCGGGAGTCTGGCAGCTGGGGAAGGTGTCTGACACCCTGCTCCTGTGGTCTGAATGTTTATGACCCCCTAAAATTCCTGTGCTGAAATGCTAACCCCCAAGGTGATGGTGTGAAGTGGGCATTTGGAAGGTGATGAGGTTGTGAGGGTGGTGCCCCCATTAATGGGATTAGTGCACTTTTCAGAGAGGCCCAGGGAGCCTGTGCACCCTCCACCGTGTACAAACACACCAAGAAGGTGCCAGCGGTGAGTGAGGAAGCAGCCCTCACCAGACACCAAATCCACTGGCACCCTGATCTCACATGTCCAGCCTCCAGAACTGTGAGAAATAAACTTCTGTTGTTTCTAAACACCCACTCTGTGATATTTTGTTATGGCAGCCTGAACAGATGGACACCTGCAGAACCGGGGATGCCCAGAATACACACCTGGCAGGAGGGGTGTGGACGGGTTCTATGGAACCGGGAGATGCCTAGAAATGCTAGAGGGGTTGGGAAGGAGACATTCACAAGCCCTTGTAGGAAGCTGAGATCTGCACTGGTTAGGGGTGGGGTGTCACTGGAATGGGAAGATGCAGATATAAATGCTGACAAGACCCAATTTAAACCCAGAGAGGCTAAGGTCTGAAAACATTTGGATTGTACTAGGATTCAACACAAAGCTTAACAACCTGAAATCCAACCACTCAGAAGTTTTTTCAATGTTCCTCTAAATAGCTCTTAGGTTACTGGAATCAAAATCATCAATCTTTTTAAAATGATGACAGTGAGAATTCAGCACATCAGAACCTGTGGATGAGACCAAAGCCACCACCAGAAGCAAGTTCACAGCCTTCGAGGCTTCATAATTATAGACCAGAGTGAAAATAAATGAAGCGAGTGCTCCAGTCAAGAGGGCAGAAGAGACAGCAAGCATAAACCTAAAGAAGGGGATACAAATAGCACAGGTGACACAATCTCAGTTATGAGTAGTGACATATATGTAACAAGATGGAAAAATGGTCACCAAATATCAGTGGTGACTGTGTTAGTTTCTATAGCTGTAACAAATTACTGCAAATGCAGTGGCTTAAAAAACACAAATTTATTATCTGACAAAGTTCTAGAGATCTGAAGTCCACAGTGGGTCTCACGGAGCTAAAATCAAGGCTTGAGGAGGGCTGCATTCCTTCTGGAAGCTCTAAGGAGAATGTTTCCTTGTTTTTTCCAGCTTTTAGAGGCCACCTACATTCCTTGGCTTGCGGCCCCTTCCTCCATCTTCCGACCTCTCTCTGACTCTGAACTTCTGCCTCCATCTTCTACTTTTAAGAATCCTTGTGGGCTGGGTGCGGTGGCTCACACCTGTAATCCCAGCACTTTGGGAGGCCAAGGTGGGCAGATCATGAGGTCAGGAGATTGAGACCATCCTGGCTAACACGGTGAAACCCCGTCTCTACTAAAAATACAGAAAATTATCTGGGCGTGGTGGCAGGCGCCTGTAGTCCCAGCTACTCGGGAGGCTGAGGCAGGAGAATGGCGTGAACCCGGGAGGCGGAGCTTGCAGTGAGCTGAGATCGCACCACTGCATTCCAGCCTGGGCGACAGAGTGAGACTCCGTCTCAAAAAAAAAAGAATCCTTGTCATTACACTGTGCCTTCCTGGATAATCCAGGATAATCTCCTTATTTTACAAGTCAACTAATGAGCAACCTGACTTCCATCTGTAACCTTCACTCCCCCTGCTGTGTCACCTGACCTATTCCCAGGTTCTCGAGACTGGGACATGGGCAACCTTGGGAGAAGCATTATTCTGTCTCTCACAGAGGCTATCTCAAAAGAGTAGGATTTCACGGTTTTTGCTTTTTTCTTAATACTATTCAATGATAATGACCACATGTTTTGTATGTTCAAAAGTAATTTTTAATTGTGAATAATGTAAATTAGTGTGAATCGTGTTGTGTCAATTGTTGTGAATAATGTTTAATTGTAAACAATGGAAAACTAAAGAAACAAACGAAGAGCATTCTCTTGGCCGGGCGCGGTGGCTCACAGCTGTAATCCCAGCACTGTGGGAATGCCGAGGCGGGTGGATCACGAGGTCAGGAGATCGAGACCATCCCGGCTAACACAGTGAAACCCCACCTCTACTAAAAATACAAAAAAAAAAATTAGCTGGGCATGGTGGCGGGCACCTGTAGTCCCAGCTACTCGGGAGGCTGAGGCAGGAGAATGGCGTGAACCCGGGAGGCAGAGGTTGCAGTGAGCTGAGATTGCACCACTACACTCCAACCTGGGCCACAGAGCGAGACTCTGTCTCAAAAAAAAAAAAAAAGAATAGCATCCTCTTGTAGCACCCATTGATGCTGTCTTTGCAACACTTTTTGGCTGGTCTTTTGTCCCCATCCCCCTGACCATGAGCTGCCTGAGGACAAGCCAGACCCCTCACTCCTGCGGCTCTGGCTCTAAGCATGAAGACGTTGGCCCAGCCAGCTTTAGCAGACGTTTCTCAAAGTGACGATAAATCCCCTGATAAAGGAGGCCCTGGTTTAAGAAGAATGATGCGTACACTGAAAAATGCACTTTAAGGCCAAGATCCAAATAAACACAATGACATTATTTTATTTAAGAGTCTTCATACGTAAAACTTAATTCAGTAACAGTCTGAGAAACGCAAGCCAGCAGACAGATAAGCCATTATTGCTGATAAACCGTTATTGCTCTGGCAAAAATTCTTCATCTATGCGGAGCCAGAAGAAAGCCAATGAAAAGTCGGAGAGGTCCCACAGGACGGAGGCAGGAGGGTGTCCCCGCACACTGAGCACAAGCCCCAAACACAGGCCTCCCCAGACCGGAGCCGGCGGCCAGCCCCCTTCTGGCCTCAGTGATGACTGGACTCCTCACTCTGTCCAAGTAGGAGGAACTGGTCCCAGCTGCAAGAACCACCTACGGTGATCTGGGCAAAGGCTCTGAAGGGTTTGCTTGCTCCTGTCCTCCCACACCCCCCCCAAAAAAAAACAGAAAGCAGAGGGCATAGCTCAGGGGCCCAGCCTGGCTGTGTCATCCCTGAACATCCTGGGCTGAAGGAAAAAATTGGGCCCAGCCAAAACTTGAGATCTTTAGACTGAAATTCCTGCTCTGTCACTTGTGGCTATTTGGCCTCTTTCAACCTCTGCGTTTTCGTCTCTAAAATGGTACAATATTACCGACTTTACAAAGTTGTCAAGGGATTGAAAATAAGATAATGAAGACAAAGGAAGTGAGCTCAGTATCATTATGCCCATTTTACAGATTGGAAAACAGGCTTCAAGAGATGACGTGACTCTTTCAGGATTAGACAGCTGATAAGCGGTGGATCCAGACCTGCGGCCACAAAGGTGCATTCACATTCGTGACCAGTGGCTGAATGCAGACCCTGGGTGCTATCTCCTGGTGGGGCAAATGGCAGTAAGCAAGCAAACAGGAAGTCGACAGAGAGTGATGCAGCCGTGAGGACAGCAGTACAGGGTATTGTTGAGGGGGGAAGGGGACTTCCTGGAAGAGATAACATTGGAACTGAGGCCTAAATGATTGGAAAGAGCCAGCCATGGAGAGATCTGGGGAAGTGGGCTCCAGCAGAGAGAACAGCACATGCAGAGGACCTGAGGTCAGAGCAGACCTGCCATGTTTGAGGAAAGGAAAGAAGGCCAATGTAAGTGGAGTGTGGAGAGCAAAGGGTGGGCGGAGGCAGAGGAGATGAGGGCAGAGTGGCGGGCCGGGGCGGGGGGCACGAGGGCAGAGTGGC
>NC_045437.1:111482558-111541381 GCF_002776525.5 Piliocolobus tephrosceles | reverse complement strand
GGCCGGGGCGGGGGGCACGAGGGCAGAGTGGCGGGCCGGGGCGGGGGGACGGGGGCAGGGGGGGGGGGCGGGGGGGGGGGGCACGAGGGCAGAGTGGCGGGCAGGGACAGACTGAACAGAGCTTCCTCCGCTGTGGGGAGGAGCTTGGATTTTCTCCTCTGGGCAATGAGTAGCCCCTGGAGGGTCTCAGGCAGGGGTGGGTGAGACCTGATTCCCGTCAGTTGCTCTGGGCATGTGAGAATTGTTGGGGGCAGGATCTCTCTCCCTCTCTCTATGAAATTCCTCTTCAGCTGGGATCTGGCTTGGCTGTATTTCTGCTGGTAGAAGTCCCTCCCTGATTATAAACCGCCCAACACATAGAGGGGTCCCTAGGAGGAGGTTCAGGTTCCAGGTAGGATGGTGTGAGCACACCTCACCTGCGTCCCCACTGCGTGCAGCCACCCAAATGCACTGAATCATAAGCAGATAGCTGAGGACCCTGGAAAGTAAATAACAGTACACAGACTGGGGAAGAAGACTGGAAGTTTACTCTTCATTCTGTGGTATTCCTCAGCCTAGACACGAGGCAGGTCAAACCCCAGAAGTAAGCACTGGTTGCAGACAGACAGAGCTCGAGACAAGCCCTGTTGCTGTAGCTCAAGGACAGAAAAAGCATTTCCGAATGCTCAGAGCCAAGCCAACGCCTCATTTTTCTTTCCTATTTCCTTTTTCTTTTCTCCATGTTCTCACTCGCCAGCCCATGGCAGCCCACAGACAGCTAAAACTCTGAGAGGGGAGCCTGGCTATGTAGTTGGAGGTGCTGTGGTCCTGGGAAGGAGGGGTGAAACCCCATTGGTCTTTCCTCTTTTGGTCCCTCTCAGGAGTGTAGTTGCAGGAAGTGTGCAAGAGAGCAGGGTCAATAAAGCCCCAGCTTTCTGGCCAGAGAGTCTTAACGGGGAGCCGCAGGAAACTGGACAGGGCTAGGAAGATGGCAGAGACAGCAGAGCTCGGGGAACCGGCATCAGAAAGCTGGTTGGAATCTCCTGGGCTCCAGGGTTGTGTGCATGTGGGATTGATCGGAATAGGACTGCACAGGCTTTGAAAATGGACATGACATTGAACCGCAATCCACAGGCACATGGGAACTTGCAGCCGGAATCCAACAGGGTTAATTACGTGATCAAACAAAAATAATGACCTTCTCCATAGCATTTAAACAAGATCTAAAGTCTCATAGGATAATATCAAAGTGTCCAGGATACAGTCCAAAATTACTTGGCATACCAAGAATCAGGAAAATCTCAACTCCTCCAGGCAAATACAACCAAGAGACAACAGGACTGAGATAGCACGTATGTTGGAATTAACTGACAATGATCTTAAAGCAGCTATTATAAAAATACTCCATAAAGTAAGGGCAAAAACTCTGACAACTAATGGAAAGATGGTCTCAGCAAGAAACAGAAGATGTATTTTTAAAAAGGACCAAACGGAAATTTTGGAACTGAAAAACATAATAACAGAAACTTTAAGAACTCACTGGATAGGCTCAAGAGCTGAATGGATATGACAGAGGAATGAGTCAGTGAACTTGAGGATAGAGCAATAGAAGTTACCCAATCCAAACTGCAGAGAGTAAAAATATTTTGTAATGCAAAGAGCCTTAGAGACTGTGGGAAAATACCAAAAGATCTAACAGTCATGTCCCAGAAGGAGAAGACGAAGAATGTATTACGAAACAAATATTTGAATAAATAATGGCTGAAAACGTCTCAAATTCTGTGAAATGCATAAACCTACCAATTCAACAGATTAGCAAACCTCAAATGAGAGAAATCCAAGGAAACACAATCCCACACGTTATAAACACACTACTGAAAACTATAGACAAAAAAATCTTGAAAGCTGTCAGAGAAAAACAGTTCATTACTTATAGGGGAAAAATGGTTCAGATAACTGCAGATTTCTTATCAAAACTGTGAGCCCAAAGGAAGTGCAAAACATTGTTAATATGCTGAAAGAAAAGAACTGTCAACCCAGAATTCTATCTCCAGCAAAAATACCCTTCAAGAATTAAGGAGAAATAAAGACATTCTCAGATGAAGCAAAACTTATAGAATGTGTGGCCCGCAGATCTACCCTAAGATGGTTGCTGAAGGAAGTTCTTCAGACAGAGGGAAATGATGCTAGAAAGAAATTCTGAACATCAGGAATAAAGGAAGAGCAACAGAAATACCTGAAAAAATATAATAGACTAGGCCCTTGCATACTTTAATGATAACGTTGTCTGATGTAGTTTTCCATGTATGTAGATGATAAAAGATAACAATATTCAGGGGAGGACAGAGGGACCTGTATGACGGCAGGGTCTCAATGTTCAACTTGAAGTGGTAAAATACCAATTCGAAAAAGACTGTAAAGAGTTACGTAGGTTTATTATAATCCCTGGAGCAACCGCTAAACACTATACAAAGATATACAACCAAAAACAATAGGTAAACTAAAATGGAATACCAAAACATGCTCAAATAGAAAGAGAAGAGCAAAATAAGCCCAACACAAGCAGAAGGGAGGAAATGATAAGAGTAAAAATCAATGAAACTGAAAACATAAAAATAATACAGAAGATCAATGACACCAAATTTGGTTCTTTGTAAAGATCAGTCAATTGATAAATCTCTAGTGAGACGGAAGAAGAAAAACAGAAAAAATATGAAATACCAGTAGCAGAAAATTTTTAAAAAGGGTATCACTAACGACCTCACAACCGTAAAGAAGATAATGGAATAGTATAAACAATTCTATGCACATGAATTCATCAATGTTGAAGAAATGCATGATTTCCTCAAAACCTATAAGCTACCAAAACTTATCCAAGATAAAGTAAACAACATAAAAAGTTCTGTAACTATTAAAGAAAAAGAATTTATAGTTTAAAATCCTGCAAAAAAGAAATCTCCAGGTCCAGACGGTTTTACTGGAAAATTCTACTAACCACTCAGGAAAAAATGGCACCAATTCTCCCATTCATTTTATGAGGCCAACATTACCCTAATATTAAAACCAGACAAAGACAGTTCAATAAAGAAAAAAACACTACAAACCAATATCCCTCATGAACCCATAAACCAATATCCATCCCTCAGTGAACACAGACACAAAAATCCTCAACAAAACACTGGTAAGTCTAATCCAGCCATGTATAAACAGTAGAATGCACCACAGACAAGTCACATTCGCCCTGGATTTGCAGTCTGGCATGATATCCAAAAGTCAGTGTAATCCACCATATTAACAGACTAAAAAAGGAAAAAACATATGTTCATATCAAGTGACAGAGAAAACCATAAGATACAATTCATTCACGACTAAAAATTAAATACTCTCAACTAATAG
This sequence comes from Piliocolobus tephrosceles, assembly GCF_002776525.5. NCBI lineage: Eukaryota > Metazoa > Chordata > Mammalia > Primates > Cercopithecidae > Piliocolobus > Piliocolobus tephrosceles. Next base: position 111,538,006 of record NC_045437.1, on the reverse strand, counting down.
AGAAAGAAACGTGCTCAACCTGGGAAGAACATCTGCAGAACAACTAAAGCTAACACAATACCGCGTCCTGAGAAACTATTTTCCCCTAAAATAAGGAGGAGCGTTTTCACGACTCCTACTCAACCCTGGGTTGAGTCCTAGACAGCACCTCTATGCACACCCAGCACCCAGCACACACCCTCAGGCCAGGGCAGCCTGTGGGCAGGAAGGGGACCCAGAGAGCTTCCCCAAAGCCCACGTTCCCGGGGAAGGTGGATATCCAGGAAGGGTGACTGGCTTCTAAAGCCTAGGGGAAGGGGGGCCCTCCTGCTCCAGCCTCATGAAACTTTGTTCTCCGGTGCCAAGCCTGGTGCCAGCAGAGAGCTAGGCAGATAAACTCAGCCCGGGAATGGACACCCAGGAAGGAAGCAAGTCCATGAGATCCAGTCCCATAGCACCACGTGCTCCCACAGGCTCTGAGGACACAGCTCTTATTCCAGGACCAGGCCCGACAGGAGCACAGCCTGAGGGGATGAGAGGGCAGGGCAGTCTTCTGCTGGGTGGGGATGGGGCCACCAGGGCCAGTCCCACCTCTCTTGTGGCCCTGGCAGGATCAACCCTGGGACTGAGTCCTTGGGGGTGAGGCCAGCACATAGTAGAGGGGCAGCTGAGTAAGAAGAATCCTTGGGGAAGTCAGTGGCTGGCCAGCCTGAGCCCGGCCCAGACCCTCACCCTGCTAGCATGGGACAAACACAGGGGGCCCGCACTGCAGAGCTGCCCCGGCCCATGCGCCCCTGCCCTGCTGTGCCCCGCCATCTGCCCCAGCAGTGCTGGGAGAGCATCGCACCCTGTAAGCCTCAGCCTTCAGGGACGGCAAGACCTGGGCCCCACAGGAGGTCAACCAGCCCTCTCAGGGCTCGAGCACCCAGCCAACCCTGGGTGGCCACTGCTCAGCACTCCAGGACAGCTCCATGACACAGCAGCAGCTCTGCCCGTGAGCATTCAACAGCCTGGTCCTGGGGGCACCACCACTCAGGGGCTTCCCAGGTCATGCTGTACCGTCTGCTACTAGCACCATCAAGTACATCAGGCTGGGAGCCAGGGCGTCCCAAGCCTGTGTGACCTCATTCTCTACGCTGCACATGGCTGCCCCACAGAAGCTCTGAGACACGACTCAGACCTGTCACCGCCTGCCCAAAGCCCTCCAGCAGCTTCCCACCATGTGACTGCCCTGGTCCCTGCTGACTTCTCCTTCACTCAAGTGCCAGCCATGGAGATCTCTGTGTCCTTGGCACACTTCAACTCAGCACCTGCCTCAGGGCCTTTGCACCTGCTGCTGCCTCCACCTGGAAGGGCCTTCTTCCAGAAGTCCAGGTTCTAGCTCCGACGCCTCCTCACAAGGACCTTGTTGAAGGGTGTCCCTTCCCCATCACACTCCACACTGCTGTCCTGTCCTATTTTTCCACAACACCCTTTCCCAATCATCGACACATGGCTTCTTTATTGGGTCACTGTCTGCCCTCTGACCAGAGATCTTGCGAGAGCAAAGCTGTCTTTGCTGGGTCCACGTCACCAGACCAGTGCCTGGCATCTCACCGGCATGGAGTGAGTATGGGAGGTCACCGTCCCTCCCGAGGCTCCCTTCCCCTACTTCAGGATGGTGTAAGGTTTCCTTGCCAAGATCCCTGTGGTGCAGAGTGGGCCGAGTCTGCCGCCTTCTGGAGCGAGAGCAAGGAGAAAACAGGGAGGAGGATCCAGGGCTCTGATTCCTCCCCAGTTAGTAAAGCATTCGGGTTGCGTGGTGGAGGTGGGAAGACAGGCACTGAGAGTTGTCTGACACAATTGTCTTAGCAGCAGGAGACGCTGATGGGATGTCGGGAGTCACCAGGACCATCTGACAAATGACCGCCTTGGGGACCCGTGGAGCTCAGCGGCGTCCAGAGAGAGCACTCGAAATGCCAGCTGGAAAGGTCGCGCTCGCCAGCTGGAAGGGGAGCCGTGCAGCCCCCGGGCAGGCCGAGGACAGGAACGGGCGGCCGCCACTGTTGACGAGCAAGGGTGCAGGGGCACCGGGGCCCACAGGAGCCTGCAGGCCCCCACAAGAGACAGCCTTATTTTTTTTCTAGGCAAAAATTTTGGGAGGATCCTTTTTAATTGTATTTGCAAAACAGTTTCTCCCAACATGGCGCCCATGTGTGTAGATTGGGGGAGATTCTCAGAGAAGTGCCTCCTTCCCAAGATGGTGGTCCCAGCAGATTAATCTGGCTAGTGTCCTGAGAGGGAACAGGGCACTGGCTGCCATGGAACTCCTCCCTCCTGAGGTTCCTGGCCCCTCTGCCTCCTCTTCCTTCCCACCCCAGGGGCCCTGGGATGCGGCTAGGCCAGCTGGGAGCCAGACACCCACTGAAGCCCTTGGGGCACTGTTCCCTGCCTTTAACACCCGTCAGGTGCCCATTCATTCAGCCATTCTTCTAGGACGACCGGCCAGGCAATGGTGAGGCCCTGGGTCCAGGGAAAAGTACGAAGCAGGCTGAGGCAGGGAGGTTCCTGCCCTTGGGTCTCTGGTCGCTGCCCCGGTAGCCCTGTGCCTCCTGACTGTGGACTGGAGTTCTGCAGCTGAGCCATCCACAGGAAGCTACATGGAGAGATGGGCCAGCTCAGCAGAGGCGCAAACACCAGTTCAGTTGAAAACTCAGTGTTTCCCTGCTAGAGGCCAGTTAGGAGCCAGCATGCCTCCCAAGGGTTGTGCAGGGAGACCTCAGCCAGGCACCCTCTGGGGCAGACCCAGCCCCACTGCTTCTGCCTCCAGTGGCCAGAGGCCTGGGGCCATTGGTGGATAAAGCTGGAGAAAGGCCACCTCTTTGGGACCCAGGTCACAGATGTCCTCAAAACCATCCCAGTCAGATGTCTGCAGACACCTGCTCCCCTGGCAACAGTGACCCAGACCTGACCTTCAACTCCAACTGTGCACAGCTTCCTAGCCAGGCTCCCAAGCCTGAAGCCTGGTCCCTCAAGATGCTGCAGAAAGCTGGGGCTGACTTTAATTCCAGCACTTTGGGAGGCCAAGGTGGGTGGATCACGAGGTCAGGAGATAGAGACCGTCATGGCTAACATGGTGAAACCCCGTCTCTACTAAAAATACAAAAAATTAGCTGGGCGTGATGGCGGCACCTGTAGTCCCAGCTGCTCAGGAGGCTGAGGCAGGAGAATCACTGGAACCCGGGAGGCGGAGTTGCAGTGAGCCAAGATAATGCCACTGCACTCCAGCCTGGGCGACAGAGTAAGACTCAGTCTCCAACACAAAAAACAACAACAACAAAAATTGCTCTGGCCCTGCCACTTTACCACATGGGTCACCACTCTGTGCCTCAGTTTCTTCTATTTAAAATGCATGGGGGAGGAGCTCTGAGGGCAAAACACTCTGTGTTTGCCTCAGGGCAGCACAGGACCCTGGACCCAGTGGGACCCCAGTGCATGTCCCTCCTGCTCTCCCTCCCCCCACCCAGCCCTCCCGCTTCTGGGGTTCAAGTCAGGGAGGCCTTGGGAATAGCCTGCAGTCCTGGGGACAGACAAGGGTGCCCCTGAATGTTCTGCGGATCTGCCCAGGTTGGTGCCTTGACTGCTCCTTCCTGTCACCCAGGACCCCCCGGGAGAGGCCACCCCAGACTGCGCCTGCCCAGGGCTCCCCGCACACCCCACGTCCCCACAGCGCTCAGGCGAGGAGAGGTCACTCCGGACTGCGCCTGCCCAGGGCTCCCCGCACGTCCCATGTCCCCACAGCGCTCAGGCACTGAGATGCTCTGCCGTCTGCTATGCGGGTCTGTGGACGGCCCTCCTCCCCCACCAGGCTGCAGCTCCCAGCGGGCAGGGATCTAGGTGTGCCTTGCTCATACCACAAGACAGAAACACACAATGAAGAAAGACAGAGAACTGGTCTTGTTGTCTTTGGGGGCTCAGCACCCCCAGCCCCAAGCTGGAGGATCAGGAGGCACCTACAAGCCTTTCCGAAGCCCCCACATAGGCTGCCTTGCAGGGTACGGCATGGTCTAAAGAGCCCCAGAGGGCTCCTCTGGTCATTAAATATCTCAGGATTCCCAGGAACAAGGAGAGGTCCAAGCCCACAGAAGTGTCTGATTGGCGTCTCTGGGTCGCCCACCAGTGCTAGAATCCCAGCTAGGGTGAGGGATGGTGGTGCAGAGCCTGGCCACGCAACGTGTGGCCTGGAGCAGCCTGGGGGCCCCGGGAGCTTGTTGGAGATGCTGAATCCAGGCCCCACTCAGACCAGCTGAACAAAAACCTGCATTTTGGCAAGTTCCCAGGTGGTTTGATGACATTAAAGTCTGGGACACACCGCTCTAGACCATCCCAGGGTCCGTCAAAGGTGGGCATAGAGGCCCTACTGCCCTGCCCTGGGGAAGCAGCGGCCACAGGACCTTAGTCCTCCTCCCGGGGACAGTGAAAGGGCTATACCCCAGACCATGGCCAAACTGCAGGGGTCAGGGAGGCACGGCCTAGGACAGCAGCTCAGCAGCGCGCCCACCCCCACTGCCCCTGCCGGCCCCAACCCACTTGCCGGCTGGGTCCTCTGGACCTCCGCCCCCTTCCACCCCAGGTTGGAGCCAAAGACCACTCTCTCCACTCCCCACCCCCCACACCCCAACCCATCGAGTTCAGGGCCTGTTGGCTCCTGTCTCAGCAACAACAGGAAACCATTTTTCCAGACCACATGATATAAAAGGGGAGAATGCGTATGTTCAGCAGATGTTCACTCTGAGGCTGAGCCTCCCCCGCCCTCTGAACAGGAAGGCCCTATCCCCATCCTTCTCCCCCAGGGCCTGGGGCTCCTGGCCCAGGTGGAGCTGCCTCTGGCTGGCCACTCCTCTGGAAGGGCCTCGTCCAGCTCTGTCCTGTGCAGGCTTATGCCCCTCCACTCTGCTCTCTCTAGCCCACGGGCAGGCGCCGCCTGGCTCAGAGGCACAGCAATGGGCCAGGGTCAGACACTGGTGAGCAGCATGTCAAGAATTACAGGAACGCCCACCTACCAGCAAAGACACAGCGACAACAAAGCACCTGAACAGTGGACATGGGCAGGGACTCTCCTGCTTGACCAAGCTTTAGTCCGGCTCCTGAACCTTCTCCTTCGCCCACTTCCTCGTAAGACCCAGTTTATCAAGAATTCTGCTAAGTCACGAATGCCCCATCTCTCCATATCTGATCACCCTTGATATCTGCCCAGCTTCCTCATCCCCACCACCCCCTCTGGTGATGTCTGGTCACCCTAGCCTGTCTTCAGCTGGAATCGTGTAAGGTGAGTTTAGCTACAATCCCTGACCCCTGATGTTGCTCTTAGTAATTCCCCATCCCCTGGTCCCCACCCTGCCCCTTGGTATCCGCCCCCACTCGCCCGTGCTGTATTTGGAGTTGAGCCCAGTCTCTCTCTGCCACGGCAAGAGCCCACTCTAGCGGTTCCTGTCTCTATCTCCATGGTCCTGAATGACATCTGCCTTACCACGCGTTAATAAGTATCATTGAATCTTTTTACATTTAACAACACTCTGCCTTGCTGAAGGGAAGGTGGAAAGGACAGAAGTGGGGAGGAGAGGGCAGGGGCATGGGAACCCTGTGACACTGAGGGCGTACTGTAGACCCTCTGCCCTAGGCTGACGTTAGAAGCTGCAGATGTGTAAACATAACAGTCAAACGACCAGGGGAGTGGTCAGCTGAAAAACGGGTCCCAGTCCCTGGAACCTGTAGATGTTACCTTTCATGGCAAAAAGAACTCTGCAGACGTGGTGAAGCCAAGGACCCTGAGATGGAACGACGGCTGGATTTTCCGGGTGCGCCCTGTGATAGATGGAATGTTTATATTCCCCCTAGATTCCGATGCTGAAAGCTACTCCCCCAAGGTGATGTCGTAGGAAGTGGGGCCTTTGGGAGGTGATTATGTCATGAGATCCCATCCACATGAATAGGATTTGTGCCCTTACCAGAGGGACCCCAGGGAGCTCCTTTCCACCATGTGACGATGCAACAAGGTGCCTTCCTGAACCAGGGAGCAGACCCTCACCACAACTCAGCCATGTGGGCAGCTTCCAGAACTGTCAGAAATAAGCTTCTGACGCTTTTAAGCTGCTTCGTTTATGGTATTTGGCTATAGCAGCCTGCATAGACTAAGACAGGCCCTAAATGCAATCACACTTCTCTTTATCAGAGGAAGGCAGAGCAAGATGAGAGGAGAAGGCCATGTACGGGCAGAGCAGAGGGAGACGGAGGATGTAGGCCTTGAAGCCTGGAGCGAAGGGGCCACAAGCCAAGCACTGCTGGCCGCCACCAGAACCTGGAAGAAGCCAGGAAGCCTCCTCCCCCAGAGCCTCCAGAGGGAGCTCGGCCCTGCTACCACCTGGGGTTTGGCCTGTTGAAACTGATTCCAGCCTCCAGAACTGTGAGAGGATACATTTCTATTGTTCCAAACCAGCAAGCTTGTAGTAATTTGTAGGCAGCCTCAGAAACCAATACAATGAGGAACTCTGATCTGGACTAAAAGTGGTGACAGAATTATTGTAGAAGAATGGGACTGGGCGGGGCAGCAGGGTTATCAGTGAGCTAAACCCTCATCTTCCAGGGCAGGAAGTCAGTGGAAACCATCGAAACCCGATACATCAAGAAACAGCAGTAGGATGGCATTTCAGGACTTCACGGCAACACCAGAACCAGCCAGCAGCCTAAAGCCTTGCAGAGGCTCCTCCTCGGGAGTGGCCTGTGAAGAGGGGACATGCACACATTCACACTCATACACTCACTCACACGGAGACAGAGGAGGGCCTGGCCGGAGCAGGGCGGTCAGCTCCAGGACCAGGAGTTCCCAGCCAGAACCCGACGGGTGGGGCGGGGGGTCCTCGCACGCCCCACACCCCTGCCTATGCCCAGACCTCCAGCTTCAGGCTCTGCATCCACTCAGAGGCTTCGGATTGGGTGCAGCCTGGGAGCACACAGATGAGCCAGGGCCAGGGCCAGGACTGGCATTTCCCGGGCTCTTGGTCCCTTCCTGCCCCTCCCACCAGGTCGGCCCTGTCCTTGTCTTGCTCAGCTCGGGGGAAGCACCTCTCGCCAGCCATCTGGGGCTTGGCTGGGTCTCAGCCTCCTGGCTGCCACGTCTCACTGGGAGCTGGGCGGCCGCCAGCTCTGAGCTAAGTGAGTACAGAGGAGAGTGCAGGGAGCGGCAGGGCCAGGCTCCTCCCCACCCCGTGGCGTGGCCGGAATACTCACTGCTTTTCCCTGCTTTTTGAGATGAGTAGTAAATCCACCGAGCTGTACTCGGAGCCCAGGAAGCAGCCCTCCCACTCACAGCGCTCGTGCCTGTGCATGCCTCTGCAGCCCCCAGGCCGTGTCCCTCTCTCATGAGCCCACATCCTCACTGGACTGTCTCCTTTTTACAGATGAGGTGAAACAGCCTGCAGAGGCCAATGTGCTTGTCCAACAGGGTGACAGGCCAGAATTACAAGCCCCTGACTCTGGGGGGACCACTCTCTTCCGCCTAGCCCTTGTAGCTTTCCTGCACCCAGGTGGGGCTCCCATCCCACCTCCAGTGCCCCCAACCTCTACTCCAGCAGACCTCCACCTACGGACAGGAGTCTTGGGCACACACCTTTTTGTGCCATGCCCAGCCAAGAGCTACAAGGGGTATAGGAATGTCCCTTAGCATGGCCTGGGAGCCTCAAGCCCAGGGCCTACCTAGAAGTAACTCTTTCCTGACATTAAGCAACTCCCCTCATGGAGCCTAATCGCAGCCAGCTACGCCCCCTTCTCCCAGTTATTCAAGCCTGGAAGGAACCTGGAAGTGGTACTGGATTCCTACTCCCACCCCCACAATCCCCAAGGCCCCACCCTGGCCTCCTCCTCCCCCCGCCCCTGCATGGAGCAAGCCTCACTCTCTCTCCTCTGTTCCTCCTGGGTCCTTGCCTCAGACCCTCCCACCTAACACAGCTTCTGTCCCAAGCCAGAGAGCTCCTCCCAAGACACGTGTCCACATCACCATGGACAAGATTAAATACGCTGGCTTCTGGAAAGCACTGAGCCCACAGTGCTTTGGGAAGGTCATGTTGGGGTCCCAAGGCCGACTGCACTCCTGCCGGTGAAGTGGGGGTGTCTCCAAAGGGCATTTGTTTCCCCACCATCCTGAACCAGGAGAGCCAGGATCCCGGGTCAGGAAACAGCTTGGGTCAGTAGTCACACACAGGGTGGGAGGGGAGCCATCTCTGGGGACTTTCCTCCCATCTCCCTTGTCTCGCTCACGAGGAGAAGCTGGAGCAGGAAGCTGGCATGAGCCTTGCTAGCACCACCAGCCACAGTCCCCACCTCCAGAGACATGAGCTAGGATCTGAGTGGCGCAGGTACTATGGTATAGAGAGGCCATGCCCAGGACCGCCCATGGCACACAAAGGAAAACTGAAACAACCATCCTTCCAGAAATAAAGAACAGCCCCAGACAGCCGCAGGAACAGGCCGCCCCCGGGAGCTGCTTAGCACAGGTGCCACCGGAAAGAGGGCTTGGTGGCTGCACCGAATAGCAGGAGGGAGGAGCTGAACAGCCACCGCCACCGCAGAGCTGGGGATCTGGCCAGAGCTCTCACTGTATGCTAGGAAAGGAGCAAGAGAGAGAGGGCAGCGAGAAAAGCTGGGAGACCTGGGCAAGTCCCAGAAAAGAACAGGGGAGGTGAGAGAAGGAATATTTGAAAAAACAATGGCCAAGAATTTCTCAAAATCAGATGAAAGATTTCAACATGGATGGATTCCTAGAGACCTTATCAGTATATATCTAAGAAAAAGCCCCATAGTAGACAAGTGGTAATGAAACCTAAGAACATCAAAGACAAAGAGGAAGTTCAAAAGCTCCCAGAGGGAGAGAGCAGATCAGATCAGTGTAAACAGGGAGGCACCAGGCAGACATCCAAATCCCGGACTGGGGCATGGGCTCTGGGCAGCAGATGGGAGACAAGAGCCCAGGAAGTCCTGTTGGCAAAGAATTCAAAGGCTCTCGCCAGGAGGGAAGAGGCTGCCTCATCCCCTGAGGCCAGAGTGACAGCCACTGCAGAAGAGGACAGCTGTGTCCCTCAGAGGGGTCAGCAGTGACCGAGGCCACGCCAGAGCAGCAGAGATCTAGCAACCCAGAGGGTGACGCCCTGGGAGACGCCGAGGACGGCGGGGGCCAGGCTGGGAGACGCCGAGGACGGCGGGGGCCAGGGCCCTCAGAAGCAGGGATGACGGGTTGGCCACAGCTCAGGGGTCATTCCATGCGGGCATCCCAGGCTCCTGCCTAGGCCCGCTAGGGCTCCCCACCCCCACAGAACACCCTCCCTGCTCCCGGGGATGGCATTCGAGACCTTCCTGCTGTGTCTCTCCAGGAACCTGTGAGCTCCAAGAGAAGAGAAGGCTGCCTCTTCACCCCCAGTCCAGCAAGGCCCGGGGCAGAGCAGGAACGGAGAACCGCTGTTGAACGTGAAGTGGGGACTGGACGCAGCGGCGTACAGCTATAATCCCAGCACTTTGGGAGGCCGAGAACCACTTAAGTCCAGAAGTTCAAGATCAGCCTGGGCAACATAGTAAGACCCCACCTCTACAAAAAATAAATTTTAAAAATTGGCCAGGCATGGTGGTGCATACCTGTACTTCCAGCTACTTTGGAGGCTGAGGCAGGAGGATCCCAAGAGCCAGAAGGTCAAGACTGCAGGGAGCTATGACTGCACCACTGCATTCTAGCCTGGGAGACAGCAAGACCCTGTCTCAAAAAAAGGAAATATACTTAATTTTGTAAAAAGAATACAGAGTTGTGAGAAAGGATGGAAAGAAGGGAGGAAAGGAAGGGGAAAAAACAAAAGAAGGAAGGAAAGAAAGAAATTCTGGCTAATTCTCAGCAACAATTACAGGAACACAAGGACAAAGCCCAGAGCCCTAACCCCAGGCGGCTGGGGTGCCCACAGCCTCCAGCCCTCCTGTCGCTCTGCCAGCCGGCGGAAGGGCTGCCTCTGAGCGTCCTTTTCCTCAGCACTTTGGCCTCTTTCCTCCCAGTGGTTTCTTGGTAGTTCCTCATAAATCCATGCGTAGGCTCTGGCTCGAGCTATCCTGATCCCTGAAGATGGACTCAGTTAGCAGAGCTGCTGATACGGTAACACAGTATCACACATCTCATCCAAGCCTGCTTGGACACTGCCCTTCTGACCCCAATTCCTGTCACCAACACAACAGGAAAGGAGCTTGAAGACCCACGAGGCCACAGCACAGTTCCTCGTGGAGGGAGAGAGATGCGAACAGGTGGGCGGACGGTGTACTCCTGAGACTTCTACAAGCACAGACCCAGAGGCCATCCCAGCGACACTGTGTGAGGACTCCTGCACCTCTTTCTGTTGCCCAGACCATGGGTGGCCAGCAGCATTGCACTATTGGTGTAATCTGTGTCTCCCAGATGGCCAGTGGGCATGGAGCATATGTGTGCTGAGGAACACATGCACCACACAAGTGCCCCCACACGTGTGCATCACATACATCACCCACAAACACACACGTGCATTTCAACACACGTCTGGGGAGGTTAGCATGCCAGTGCCAGTTGAGACTCCCTGGCCAGACTCAGCACCAGCTGGGGAGAGTAGAGCAGACGTGCAGGGTGGAGGTGGGGCTGGGCCACAGTGAGGGAGGGAGGCAGGTGTAGACTGGGCCAGGGAAAGGTTCCAGAAACCCAGACTGAGGTTCCCTGGGGTCCCTGGGGGCTCATCCAGGGCTGGGGTGGAGCTGGGACATGAGGAACGGGCAGTGGTGAGTCTGAAGCCCTGCTGGTCAGCAGACACTCCACCTGCACATCCTCCCCAAAGGTCAGGGCAGGCTTCAGCCTGGCCAGGTCTCTACCCTGGCCATTAGCAAAGAGGCCCTCCTTGGACCAGGAGGGACAGAGCAGGCCAGCCCTCCCGCCCTCCCCACCCAAGACTCCCCCCAGCAGAAAGGGTCATTTATCTCAGAGCTTAACTAGCCCCTTCCAATTAGTGAGGAATAAAATGGCAGCATTTACTCTGAAGAACTGCGATGCGAGAGTATTAATTAAATGCACTGCTGCTGTGCCTCAGCACACAGGAGGCCGAGCTCTCATTAAAACGGCATGAGAGGGAGGAGAGGCGGGGCGAGCTAGACTGGAGACGGGGAGAGAAGGAGATGCCGGGCGGGGTGGGGACATCCAGGGACGGCCACAGCTGCCTGCCAGGAGGGACAGGGCCCACTGCAAACTGGGACAGCTGCCTCCAGCCCTCTCACCAGGAGGCTGGTGGGGAAGACGCCAAGCATGGCAGAGGGTGCCCCGTGCCTCCATCTTTTTGGAATCTTGATGGTTAGAAGATGACAAGGGCCACTGTCCAGTGGCTGGCATTTGTCCCCATGAGACCACAGAGAGGCAGAGGACAGCTCCTTCTCGGACCAGGGCGGGTGGGGTGATGCCAAGGCCCCCTCGGCTCAGGATGGAGCTGAGCCTCCCCAGGATGACTGCCCCTGGGGAAACACCGATGTCCTGTTTGAGCACTGAGACCTTGAGGCCTCTGAGGGGCGGGGGCCCAAGGGGTCTTCCAGGAAGGTCAGACCTCGACCCAAAAGCCACAGGCCTGGGCCACAAGGAGAGCGGGTCCCCGGGCCAGAAAGCCCCTTCCACCATGCACTCTGGGCAAGGGGCATGTGTGCCATTAGGAACACACCTGAACGCTGTTTCTCTCCTGTCTTTCTCCAGCTGAGGATTTCACACGGCTCTGTTATGACGGTGGGTTCCCAACAGTTATTCCCGCAACACACACGCCCCCCCACGCATGCATGTGCACTCACGCACTCGTACAGGCAGCATGCACTCACATACAAAGGTCCACATACACATCACATGCACCACATGTGCACTCACATGCAGGCGTCACACAGGCACCGTGCAGACACTTGCATGCACGTATCACTCACGTATGTGTATCCCCCATGCCACATGCATCACACACACACCCCCACGCATGCATGTGCACTCACGCACTCCTACATGCAGCATGCACTCACATACAAAGGTCCACGTACGCATCACATGCACCACATGTGCACTCACATGCAGGTGACACACAGGCACCGTGCAGACACTTGCATGCACGTATCACTCACGTATGTGTATCCCCATGCCACATGCATCACACACACATGTCCACACGTGTGCACTGCACACACAAGTACACACATGCACCAGAAAAATGCCCCATACATGTGCATCGCAGACATTACCCACACATACACATGTGCATCATTCATACATGTGCATCATATGCAGGTGTCACATGTACAGGCATGCAGTGCACACACACATGCATCAAACACATGCATATTACATACATACGCCCACACGTGCACACGTGCATGACACGCACTCACCCATGCCTCACATTTGCACACATGCATCACACTGACGTGCTTGTGCATCCTCCACACACATGCACTCACTCACACCCTGCTGCTGCGCCCGGCCTCACTGCCTGCTTGCTGACATTCCCGGGTCTTGCCACTATCTGAAAAGGTATTTATTTGACCTCTTGCTTATTGTATGTCTCCACCACCTCATCCCACCCCTCCCAGCCCTCCCCATCCACACTCATCCAGTAGAATAGAAGCCCCTCCCCTCTGCTGAGGCAAGCTGTCACCCTCTTTCACCCAGAAACCACACAAAGCATGCGTGCAGACTGGACTCAGCCTCCACGAGCCTCTCCCAGGCCCAGCAGTCATCACGCCTGGCTCCCCAGTGCCCACACCCAGGTCCCCGCTGGCCAGCACATTCATACCCAGCCTGCCACATCTCCGGCCTGGCCCAGAGAATGCCCGGTCCCAGACTCCTAATGTAGGAAGACTACCCTGCCTGATCTCAAGGCTTGCTTCTCTGCATTCAGGCCACTCCTGCTGCCCAGCCTGAGGGCTCCTGGAGCAGCCGGTGATCAGTCAACCTCCTCAGCCTCATGCTTGCCTTGCAGAGCCAGCCGACTCCCAGGAGAGCTGTAGAGGCTGCTCAGCAGCCTCACCGTCCCTGCCCTGCCCGGTGAGGGAAGGGAGGCCACAGAGGAAATTCCCTCCTGCTCCATGTCTGCCTCCTATCCTTCTCTCTCTTGCTGCGCTCCTGGGCAGCAGCTCCCTCCTTCAGCCTTCCAGGGCTCCCAATCCTGGCCCCAGCCACTTCCTCTGGAACCCTAAGCTTGCCTAGAGTCCACCCCCCTCCACCTTCTTTTTTTTTTTGAGACGGAGTCTCGCTCTGTCGCCCAGGCTGCTGGAGTGCAGTGGCACAATCTGGGCTCACTGCAAGCTCCACCTCCCAGGTTCACGCCATTCTCCTGCCTCAGCCTCCCAAGCAGTTGGGACTACAGGTGCCCACCACCACGCCCAGCTAATTTTTTTTGTATTTTTAGTAGAGACGGGGTTTCACCATGTTAGCCAGGATGGTCTCAATCTCCTGACCTCGTGATCCGCCTGCCTTGGCCTCCCAAATTGCTGGGATTACAGGCATGAGCCACCACGCCCGGCCCACCTCCTCCTGATAGCACAGCCCCTGTGTCACTCAGGAACCACCTCTCATCCCTGCATCACCAGCAGGGAAGGAGGGCACATGATCCAGCCTAGGCCAGGGAGAATATGTTGTCATCTGACTGCATGAACACAGATCAGTGATGAGGACTTGCCACAAAGTAGTCCATCAAGTGAAATCTAGGAACTATTGCTGGACTTGTCGGAAAGGAAAAGCTGTCTCCCCTGGGTTGTTGTCTGTGAGGAGGTGATGCAGCAGCTGCCTGCATCCATTTTTCTGCCTCAGAGAAGGGCAGGCCTGAGAGTGAAACTGACATGGAAGAGAGCAAAGCCAAGGGTTGGAGAATGTGGGGGGGGGGGGGGGGTGAAAATTTATTTGGGCACCTGGATCCAGCCATACCTGAAGCTAAATAGCTCTAGATATTTTTCTTCTTGCAGATTAACCAGTAAGTTTTTTTCTCTTTTTTCTGAAGCCACTTTTACTTGGATTTCCAACACTTGAGGAATAACACCTAATACACTCTTTCTCTTCTATAGCTTCAAACTCTCCCTGTTTCCTGGATCCTTGTCCTCGGTCCATGAGCAAACTCAAGCCACCTAAAATCTTCTGTGCGAGAGACAGGGCCACACACACATCTACACAAGTGCACACATAAACACCGCATGCATATGTGGATACTCACATCTAAGACTGCACATCCTCTCCAACTGATGTCTGCCCCACCACAGCACGTGTGCCATGTGCACCAGCTTCCCTCCACTCCCTTGCCTCTCACTGGCCCCTCACCTGTCAGTCTAGCTTCCACCAACTCCTCACACTACTGCCCCGATCCTGCAAAGCCCCCTCTTGGCTGTTGGGCCTGGTGCCCCCTGCCATCCCAATTCCCTGAACCCCCTCCTCTTGAATCTCTCTCATCCTTTAGCACATAGGCAGCCCTGCTCCTAAGACCCCACTGCCTCCTCCACTTGTCTGCACAAGGTGAGGGGCCAAGGAGCACTTCCTCCTCCTTCTGCCTCCCTCTTCCTTTGGTGCCCACCCACCCTAGGACATGGAATCCATAGCCCTCCATACAAAGTGCTCCCAACCCTAACTGTACCCAGACCTTGCCCCTGTACCTAAGACCTGCATTTCCAGCTGCCAGACTCCTTCCAAGAGACAGCCCCAGTGACACACCCTCTCTCCAAGCAACCCTTCCTCTCTACCACCCCTCTGCCCAAGTCAAAAGCTGGGGAGTGCCCCCTTCATCCTCTCCCTCAGCCCCCAGGCCCACAGACCCAAGTGCCTGGAGATCCTGGCCTCTCCATGTTCCCTGAGTAGATTATGCTGCCTCTGTTGAAAGATGTTCCGGTAGAACACGGGATGATCCAGAAATATTTCCATTATATGTGGCATGAACAGAGGCAGATCACAAAGAGAAGGTACAATACGACCCTTTTGTCATTAAGTATGTTTACACATAGGTGCATGGACGTGGGAAACACACGGAAATGTTGAACGCTAATGGGATTGCAAGGATTTCCATGTTCTCCTTTTGGCTTATTTTTGCATTCTCTTTTATATGAAGGCACATACGACACTTTTTAACTTAAAGACAGGATAAAAAGTTGCCAGCCATTGTAAGCCACCCCAGGACTGTGGTGCTGGAAATGCTAAACTCTGATGGGACCCAGAGCAGGTGGGGAGAGGAGCTGCACAGGCCCCCCGCCTGTGTCTTCTTTGAATTAGTCCTCATGGGGCCATCTCAAGGCAGAGACTCTGAAAGTGCAGAGAAGTGAAGTAGCCTGCCCACGGTCACACAGGAGGGAGTGCAGGGTCCAGTTCTCCCTCCCCTACCCAGGTCCGCACCACAGGCTCTGATCCATGCCCTCCCTTGAGGGCAAACCCTGAAGCCATGCTGGGTCCTCCCGCAGGCCCTGAACTAGAGCTTCATTGCCACATCAGACACCGGGAGACGCGAGGAGGCCATGAGCCAATTCCAGATGACTTGTCAAGGCCACGCCAGCCACTGAGTCAGGGAAGCCTCTGGCTGCCTCTGTAATACAAGAACCAGGACTGGAGGCCCCTCTGGAAGGGCACTAGATGAGAGCCTTGGCAGCTCCGCAGGCAGGTGGAGCCCGGGCCAGGTGGGACGGAAACCCAAATGTGGCGATGCAGGCTGGACGGAAAGAGGCCTCTCAGGGCTGCCGCTCCCTCACTCCGGGCCTGACAGTACCGTGGGGAGTTGATCTCCCACACACAACCTGGCGCCAGACCCCTAACTGCAGGTGTCTCTGAGGAGAGGTGCCCGGCAAGGCCTCTCCTGGGAGGGGACACTCCCCTCCTGAGCACGGTGTGGAGGCAGGGCCGTGCCCAGCATGGGTGCGTGAGGACTGGATCCTGCCTGCAGACAGGACAGGCGGGAGGCAGGACTTGAGCTGCCTAGGACTGAGGCCACTCCAGAGCCAAGACTGACAGTCTCTACAAAACCAAGGAGCCCTCACCAGCTCCATGGCCGGCAGAGGCTGCAGAGGAAGTGACCGAGGCCTGGTGCCCTCCAGAGGCAAGCACCAACCGTGTCAGGGAGCAGGGCTGCACACTGATGGAAAATCCATGCCTGGTCCCCCTTCTGACAGCCCTTTGGCTGCCTTCCCTCCTACGTAGCTGCGAAGGGAAGTGGCCTGGCAGAAGGAAAAACAATGCGGCCCCAGGGGCAGCAGTCCAGGTGGGCCTGGGTCCCCCACCCTCCAGCTGTAGGACTCCCAAGCTAAGGACTTGGGGGAGGAGAAGGAAGCAGATACCAGGCTTCGTGGCAGGTGTCAGCATGGCTGAGGGCAGGCAGAACAGCCACCAGCTTGATCTGGACACCTGGTCCTGCCACAGGCCACAGCACTTGCCAGGGTCCACTGGGGCCTGTCACGGCCCTGTGGGAGCTCCCTGGAGCGTTCTTAACCTGGGCTCCATACACTGGGAAGAGAGAACACTTCAACTTCATCTTCACTAACTGCAAACTGAAAGCTGCCATTCCCTTCAATTCTGGAGAGAGGCAGCAACCCCCCAGACTTGGCAGCACCTGTGCCCATCAGGGCAGAAATCACAGGCTTCGGCACCTGTCAGCACCACTGCCACAGATCAGACCAAATGGTGTTTACGCTCAGCACAACTTAAATTATAGAGGCTGCAAGATGTACTCCTCGGTCTTGTTATGTAATGCATTAATTAAAAGCACACGAAAAAGTTTTACATGAATGTTCACGGCAGCATTATTCACAAGAGCTAAAGGGTGGAAACAGCCCAATCCATCAACCGATGAGTGGATTTAAAAAACGGCGGTACATCCATACAGTGGAATCGTATCTTTCCATACAAAGTCATGAAGCTCTGATGCATGCTGCAACCTAGATGAACCTTGAAAACATTCTGCTGAGTGAAAGGAGCCAGACACGAAGGGCAAATACTGTGTGATTCCATTTCTACTAATGAAATGCCCAGAACGGGCAAATCTATAGAGGCAGAAGGCAGGTCAGTGGTTGCCTAGGCCTGGGAGGACGGGGTAATTGGGGGTTACTAAAGGGTCTGGGGTTTCTTTTCAGAGTCTTGAACATGATCTAAAATTGTGGTGATGGTTGCACCATTCTGTGAACGTACTAAAGCCATTCGTTGAATTTTACGCTACAACCTGAGCCAGTGAGAACTGGCTATAAGTCGGTAAAGTATATAGTATGTAAATTATATCTCAATAACATTATTACCAAAATTTTTTAAGATATAATAATGATTAAAAACTTTAAAAGCACATGTATGTTGACAGCTTGCTTTCTTTCCTTGTTTTTTTTTTTTTTTTTTTTGAGACAGAGTGTCACTCTGTAGTCCCAACTGGAGTGCAGTGGCGTGATCTCCACTCACTGCAAGCTCTGCCTCCGAGAATCGCTCTTGTGCCTCAGCCTCCTGAGTAGCTGGGACTACAGATGCCCGCCACCACGCCCGGCTAGTTCTTCGTATTTTAGTAGAGGCAGGGTTTCACCATGTTGCCCAGGGTGGTCTCAAACACCTGAGCTCAGGCCATCCTCCTGCCTTGGCCTCCCAAAGTGCTGGGATTACAGGCGTGAGCCACCATGACTGGCCAATAGCTTTATTTCAATCGTATTTATTCCCTGTGTATTTTGTAGTGTGCACTAAAAACATTATTTTGATCAGAGGTCCATGGGCCTCACCAGGCTGGCAGGAGGGTTCAGGACACAGAATAGCTGTGCTAACTACCATGACAGAGGACAGGAAGGCTTCCTGGAAGAGGGGTGATGAGGAGTTGGCCAGGTCTATGGGGTTTCCAGCAATCCAGGTAAAAGCCCAGAGGTCCTCAGGGACGCCCCACTGTCTGCTCTGCTAATGCAAGCCCATGAGGCTGAAGGAGTCTCAGCTTCCTCAGCCACCCAATCATACCCCTGATGGATACGAGGCCCTGGTTCCTTCAAGTCCTTAGGTCATTTTCAGATTCAACTTCAGCCAAGACAATGGTCCCCTCCTGCACCTGCCACAAGCACTGTTTCCAACGTGGGCAGAGCTGACAGTTGATGGGTATGTGTGATCTTTCGGAGCTCCTGTCCCAGGCCCACAGGATGAACGGGAAGGTGGATACGGTGGGTACAGCAAGCAGGAAATGATGATGGTCAGGAGAGGCCTTCAATGCTGGTCTTGGGGGCCTGTGCTTTACCCTCCAAGTGGAGGAGCCGTGGGGAGCATTTAGGGTAGGGCACGGAAGGGAGGCTGTGTGCTTATCATGGGCAGCTGGACGGGAGCAGGAGAAACAGGAGGCAGGGAGAAGACAGGGCAGATGTCCTGGAGACAGAAGGCAATGGGGACCCACAGTTCCTCCGGACAACAGCAGCCTGGCTTTCCTCTGGGGCCCATCCTCTCCCCGACCCACTCCCAGAAGGTCAGAGGATAGACGCCAGCCCTGGAGCCACAGTGGTCCTGTGACCAGGCCTGGCCAGCCAGTGTCCCACTCCGCTGCCCTGGCCATAGTGATTTGCCTGAAGCATGTGACCCAACCTGAGCCAGTGAGAACTGGCCACTGGGCTCTCCCAGAAACCCTCGGGGAAGCTGGGCCTCTCTGCCGGGCTCCAGGTGCACTGCCCAGGCAGGGTCCATGGGGAGGGCGGCCAAGCTGAAACTGTGCGGGAGGCCTGGGCCGCCGCCCTGAGTCCCGCATTCCCCCTTTGGCCCCAGCTGCTTCGGCCCCAGTTTTCTGTCACTTGCAGTCACAGGAGTGTAGACCTGGGGACGGCCTGTGGGAGGGACAGGGGCACAGGCGCTGGCTGCACAGGTGTGGACGGGAGGACAGGAGCGAGGCCAGCCGCGTCTGGACCACACCCTCCGGATTCGCTGCCAAAGGAGAACCGCCAGGCGGCCAGGTCCTCCCAGCGGAGGGGTGCGGAGGAAGGGACCAGGGCGCTCCCCGAACAAAGGCTGCTTCTCCGTCCTGCACATCCCCTCGCCACACTGGCCTCCATTTCCCTTCTTGGGGCCCGCCCACCAAGACTCTTCTCCCGTTCCAGACTGGAAATCTTTCCCACATCTTGACTAATTGTGTTCAGGTGGGAAGGATTTGGTGGAGAAATGGTGTGTGTGTGTGTGTGTGTGTGTGTGTCCACCCCCAGCCAGGCAGCTGCCCCAGGAATGCTGTATTGGCAGAAAGGGCTAGAGGACCCTTGGCCTCAGTCATGTCCTGAGGGGCTCTCGGTGATGTCAGCGGCTCCTAGCCTCTTCCAGTAAACATCTGTTCTCCTTACTCTGACCCAGGAATTCCATTTCAGAACAGTAAGGGCCTCCGCTGGCAACACATCCCAGGCCAGTGATGCCTGGGGCAGGGAGAGCATCCTACCCTGGCCGGTGCCCCGCCCCTGGCCCCGCCTTCCCACTCCCACGCCCGCCCAAGCCCAGCCCACAGAGCTCTCAAAAGGGACAAAATCTGCACCTGGCTCCATGTGTTTCCAAGTGCTTTCACACTGTGGTTCCTCCTAGCAGCGCCATCAGGAAAATATTATCTTGTAGTAACAAAGGCTCTTCGCTGCTCAGTGCTGGCCGTGGGACTCACTTCATTTAATCCTCATAATAACCCACCAGAGTAGTTACTGCCATCAGCTTTTACCCCCTTTCACAGATGAGAGACAGGAGCCTCGCCCAGGGAGGGAAGGAGCAGAAACAAAGCCCATGTGATGGAGCGAGATCGCGTCTGACTCCAGCGCACGGGGCCTTGCATGGGGCTGATGGCCAATGACTGAAGTCATGGGAAGGAGAGGGAGAGAGGGGGAGGAAGATATGACTGGTTCCAAAGCCCAGCAGCACTCATCTCAAGAGCAGAGAAACTCTCAGGTGCCTACACAGGGAATGAATGTGAGTGAAGCCCACCTGGGTAATCAGAGGGAGCAGCAGAGACTCCCAAGGTGCCTGGAACTGTGGGACCCTTCTAGAGGGTTCCATCCTTGCTCCACTCTAGCCCTCCAGCACATAGGCCCCGCAGATTTCCTGGTTCTCAAGAGAAACTGGAAATCTTGAGCTTTGTGAGAAATTTTCAAACTCTGGGAAAGCCAAACAAAACTCATCTGTGGGTGGACATGGCACACGGCCCGCCGGCTCGCAAACCCCGCCCTGCACAATGGGGACACTGAAGTTCAGAAAATTATCTCATTGTTAAGGGTAAGGCAGGGACTCCAAACAGGGCTCCTAAGTCCAGATTCCTAGAGTTTCCAGGTTGTACCACTGAATCTACGTGCCAGCCTTCTCCTGAAAGTGTCTCACTGAACCACATCCCCCATAGAAACTAGGGCATCTTTCAAAGACCGCAGTGTTCCTGCCAGCCTGCAAACAATCCTGTGCATGGCTGGTGCACTGCTCCCCAACCACAGGGGACACCTAACAGACCACGAGGGGCTGAGAGAGGCTCCTTGACTGAAAGGGTAGGTCAGTCGCCACCACTCGTCCCCATAAAACCACAACATGGGCACATCCTGCGTTCGAAGCTCTACTTGATGCAAGAGAGCAGGGAAAGGAAAGCCGTGCCACCGTGGGGAAACGGACATGGGAGATCCATTCAGGCCAGCGTTTGTCCACGTTGGGTCTACCACCACCCACGTTCACAGAAGCAGCAGCACCTGGTTCTCAATTACCTTAGAAGCGGGGCTAGATGCTCTGAAGACAGGGTTGTAGCTCCCACACAAAATTACTAAAGACATAAAATGAACACATATGGAAAAAGAAGAGACAATATTATGAACTGCAGAAAATAACGACACACTTAGAGAATCCTCACCCCCAAAAACATCTACAAAAAGGGAACCAAATAGTAACAAGGAAGTTCATGAAAAGTCTAGATGCAAAATAAATACAGAGACTCATAGACCTGGGAATGCAAGCATGGGAAACATCCAAGCAAGAGATTTAGTTTTGCTTTCTTTTTTTTTTTTTATTTTTTTTTTTTCTGGAGACAGAGTCTCCCTCTGTCTCCCAGGCTGGAGTGCAGTGGCGCGATCTCGGCTCACTGCAAGCTCCGCCTCCCGGGTTCACGCCGTTCTCCTGCCTCAGCCTCCCGAGTAGCTGGGACTACAGGCGCCCGCCACCACGCCCGGCTAATTTTTTGTGTGTTTTTAGTAGAGACAGGGTTTCACTGTGTTTGCCAGGATGGTCTCGATCTCCTGACCTCATGATCCGCCCGCCTCAGCCTCCCAAAGTGCTGGGATTACAGGCGTGAGGAACCACGCCTGGCAAGAGATTTATTTTAAAAGGACTTTTTGTGATTATCTGTGGTTCATATTTGTAAGACATGGGAAGACGCAAGTCATTGAGAGCAAAGGATCAGAAGCAGGGGCTGTTGCCAGGGAGGGCACGCCTTGAGGACAGCAATGCTGGGGCTGGGGTTTGTCAGGTCAGCCAAGGTTGTCAAATGGTTCGCTGCAGCTCTGCACATGCATGTATAATTTGCACTAATGTGTCATTTTTAACTCTGTTTCCTCCCTGGGAATAAAGATGTCTGTCTAAATTCTGAGAATATCATTAGTCTGAAATAAGCAGGTCCCAGGTATTCCAAGTAAATAATCATCTACTGCATTATAAATTAAAAGTATTTCCAGATATCTATAACAGTCTGCTGTAAAATATAATGGAAAAGACCCTATTCACAATGGCAGTAAAATTCTAAGTCTCTTAGTAATAAACCTACTGGGCTATATTTTTAAAGATCTGAATCAATGTTCTTATTTCCATGAGAAAATTAAATATCATAAAGATGTCATTCATTTGTTCAGCAAAGATTTGTTGAGGGCTGCTGCAAAGGGGACACTCTTTTAGGCATTTTTTTAAAACCTCATGATGGTGATACTTGCCCTATCAGATATCGGAACGTATCGTCAACCAACAGCAATTAAAAACCCCTGGACTGGTGCAAAAGAAAAACAGAAAGGGCAGAAACAAACCCCATCGCCTCCGCGAACTTCAGAGATGATGGAATATACATCCCAAAGTCAAGAAGAAAGAGCGAATCAGCAAATGAATGGTGTTGAGACCATTCAACAGCATGGAGATTCAGAAAAAAATAAACAATTAAAACCAACACCCTAGACAGTATAAGAAACACATTTCATTTGAATTAAAGGAGTTAAACATTTAAAAATGAAGTCAGGAAAAAAGCAAAACATATAATGGAGTACTTCTTTGAAAGGCTGATAATTTTCTACAGCCTGAGTAACAGAAGAAAGCAACAAGAGAGGCCCGACAGAGCTGACCGAAGAAAGGAAACGCCAGCCCGGTAGAATAAAAAGGGAAGTTCTGCAAATATAAACCCACCCAAGCTAACAAAGGGTTAATGACCAGCCCCAGTGAGAACCAATCAGCTTCAGAGGAGGAAAGTTGGAGGCAGTAACCACCAGCCATTAAAGAAACAAGTTTCAACAATAACACAATTGCCTGACTCCCACCAAGGGTCCCAGGTCAGCCCAGCCCAGCCCCAGAGGACTCCTGCAGGCCTTGGGGAGCCAGGTGGGCACCTGTGGGCAGGTTGGGGGAAGGCCGTGAGGACTCTGAGCCCCCAGAGACTATCAGGACAGGCTGACACCAAGACAGAGACGGCCTACATCTACCCATCCCATACCATGCCCAGTCCTGGACTGGCCATCCCCGGCCCCAGAGGCCACAGTGTGACCGCAGCTGAGACTGCCCCAACCAGGGCCACCTGCAATGTCCAGCAGCCTCCTTGCAACTGCCCTGGCTTTGGTTCTCAATGTCCCTAGTTTCGAGGATACAGAAGCTCCCCAAAGAGAAGAATGCAGGAACTCTGGCAACCTTGACTGTGGAGGCAGACACCTGACACATATTTCCCCTCCCCCAGTGCCCAAGATCTCCACCCAGCGCTGGGCACCCTCCAACCTCCACTCCATTCACTCCTAGACGGAGCAAAGGCTGGCCTCATTGACCCCCTTGCCCAGGTGCCCTCGAGCAGGATACCACCTGCACAATCTTCCCCAGCAGCTCTGCTCATCGGACCCCCCTCCCCAGTGAGGACGCAGCCCATGAGAGACTGGACACCCCAAGAGGCAAGACAGCCCAAAGGCCAAGCCACCCTATCTGAGGCGGGGGATGCTGTGGCAGGGCAGGGACTCAGCTTTGACCTTGTCTGCTGGAAAATGCACCAAGAACTCAGTAGCAGGCCAAGAAGAGGAGAAATTAATTCCCCTTTTCAGCAATTCGCCCTGCTCGTGCGGGTGGGGAGTTATCTGTACCTCTGAGGAGGCACAGGCGCTCCAGCTGCAGTGGAGGGGGCTGGGCTCTGTGGGCCCTGGGGTGGGTCACTCCCCGTCGCTGTGCCCTGATTTCCTCCCAGCACGTTGGGATGGGTCATTGCTGGTTCCCAGAATGTACCTGTTGGCAACGGGGGCTTCTTGGTGGTGTCACAGGAGGTGACGTGTAAACAGGAAGGTACAGGTGCAGAGTGCAGCTGACGATGAAGGGCCCCCAGCCAGGAAAGGTCCCCAGGAGTCCTGGCTGATGAAAGACTCTGGGAAAGACAGGTGGGGAGAGGGAGAGGGCAGAAGGAGCAGGGAGGGGAGAGGGCATAAAGGGAGAATGGAGAGAAAAAGGAAAAGGGATGAAGGAGAAGAGAAGGGAGGGGAGTGGGAAGAAGAGGAAAGAGAAAAGCAGAAGGGGGAAGAGAGAGGCGGGAAGGGGAGGAGAAGCTGGAGGGAGGGGAAGGGGAAGGAGGGAGGGGCTCCCAGCACCAGGACCCAGCACAACTATCCTATGACAGTTGTCTCTGCAGCTGCATTTGGGGCTGTTCCCGAAACTCAGGCCTTCTCCCTGTCTGTGGGGCTGAGCCCTGGCCTGGGACCTCCCGTTGTTCTATCAGAGGCCCCAGGCTGGGTGAGGTCCACGGGGATCTGTTTTCACTCACAATGCTTCTGACACCAAACACGTGGTTTCCCTCCCACCACCCAGTGCTCCAACCTCCAGATGCCAGCTGGGTGTCCCACAGTTCAGTGCAAAACTCACGCCAACTACCTGGGGTCAGGGTAGCCCTCAGGCTAAGGGCTCAGTCCCACAAGGCGGCCCCACTTGTGGTTGCAAGTCCCAGCTTCCCACCTGTGCTTCTGACTCAGCGGCTATACATCGGGAGGGTCCCACAACTCCCTCCTCAGGCTCTGTAATTTGCTATTAGGTTGGTGCAAAAGTAATTGGGACCTTGTGTTCATTAATAGAACAGATCACAGAACTCAGGGAGGCACTTTACTTACTATTTTCAGTTGATTATTAAAGACACAACCCAGAAACAGCTGCATGGGAGGGATGGGCAGGGCAAGGTAACGGGAAGGGCTGCAGAGCTTCCATGCTGTCTCCGGGCACTCACCCTCCCAGCACCTCCGCGTGTTCACCAACCCTAAGCTCTCCAAACCTTGTCGTTCAGGGGTTTTCGTGGAAGTTCCATGACTCCCATCCCCAGAGGTTGGGGGAGTGAGGCTGAATTCTCAACCCAGTAATCCAGAAACTCTTATATCAGGAACCAGGGGGCTTAGACCAAATATGACAATAAAAGGTGTTTCTATCACCCCTTAACACTCAGGAGATTACAAAGGTTTGGAGGAGCTCTGAGGCAGGAGCCAGGGATGAAGAGCAAATAAACATTTATAATTTCCCACTATCACAGGGTCTCAGACAGCACCTCAGCCTGTGACCCGACCTGCACTGCCCCAGAGGCCCAGACCTCAGCTCAGGGCCAGTGCGCTGGGATCAGTGGCCAGTGGTCAGCTGTCGTGCAGAGACGGCGGGGCAGAGGAGAGGGAGGGAGGTGATGGGAGGGGAAGGAAGAGAAGGAGAGAAGACTAGGAGCCTCCCAGGGCCTGGGCACCTGCCTGGGAGGGCACTGAGGAGCACCAAGGAGGATGCCTACCACTGCCCCCACCTTGCCCTGATCAGGTCTGCAGGATCAGTGCTCAACGCCCATGGAGCTTCAGGTGCCCGCCAAGTGTGGAGAGCCCTGCAGCAAAGGCCAGCTGCTGCCCTGGTATCCTGCCCACTTGCATGTGAGGACCCCTTCCTACCGTGTGGCCTTGGGGATGTCCGTGCAACGGGGGCTGCCTTCCTTCTGCCAGGGCTCTGAATTTCCAGGTGAGAGACCCAAGAGCAGAGGGCCAGGAGCCGACACCTCCAAGGCAGCTTCCCGCATCCCAGGCCTGGCCATCTCCACTGGATCGCTTCCTTCCACCTCAACCCCCAACGGAATTCCCTTTGACAGAGGCCAGCCAGCCTCATCCCCCTCTGCTCCCTCGCTGACACATGCCTTGGGAGGCCGGTGGTGTCTTAACTGGGGAAACGGAGGGTCATAGGCCAGCAAGAGAAGAGCCAGGCCCCAAGTCTGGTCTGGTCTGAGAGCCCTCACTCCCCACAGCCCTCTCTAGTGAGCAGCCATCATGCTGTGCCAAAGACTCTCTTGTGTTTTGAAAAATACAGACCCCGGGGCGCGTGCAGTTCTGACAAACCAGAATTTCTCAGGATGAGGCCTATGTACAGATGCTACTCAAAGCTCCTCAAATTCCATGCCCATCAGTGGGCAGGCAGATAGATCACACAATGGAAAAACTCTTCTGCAAGACAAGCCACAGGCTTATTCTTTGTTTTGTTTTGTTTTTGAGACGGAGTCTCACTCTGCTACCTGGCTGGAGTGCGGTGGCGCGAACTCAGCTCACTGTCCACCTCCTGGGTTCAGGAGATTCTCCTGCCTCAGCCTCCCAAGTAGCTGGGACTACAGGTGCGTGCCACCACGTCCAGCTAATTTTTGTATTTTTAATGGAGATGGGGTTTCACCATGTTGGCCAGGCTGGTCTCAAACACCTGACTTCAAGTTATCCACCCGCCTCAGCCTCCCAAAGTTACACAGGCGAGAGCTACCGTGTCCTGCCTACAGATTAATTCTAAGGAGGGGAATGTCTTTGCTTGGAAAAACACCTTCTAGAAGCACATGGGATAACAGATAACAGTGGGACTGGAAGAGCAGGGAACTGTGCAGGCAGCGCCAGCACCTCAGAGCAGAGGGCAAAGTCCGCTGGAAGGCACAGGAGGAAAATGGAGGGGTTGCACCAGAGAAACCGGATGGAGGGAGGGAGACACCACTGGGAGGGGAGAAAGAGAAGCCGCAAATCAAAGTGGAAATTCCCCCACACATGGCCCAAAGGGCTTTCCAAGGACAGGGTCCTATTCCAGAAGCCACTTGCACGGCGGGAAGTGCTGGCTCCCCCACCTTCTGCAGGAAAGCTCCCCCTCCCTACGAGTTCTTCCCATGGGGCGTCAATGGGGACTAGGTTTCATTTCTGGCCCAGCAAAGTGGACAGCTGAGGCCCTGAGGCTGAGAACACAAATACTCCGGAATTGCAACACCTCTGGCTTTTGGAGGTGAGAGAAGGGAGCGTTAAGAGTTAAGACACATTTTATCCCGATTTCAGCTCCTTTACTGATAAAAATGGGATCTTAGAAAACAAGAATTCAGAGGATATTGCCTTCACATGAAATCCATCTTAATCCGCAAGCAAGCGTTGTATTAAGCAGAGAAATACTGGGGGCATTGCCGCTAAAGCCAGGCACGGACGAGGATGCACGTAGCCATGGCTGTGACTTCCCATCGCTCTGAAGGTTCCAGACGGAGCAGATTGGAGATGAGGAGCCAAAATTATCAGCGTTTACAGAGAGCACAACTGTATACCTAGAAAACCCACGGGACTTCACAGATATATTAGAATTAATGAGTTCAATCAAGCTACTCGGTAAAAGATAGTTCTATAAAAATCAATAGCCTTCCTGTGTACCAACAACAGATGTAAAGTATTCAATTTGCAATGGCAAAAAGGAAAAAAAATCCTCAAAATAACCCTGATTTTTAAAAATGGATGACCTGTATAAAAATATATATATAATACTTTACGGAGCAACATCAAAGCAGAATGAAATAAACTGAAAAATACACTGTTCCTGATAAATACTGTAATTACATCGGTTCCTTCTTTAATTAGTTTCTAAGTTTAATTTACTATCAATCAAATTCACGAGGGATTTTTCTACCCGACAAAACAATTCTAAAATTCATTTGAAAGAATAAACATATGTGACCAGCCAAGAAAATTTTGCAAGAGAATACCAGCAAAAGGGGAAGTATCCAACCAGATGTTTCAAAGCCACACAGTCCAACAGAAATAGAACTCGAGCTTTATATGTAGCCATGTTTAAAAAAAAAAAAAAAAGACACAGGTGAAATTAATTTCAGTAATATATTTTATTTAACCCAGTATGCCCAAAATACTATGATTTCAACCTGCAATCAATACTTTAAAATGATCTATTAAACATTGCACATTCTTTTTGGGGGGGGGCACTAAGTCTCTGAAATCCAATGTATATTTTACACTTAGGGCCCCTCTCAATTCAGACCAGACACATTTTAAGTCTTCAATAGCCTTGTGTGGCTTATAGCTACTGTATTGGACAGCGAAGCTTCAAAGTACTTAATACTTTGAATATTAGAGCCTTAAAGTTCTAATAATAAACACAGCTTAGTATTGGTACAAGAACAGAATGATGGAAAAGTAGAATGTTATCTGTGGTATTGCTTAACCTGAGGTTTCATTTGCCACTGACTGGCTATGGTACATGCTATAATCCATAAAATAGAGATATAAATATATACCAATATGCTCACCGCTCTCAAGCTCCTTTTTGTGATATGTCCAGAAGCTCTGGCCCAATCAGAATGGCCACTAGCAAGGCTTAGACAAGCCGTGCATGAAACATAAAGACACCCTCCTTTCCATGTGGTCCCAATCCCTGCTTTCAAACAGCTGCATGCGAGGGACCGGCAGGGCAAGGTAACGGGAAGGGCTGCACAGCTTCCACGCCCTCTCTGACCACTCACCCTCCCAGCACCTCCACGTGTTCACCAACCCTAAGCTCTCCAAACCTTGTCGTTTAGGGGTTTTCAAAGGAAAAATACCCGGGTTTAAAGATGACAGGCTTTAATACTCTGAAATACTTTTAATACATTGAAATTTCAGATTAGGGCTTTCAAAGGAAAAATACCTGGGTATAAAGATGAATCCTGGACATTCTGCTCAGAGAGCTGGTGAGGGCTGCTCCCTCCAACACACATCTTTCAATTTCCCGTCCCTGAAGTGAGGATGCAATTGGCAGGTCTCACACCCTGGCTCTGGCCCCCGCCTCCTGGGCCACCACACTTCCAATGCAGTCCCTCACTGGAGACGCGTGCAGTGCCAGCACCCTGGACACTCAAAATGTCTTTGAAGAGTCACACTGTGAGGTCAAAAAGTTAGGGTGCTCGCAGAAAGGCGCATGTAGCTTTGCATTGGTGAGGCAAATACCTATCCCTGGAGGAAGGACCGCTACTTTGTAATTCACAAAAGGAAGACCCCCGGAGGCAGACCCCCGGAGGCAGACGAAGCCGCCTGAACTCAGTTCCTGGGAGCCATGCCAAGCAATGGCCAGGCAAGAAAAATGGTCCACCCATTAGGCTGCAGACAGCATCAGAGAAACCAGGCACTACGGGGGCGGGGCCTGCACCTCCAGGGGACCACAGTTAGGGCACAGAGTCGCAGTTTAAATGGGAGTGTCTCCTCTTTCTTGGTGGCATATAAAGTAATGGTGTGTCCTGTAACTGATGGCACCTCAGAGCTAATGAGATGCAGACACGGCCGCCGCTTTCTCACCCCTGGGCCTGGGGTAGGCGCTTGCTGCACACCCATCCTTTCACTGCCAGTGAAGTGCGTGCGGACAGAACCCATCTTTCGCTATTGGAGGAACCGAGGTTCGCAGCATCGTGGTGCTTGTCCACCCTACGCAGTCACGAGGGGCACAGCGGACCATGTGACCCGCAGCAGCCTCCAGCCCACACTAGGCCCCTGCTTCCCTGGGTTAACCCCTGAAATGCACAGGGCAGGGTGGGGATGGTGTACAACCTGCCTGGCTTCAGCAGCACCCAGGCCTTGGTCTTGGACACTAGGGTTCCCTCTGCCTCTGAGCGGAAGCCGTGCACCCCACTCTGCAGCCCTGGAGTCGTCGTGCAGTGTAATTGAAATTCATGGACAAGCCCGAGGAGCCAGCTCCAGGCTCGGTAATAACTTCTCCATATTAATGGCAGCACCGCAGACCCGGCGGACAGCTGACATTTAATATGAAACGTACGCAGCAGAGTGTGTAGCTCCTACCTGGATCCTCCCATTCCGGGGTGACCACCAGTAGGGGATGGGGGTGTCTATAGTGGCACCAAGATTGAGGGAGCTGGGTCCTCCTCTCCCCTGAGTAACTCAACCCCACTTAAGGCCCCTCTTCTGCAGGGTGCAGGAAACCCCTCCCGAGAAATACATAAACACGTGCTGGCCCATGCTTACTCAAATGCACACACTCCCATGCAGACACACTTGTGTGCACACACTCACATGTACACACTCATTCAGACATGCACGCACATATGCGCCCCCCCCCACACGCTATGTGCACGCACCCCTACATGCAAGACATGCAGAGGCAACATGTACGTGCACACACTTCCACACACTCCTGCCATGCACAGCCCCAGGACATGCACACGTCCACATGCAGCCAGCAGACTGCTGTCCTGGCAGCAACACAGGGACCCCCAGGGCTGCCCAAGCCAGAGAAGGAGGTGGGGTAAGGAAGGACATGTCTGCCTGCCAGCACAGACCCAGGGTCC
The DNA here is from genome assembly GCF_002776525.5 of Piliocolobus tephrosceles. Classification (NCBI taxonomy): domain Eukaryota; kingdom Metazoa; phylum Chordata; class Mammalia; order Primates; family Cercopithecidae; genus Piliocolobus; species Piliocolobus tephrosceles. The sequence continues at coordinate 111,508,232 of NC_045437.1, read as the reverse complement.
CAGGAAGGCCACCATGCACACTTGCCCTTTGGGTCTCCAGATACTAGAGTAGGCAGGCCCAGACCACAGCTCAGGCAGCCACGAAGCAAAGCCGGCCTCGCTCCTGAGTGGATGTTCCTGGCTCTGGGGTTCAGGGCAGATAAGCCCCTAGCTGATTCCCTTACTCACCCAGGTGTGGCCCCTGTGAGCCTCACAGCAGGCCTGGGTGAGGACCTGGCCTTCACCTCCCAGCTGACTCTGCAGGAGGGCCTGCATTCTCTCAGGCATGACTCGCTAACCACTGGAGACACAGGCGACAGGGAAGCCACGGCGAGCCATCGGGCAGGAGAAGCCTGCCACACAGGAATGAGCACGTGGCTGCGCACATTGACCAGTGCCAGAAACACACCCAGCCACGCAATGGAGTGCAGGCCGGGGCTGGGCAACATGATACGGGGGTCCCAGGAAGAGCTGGCCTCCCTGGGCTGCAGCTGAGACCAGCACTGACTAGGCTGGCCTTCATGAGGGGCTGGGAGCTGGCTCCACTCTGCCCCTCCCTAAAGGATTCCAGGAGAGACGCCAGCCCACACAGAGAGAATCCGCATATGTAACTCCTAGAGCCTCGGTTTCCTACCTGTGAGATGGGGCCACGGTGGCTGGTTCACAGGAAGACCACAGGGGCTGGGTTCACAGCCCCCAGCGCAGCGGAGGTAGATGGTTTGGATGCTGCTCCCCGCACCGGCTCCTGAGGCTGCCCACCGCCTCCGCCTCCGGAGGTACTGCGCTGCACTGCTGGATCCCTCAAGCGTCTCCGTAGGGGCCCTCAGCTCAGGTAAGGCAGCAGAGGAGGGAGTCACTGCCCACCCTCCCAGGGGCACCTGAGGAGGACGCTGGAGTTCTGCCTCCTGCAACCCTTGCTCCCGGAGTCTCATTCCAGACCAGCCGAGCGTGTGACTCGGGCTGGAGCTGGAGGGCCCTGGCCAGGTCACAGGGGCCTTGAATGCCAGGCCAGTGGGTTTGGGTTTTTTTAAGAGCAGTAAGAACCACCGAGAGGTCTTAAGTGAAGGCGTGACGTGAGTTTCTGCGTGGTTTCTGAAAATCCCTCTGGCTGCAGTGCGGCGGAGAAGCGTTGCTGGGGAGAGACCATGGAGCACTGGGGGACACAGAAGCAGAAGGCAGGGGCTGGCGCCAGGCGGGAGGGAAGCCGGGCCAGAGAGAGCTCTGGGATTGGAGCTGGCTACGGGAGGGCAACCCTGGAAAGGTAGGGTCTGGAGGAGACTGCGGGGAGCCATGTGACTTGAGGAGTATGGGGTCATCCAGGGAAGGGGGTTCCAGAGGCAGCCAAGCAGGCACGCCTGGAGCCCAGGAAGACTTCTAAGCCCAACATGGGGTCTGGAGCCCAGGGGGAGGGAGGCCACAACCGTTTTCACCACCCTGCACAATTGTCGTCCTCCCTTCTTGTACAATAGACCCCTCTCCATTCCAGAGTCTGGGAGTCTGTCCCTCCCCCTCAGTCCCAAAGGTGGGCAGGAGACTTGGGCTAGGCCTGCACCACGGCTATGGGTTGGAAGATGGGCCTCCAATTCCTCCCCCAACTCTTCCAGGTGTCACCCAGAGAGGAGGGCTTTCCGCTTCAAAGCGTTGCTCCTTGGAAAACAAGTTAGGTCTGGAGCTGCTGGTGGCCCCATGTGGTGGGCTAGGAGTTGAGGAGTGAAAAGCAATTCTGAAATCAACACTGAGAGGCAGGGCTGAGAGACAGATAGCATGCTCTGAGCCCCTGGATGCAGCTAGACCTGAAGCCTACACTCCTCAGGGCCCCCAGATAATTGGGGCCATGGTGTCCCTTGTTTGTTTCATCCAATATGAGCAGGGGTTTCTGTCACTTAAACTGAGCAAGACTTAAACAAGGAAGGTGACAAGTATGGCGGAGGCTGAGACTGGCCTTAGCAGCTGTGTAGGCTGCTTGCAGCTGGGGCCCACAGGAGCCTCTGCTCCTATCTGGGGAGACCCGACACCCTAGGGAACCCAGAGGTTCCTTCAGCCCCTCTTTGGTCTTCCTGACAACCTCTCATTGCGATCCAGGCAGTGCCAAGGCGGGGTGGGAGGAAGGAAGACCCTACCAGCGGCAGCTGCAAATCCCAGGTGCCCCTCGCCCCCACTGCACAGTCCCAGGGCCCGCCCACACCTGCCTGATCTGCTCTAACCCCTGAGCCTGCTGGAGCCCAGTGCGTGGCCTCGAAGGCAGCAGCCTTGCTGGGAAAAATGAAACTCATCTCGATCCCTTAGGCCAGCTTCCGACTTCTCTCTGTGGCTTTGATGACTCTTAATGTCCGGCAAGACAGAGTGGGTGCCTGGCCCAGACAGCAGCCCCACCGGGGAGCCCCAGTTTGAAAGGCAGCAGCCCTGGCTTTCTTCTTGCCACGGGACCTTGGGTCTCTCTGAGCCTCAGCCATGCAGTGGGGCAGCTCTACCTCACAGGGTTGTGGGGCTCACATCAAGCACCCAGGGCACAGCATACACTTCCTCCTTTGGGCCCCAGGATTGGACCAGGCCTTGGAGGGCAGACCATCTCCACTGCCCAGCCCATGGAGGCTTCATCCACTGGCCCTGCCCAGCCTGGCAGGAGAGGACCCCTGTGCTGCCCTGAGTGGGGTCCTCACTGCTGCCATCCCACAGAAGTCCCAGCTGCAGTCCCCCACCAGTGAGGACTTAGGCCAGCCATAGGAGCTGCAGCCCAGTGCAGGTCACCAGCCAGTCAAAGCCACTCAGCTCCCAGGCCTGTTCCCGGCTCCCCACTGACACTGACGATGGTCAAACCCACAATGAGAATGTCTCCAGGAGTCAAATAAGAAAGGCGGGAAATGTTTTAAAGAAATGCATTTTTAACATTCTCTTTGTAGGCACGCAGAAAAAGGCAACAAAAAGTAGTGAGCATGGCCTTGGAATTGGCTTCAAAGCTTGAAGCAAGCTATCTCAACTTTTGGAGCCTCGGTTTATTCATCTGTAGAAGGGGGATGATGTTGCGACACGTTCCATAGGGTGCGATTAAACAAGGCAATGTGGCATAGGGGGCTCAGCTGAGAGCCCGGCACACAGCATTAATAGGAACACAGTCGATTGTCACTTACCATTATTACCTTTTACACCAAAAGGCTTCTCATTGGGTTTTTAATGGGCATGTAAAAATCATGTGAAATTAGCACACTTACCATGCTGCCCAAGAGATACTAGAAAACTCTTCCGTAGCAATATGATGCTCAAGAACACACTGTTCAGCATTTTTTGCTCATGCCTTGTGCAAAGGTACATTTTGCTGTGGATATTATGAATAACCCCTCGCTGTGGATACGATGAATAACTTCTGTCTAGTCACTCAACCTCCCAGAGCCTGAGTGCTCCCCCTGTAACCAGCGATGAGATGCCTCCCCGACAGGGGCTCTGTGAGGACAAGAGCCACCCTGTATGAAGCCCCAGGTCCTTAGCAAAGAACCCTATCATGGTAGCAGAGCGGGATTTAAAAGCAAAACAGACACATACGCAGCAAAAAAGTAAGAAAAGAAAAGAAGATTCCAGTCGTGGTGGCTCACACCTGTAATCCCAGCACTTTAGGAGGCCAAGGTGGCGGACCACCTGAGGTCAGAAGTTCGAGACCAGCCTGATCAACATGGAGAAACCCCATCTCTACTAAAACTACAAAACTAGCTGGGCATGGTGGCACATGCCTGTAATCTCAGTTACTCAGGAGACTGAGGCAGGAGAATCGCTTGAACCCGAGAGGTGGAGGTGGCAGTGAGCTGAGATTGTGCCATTGCACTCCAGCCTGGGCAACAAGAGTGAAACTCTGTCTAAAAGAAAGAAAGGAGAGAGAGAGAGAGAGAGAAAGAAAGGAGAGAAAGAAAGAGGAAGGGAGGGAGGGAGGGATGAAAAGAAAAGAAGAGAAGAGAAAAGGAAAGAAAAAATAAAAGAAAAAGAACCAATGGTGCTGTCCCACTGTCCAAGGCCATTATTCACTGACAGCATTCAACACCACTCAGGCAGGTCCCAGGTCCTCTTTGAACCCCAATATTCTTCCCAGCTCTGTCTGGTACATGGAACACCTCAGCAGTCCTGTCCTGCCCAGTCCAGTCCACACCTGGTACTTCTGCACATGCTCCTCCCTTTGCCCGGGTTGCCAACCTGCGTCTTTTCCAGCTGGCCACTCATCCTTGCAGCCCCCATTCAAACTGCCCCCCAGGACCACACTCTCCAAGCCCTGGCCAGAGTGCCCGTCAGCCATCCTGATGGCAGGAGGCCTTGGGTGGGTACCAGACCTGCCTCATCGCTGACCAGTACAGGTGGTAAACACATAAGAAGGTGCTGGCTGAAAAAAATGAATCACCAAATGAATTGCTGAATGAATGAAACAGTGACAAGTCCTCTCCACAATGCTCTCCATCAGGAATGCACAGTACACAGGTGTTGGCCCACCACCAGACTGCAATCCCATGTCAACTCCCACCACCTTACCTCACCCTAAGTCTGTAGCAAGCATCTCCTTTCATTTAGGAAATTTGCCTCCAGCATAAAATGGGACACACCTCTGAGGCCCAGTATGTCCTCGGAGACAGTGGGCGATGTCAAGGGCTCGCCATTTTAACCCACCTCCTCCGGGGATATTTACAGTTGTTTGCAGTATGGCCAAGTTCTAACTAAATCCAGCCAAAGACAGTGATTTTCCAAAGCAACAAGTGATATTTTCTGTGTCTCCATAAAAAGAATGGCAGTGGTTGTGGAGCCCTGGTGTAATTGCTGGCTCTGCAGACTGTAGGATGAGCCTGGGCTGCCTGAGTATGGGTGTGCTCAGGGGCCATGGGGCTGGGAGAGTGGCCACTGGCTCGGGGCAGGAGTGCCCTGAGTAGCAATTAGAACGGAGCCCATGGTGGGCGGCTTCAGATGTCTGGCCAGCACAGCCAGCCTGACCACCACACACCCAATCCAAAATAGAAAACTGCAGTGGCCTCTGCTGTGTGCCAGGCCCCGGGCAGCCGGACAGAGCACTGCCAATGTCAGCCTCCTCCCTCAGCATCGATCCAGGCTTCCTCTGAGGCCCCCTTGTGCTGAGCCATGGTCCCTCCTGCCCTCTCCAGGAAGCCGAGCTTCCCACAGCTCCAGTCACAGGACTAGAGAGTCCCAGGCAGTCTCAAAAGGGACCCCCTAGCCTCTCTCTTGTCCTTCAGGGGCTGCCCCCAAAAGATCGAGCAGCTCATGGGCTTCATTTCCAAATGCACCCCTCAGCTCAAAATAGAGAAAACCAACTTTTCAAAGAACCAGCTGGAGTTCAACAGGAAACCACAGCAGAAAAACCAGTGATTCCCGGTCAGCCAAGGGGCAGAGGGCTAACTGGACATTTCAGCACCATTGCCTGCTCCCTGGGCTGGCATCACCCCCACACCAGGAAACAGGAAGACTGACTGCCAGCCCATAAGTCCACCACAAACATATCATGCATGCCAGTATGCACAAGGAGGGACACAAACTCAACAGACAGATGCTCAACACACTTACATGCAGAAACCCAGACACATACGCGCACAAAAGACACTGGCATACGCACATGTTCACAAAGGTGCACAGGCACCCAGATGCAGGTACACACCAACGTTCCAGAACACATGTGCACACACTCACAAAGGTACACACACATACATGGACGGACCCACCCTGGATGCAAGCCAGAGACCTGTTCAGGCAGGCGTAAGAGAGAGGCGCACGCTGCTGCCTGCTGAGCCTTTTGGAGACCCGGGCCTCCCCTTGCATAAATGGCCCCCTGCTTAGACCAATCAAAACAACCTGATTTCCAGCCAAGCCCTTCAGTTGAAGCACGAGGCTCCCTAAAGCACGGGGAGGGCAGAGAAAGTCCTCAGCGCAGGCCTTGCCCTCCCAAGGGACTCCCAGGTAACCCTTTTCCAAAGCCCAGGCAAGAGCAGCGGAGAGAAAGGAGCCAGAGAAGTGCGTACTCACCAGCCCATCGCAGTTGCTGAGTGCCACAGAGGAGGCTTCGGCTAGGCCGGCCACGTCTCCGACGTAGAGACAGCTCCCTAGCAGGGGCTCCACGCGGGTGGTGCCTGTCTCGCCCTGCCACTCCATAGTGGCCCCGGGCGCCACGAGGCGGGTGTTGGGCCGCAGCCGCAGGTGCAGGTCTCGGCCAAAGACCGTGACATTATAGAAGAGGTGACTGCCAGGGTCCTCCTCGTTGCCTCCGGGGAAGCTCGGGGTCCGGACAGGGGCGGCCCTGCGGGCTCGTACCCCTGCTCTGGCCGTAGCTGCCGACACCACGTGGGACACCAAGCGGCCCTGGGCGTCAGTGCGCACCGGCACCGCCAGGATGCGCTCCGCTCCGTGCCCCAGGGTCCCGCCTGCAACGGGAAGGGGCATTAGATCGGCGGAGACCTCGGAGCCCCAGAGCCTCAGAGCCCCGCCGGCAAGCCACGCCCCCCAGACCCCGCCCCACTGCGAAGGGCAGGGGCATTCAGCCAGGCGACCCCAGAAGCCAGCCTGCACCTCCCCGGCTTTCCTGCAACCGGGAAGGGGCGTTAACAGGGCCACCACTCCGGGGCTCCGCCACTCCCCAGCCGTTCCCTCCTCAGGGGACCTTGCCTGCCGAGAGCGCTGCCCCCTGCCCCGTTCAGGGTTGGGGCTCTGTGGGAACCTCCCCTGCCCGAAGGGACGACCCTGTCAGAGAGTCCCCCGAACCTTGAACCTACCGTCCTTGGCAGGACGTGGGGCTGCTCGGAAGCCATTCCGGGTTGGCCCCTTCACCCGTGTCCCACGACCCCTCGGCGGGCCCCTGCCGCCCAAGTGCCCTCACCGCTGGCCTCCGGAGCGGCGGAGTCTCGGCTTCCCCGAGCACGAGCGGCCTGTCCTGCCTGTCCAGCTCCCGCTCAGCCCGCTGCCGGCCCCGTCTCCCCGAGCGCCCGAGGACTGGGAGGAGTGGAACAGGGTCCCTCCGATCTCTGGGGATCCCCTCCGGAGCGCCCCAACCAATCCTTAGGGCCCAAGGCTACGCGCTGGGCAGCCGGCTCCTCGGGAGCGTCCCCGGACGCGAGCCTGGGCGCCGCCTCGCCCTGGCTCCCCCCCGGACCCGCTGGGGCTGACTCTGCGCTCTCCACCGCGGGGCTTTTCCCGGCCCTCCGTCCCCACCTTCCTTGACTCGGGAGCCGCCAGTGCTCCGAGGCTGCCCCCGGCCCAAGGCGCTCGGGAGCGCTGCGGGGCGCCCCCTGCGCGACCAACCCGGCCCCGAAGTTGGCCAACTTGGCCTCGGGCGGGGCGCGCGGAGTTTGCCCAAGTCAGGCTGGACGACGCCTGGGGAGGGGGCGGCGGGGCACGCGGGATAGGGCCAGGCCGGCGGGGGTCCCGGGGCGTGGGGGCCGGGCCGCGCCTACCTGGGGGGTCGGCGGCAGCGGCGAGCCTGGCGTTCGCGGGCGGCGGCGGCGGCAGGAGCGGCGGCAGCAGCAGCAGCAGCAGCAGCAGCGCGGGGCAGAGCAGGCGGCGAGCGGCTCCCGCCGGCAGATCCATGGCAGCCGGACTGCAGCCGGGGCCCCGCACTCGCAGCCGGCGCGAAAGTTCCCCGCGAGCCGCCCAGCCCACATCTGGGGGCAGCTGGAGCCGCCCGCAGCTGCAGCACCGCAGGGCGCGGGGCGGAGGAGGCGAGGCGCGGAGGGGAGGGCGGGGGAGCGCGGAGGGAAGGCGGGGAGAGGGAAGGAGCGAGCGAGCGAGCGAGGGAGGCGGGAGGGAGGGAGGCGAGCGAGGGGGAGGGCGGGGACGGCGGGCGCCTCAGCCTGCGGTGACCCGGCGCATCTTGGCGCGGCCGCCGCCGCCGCCCGCTTCCCTCTTCGCGCCGCCGCCGCCGCCGCCGCCGCCGCGGTGCCGGGCTCGCAGCGAAGCAGAGACACCCCGAGGCGGCGGCAGAGAAGCGCCGCGGGCCGGGCCGGGGGAGCCCCGCCGCCAGCCACCCCAGGCGCACAACCTCCGAGGAGCGGCGCCGGCAGAATGTCCCCACCTAGCGAGCCCTCGGGGTGCTGGGTCCCACTCATCAGCCCTGGGAATCAAGGGGTGCACCCCCCTCTCTCTGTGCCCTGGGGCAGGACAGGGTGAGGGAATGAAAGGAGAGGGGGGACTGACTACTGGGTCCTAGGGGCTGAGTCAGGCCTAATGCCCAAATAGAGGCCGCAAAGGCCAGAAGATGCTGTTAAGAGGGTACACCCAGGGCGCGACCCCAAAGATCAACTTTTGCCCTTACTGTGAGAGGCAAGGCTCCCTCAGTCCCCAGTTCCTCTTCCTCTGAAGTCCCTGTCCCCTGTCCCCCATCTGCCTTCCCATCCCTCCGCTGCAGCCTCAGCACAGCCTCTTCCTGCCAGACCTGGGCTCTCTGCCCAGGAGCACAGTCAGGCTCCTGCCCTCACCTGTCCTCAACCCCACGTATGCATTCTGTCCTCCCGCCTCTGCACTGCTGGCCCCCAACCTGAAATGTCCTCTCCAAGGTCTGCCTACCTTTTCCACCTAAGCATCCAAGGACACCTGGGTCCATCCTGGAGCCAGTTTGCTGTTAGAGCCCATTGCCAACTGGAATCCCTCCCCAATCCCTCCTCTCCAGCAAGGCCCTGATCCTCCCATGCTGTCTAAGCTCAGTGGCCTCGCTCCAGGGCCTGCCTGAGAGCCCCCACTCAGGCTATCGGACATCTCTGCCCTGGGACCCCCAATTTCTGCCTCACTTCCCCAGAGGGTGAACACCTACCCCTTCGATTTTCTCATTCGCCCTGCCCCGGGCCTGTGTGGCCAGGGCTTTGATCTTTGCCTTGGCCAGGGGCAGAGGACCCAGAGCTGACTCAGGCCTCTCCCTGCTGGCCAGGAGGTCCCAGTCGTTGGCGGAAACATGACTTACACAGCAGGCTGTAACTGTGATCTCACGTCCTTGGTTCTTTCGATTCTGGGGCCTGGGTGGGAGGGCACCGCAGCTGGACAGCCATCTTCACCTGCAAGCTGTGCTCTTTCTGGGTCACCTAAGGGTGCCCGAGGCTGGATCCAGCCCCCAGGCATGGTGAGATGCCACATGGAAATTTAGATTGGTAACTTTTCTTGAGATATTGGAAGATGTGGCCATGCTAGACCCACACTCCTGCTTAGCAGCCGTTAAATGGGCACTTACCTTGCAGTTTGTGGCAAGTCCCTCCGCTCCTCACTCTCTGTAGGCATCTGCTCTTGTGACCTCTGATGACCCAGGTGGTTCCAGAGAAAGTTGGAACGGGAATCCTAGTGTATCACAAGAGAGATGACTCCAGAGCTGGGCATCCAGGAGGACTTCCCGTAAGAGGTGGCATGAGTTGAATCGTGCAGGCTGGGGGAGCCAGGCAGCCCAGAGTTGGGTCCAGCCAGTTGGCATCCTAGAACCCATGAGACATTCCTCCGGTGATTGTCAGTGCTTCCATCCTCTTCAAAACACAAGTGAAACCCAACCAGCAGCTGACCCTACTTCAAGGGGCATGTTCTATACCTTCCTGCCGTGTTTATGGTTGGGTTTTTCTTTACACAGCGCCTAAAACTTTATTCAAAAATTTAAAGGATACTTTAAATCACTACCATAAATGGAAAAGCCAGCATCTCACCATCTTTCCATAAATCAAAGATAATTGCTAAAAACAAATACAACAAGAACAGAAATGTTATCAAATTCCAGATACTTCGACCTGCTAAAGGTACTGAAGGCTGAAGCTGATTAGCAAGTGTTACAAAAGCCTTAAGATGGACTAGCACAGAAGTCGCTGCTTTGATGCGATCAGAAGTACGAAAGGAGACCTGAAAAGGAGTAACTCTGGCTTTGTGAGTTGATGGCATCTTCTAACAGGTTCATGGAGCTAAATTATTTTGTATACTGTGGGATATTTGCTTTAGGATATTTTTTGGAAAAAGAGTTTGTCTCCTGGACACTGAATAACCCCTGGCAGCTGTTTCTTCCCACATCACCTATGTCCCTGCCACCAAGGATGAGTTAAGGACGGAGCAGCACCCTTGCCCGGCCCATCCTTTAATGCCCCCACTGTCACCCACCAAGGTGGTGGATGAACAAGGCTCACATGCATCTAACTTCACAGTTAAACCCTCAGGGAGGTGGAGGGGACTTGCAGACACATCCCAGCTTCGTGATCTCTTGTCCTCTACTCAGAAACAAACAGAAAAACAAAAAACAACCAAAGAACAACAACAAAAATCTTCCTACTTCAAACCTCCATGACTCAAATCTCGCCTCTCCCCCTCTGCTGGTGTTTGCCTTTTTCTCTGGTCCCCCTTTTCCTCTTCCAGGTAAAATACGGGACACAGAAGTTCCCAGTGGCTCTCTGCCCCTCTACGTGCTCAGTCTAGGTCCCAAAAACAAAAACCAAGGGCCACTGGACAGATGCCGCTGGATGTGTTGTTCAGCGCATGCCACGTGTGTTAGTTTCTACTGGAGCCTGAATCTTCAGGTCTGACTGTGCTCTCCAGCTTACCGCAGTCCTCATCACCCGCTGTTGCCCTACACCTGCCTATTGCTCGTGATTGTCAGCACCACGGTCCCTGAAAACCTGGAGTTGTCACCCTCACCGAGAAGCCCAGTGTTTGTGGGGAGGAGTGAGGACAATTCAGGGTCAGCTCGGGCCTTACACACCCAACCCCTTTAAAACCTTCCTGAAGACCTGAAGATGTGAAGTGCCGAAAGAGGTGAGCACCTTTCCAGGTCATCTTGGGTGCCACGAGTCACCCCCCATCCCTGGCAGAGGAAGCATCAAGGAGGAGGAATGTTTTCTGTTGCCCACCTCAGCTCTCAGCTGGTGGTTGCCCTGCATTGCCCTGAGAGGAGGGTCGGGCTCCCTGGTCTGGCTCAGGCTTCCGGGTCACATTTGTCAGCACAGACTTCATTAAAGACAGGAACCTATTTGAGAGCCAGTGCTGTCCCCCAATGTCCACACAGAAACCAGCCCCTGAGAAGGTCTCCTGCACTTTGACAAAGTCACCTTTCTTGGCATGACCTGCCAAGCAGATGGAGGCAGTGAGGTTTCACTGCCCTCCCTAATGACAGATAAGCTCTTAGGGGCTGTGGGAAAGGAGCTGGACTCTTTTAGTCTCACTGGTGCCTGTGTGCAGAGTGGGTCAAGCATGAGGGGCTAGTTACCTTGTCGAGGGGCCTTGAAGACAGCAGCTCTGTCCAACTTTGCTGTTGGCACACAGCGGGTGCAGTGGTCCCATCAGATGCTCTGGTGGAGTTCTGGCCGGGAGTGGCCCTGGGGAGCAATATGTCAAGGGAACGCTGATTGAACAGAACGTGGAGGCCGAGTGGGCTGCAGAAAGAGTGGTTCTTGCTGTTTCTTGAGCATGCTCCTTCCCCATGCCATGCACACACTTTAATAGGGAGCAGCTGTGTCCAGCAAAAGAGGAAAGGTGGGTGGTGTTTCAGTAGCAATTGTTTTTACTGCCTTTGCACCACGGAGGCGTCCCATCGCCATTGAGATTGATTCTGCCTGGAAGTGAAAGACAAACTGCTTGAGGTCTGGAGGCTTGGGGATCAGGGCTCGGTTAACATTTCTACATGGAGATGCAAGATGGAGACTCAGACTCAATCTAAGCATTAATGGCCCTGGGAAGGATGTAGCTTAATGCCTGTTTGTGATTGTCCTTTGCACATATGCTCAGCCTAGCAGAGAACAGAGAAAAATTTTAAAGGGGCCATCTGGGTGTGTCAGGCAGCGACACCATTTGAGCAGGGGTCTAAATCTCTGGGTGCACCTGTGTCTGGTCCCTGTCAGGGTCAAGGGGCCATTTTGTCCAGCCCCCTTTCATCTGGGAAAGGCCTTTAGGTCCCTCAAGATGCTCCTTGCTGCAAGTAACACAGCCAGCTTAAACCACGAGTAAATGCATCAGCTCGCACACTCGGAAGTCTACAGGTGTGATGGCCACGGAGCTTAACCGCAGCACCAAGGGCCCTGCTGTCTGCCTAGCATCTGTGCCCCAACCAGGTAGAAGGATGGCCAAAACACAGGTGCACTGCCCTCTCCCAGAAGGGCCGCTGTCTCCCCTGTGGTCTGTGGGCCAAGGCTGGGTCATTTGCCGAACCAGTTGCTGACAGGCTGTGGGTGAAGGGACAACTGGGACAAACCTGGATTAAGCATCGCATCCACCCCAGTGCCCCCAGCATTGCCTTCTGTCTTTATTTCCAAATCAGAGTATTGCATAGTACCAGGCATCCTCCTGCCTGGCGAAGGAAGCTTTTCCCATGTGACGCTATATTTGTATCCCGTTCCTGTACTACATCATCTGGAGAGCGTGCAGAATTCCTTTCTTTTTATGTAAATCCTGTAGGTAACTAGTGAAGGGCCCAATTATACTACATTATGGGGATCTGTGTTCAAAGCCTTTTCTAAGCCTGTCTGGACACTCTCTTACTTCCTAGATTTTGAGGAACACCATTGGTGGCCCCAGCCCAGGCCTTGCTAGATCCCCGGGATCCCTGGCCTCTGGGGCTTCATTCCCTTTAGGTCAGCCTCTGCGTCAATGTCCTTCCATCCAGTCCAGCCTGACCCTTCCCAGTTCACAGGATCAAGGGTGTGGGCCTTAAAGACACTGAAGCTTCTGGCTGGGACTTCCGGGCTATGGTGCCCATGATGAAGCCCTAAGACGAAGACCCTGGTGGGAGGAAATCTCTGGGTGCAGGGCTGGGGGCCTCCGACCATCTCTACAGCCTTGGGGACCCCACTTCTCCTCCAGGAGGGAGAAGGGTCCCTCCTCTGGCTGGTAGGCGCATCCGTCTTCACTGCTCCTGCCAACAGCTCCAGGGGTCCTTCTTCCTCTGCAGAAACACTGAGACTGGACACAAATGCCAGGACACTGAGAGTGGGGCTCCTGGAGGAACTGGTCACTTCTGCTCCCTGCAAAATGGTGTCCCCTTCCTCTGAGGATGCCAAGAACAAAAAGAAAGAAACAAAGAAAATATATGCTTGTATCCTTTTGGTAATTTTTTAAAAGTTTGTTTTTAAAAACGCACTACATCATCCCTGTGCTCAGTGTCTCTGCGGCTCTGGCTCTGGGCCACCCCTCAGGAGGAGAAGCCTTTTCTCTTCATGCTGACCCGAGGCCAATCCTTAGGGCTGGTCCCTGACCCCTCTGCTTCCTGGGCAGTCTCATCCTTTCTCACAGGCTCGAGAGCTGGTGTGCTGATGACTGCCCACCGGCCGGGTTCACCCTACTGGTAAATGCAGCTTCCCCAGCCACCTGCATCAAGATGTCTCAGAGCCTCACCAACTCACCAACCCAGAGCTGCCCCATCTCCAGCCTGGCCCCAGCCCTGGCCCAGTCCCCTTGGGCTCAGCATCTGGCATCTCCACTCTCCCTGCAGGCACCCAGCCAGGGACCCGGGAGCATCTCGGTCCCCTCCATTCCTTTTTCCCCACATGAAAGCACTCTCCAATCCGCACCCCCTCCCTACCACCGTCTCTACCCCAGCCTCGATACCCGTCCCTGACATGATGGAGCACCCACAGGACCACCCCCATTGGGCACTAGATGCCTGAAATTGAGCCCGTGGGCTCAAGTGACATCCTCTCCTGCTAGTCAGATGGGGGCGGCTCCAGGACGGCACCCCACACACAGTGACCTGCACACAGCACACATCTTCTCATGCCTGCCTCTGTCTCCTCATTGGAGCAGGCTTGCACACCTCCCTCCCAATCTTGAGCAAAGCTTGAGCATGGCTGATATTTGTTTTCAACGGAGGGTAGATGCGAGTAACCCCTAAAACAAGTTGGTGGCTGAAAGTGCCAGTGTTCTTTGGAATAATGAGGCCCATCTCCCAACTGGACAGCTCCTTCTCCACCCTGCGGGGGCGTGGCTGTCCTGGGTAGCAGGGGTCGGGTTTCCTGGGGTTAAGGGGAATTCCGCCAGGGCTCATTGGCTTAGATTATTTCAACTCCCCTTTCCAGTCGTGTGCCCTTGGGAAAGTTAACCTCTCGTGCCTCAGTTTCTTAAAGTGTGTATTGGGCATGATAATACCTCGTCATAGAGCAGTTTTCAGAATCAAATGATGTGTTTTTTTTGAGACTGGATCTCACTCTGTCGCCCAGGCTGAGTGCAGTGGCGTGATCACAGCTCAGTGCAGCCTCAACATTCCAGGCTCAAGCGATCCTCCCACCTCAGCCAATCAAGTAGCTGGGACTGCAGGCATGTAGCACTATGCCTATCTAATATTTTATATTTTGTAAAGACAGGGTCTTGTTTTGCTGCCCAAGCTGGTATTGAACTCTTGGGCTCAAGCGATCCACCTACCATAGCCTCATCAAGTGCTGGGATTGCCGGTGTGAGCTACCACAACCGGCTGAGAATCAAATGATTGACCACATATGTGGGGCTCACAACTGATCCTCACAGAGTGAGCACTGGTACCTTTGCTAGTATCACTCTCCATCACTTCTCGTACATGGCTGGACCCACAGTGCAGTATTGGGCCAGAAACACAACACTGGACGCTGGAAATTTACAGAGTGTTTTGACCATGGCCTTTTTCATGCCATCACTGACTTTAGAACCAAACCCTGACTGTACTGTAGGACATTGATGGCAGGAGGCCAGGGTTGACTTTGGACTGGTAACCTTGCCAAAGTCTTGAAGAAAATATGGCAATTGTCAAAACACAGCCTGGCACATAGTAGGTGCACAGTAAATATTTGTAGAACCAAACGAGTAAGATGATTTTCAAAGGTAGATGCCATGAAGGAGATAAAAGAGGCAGGTGATATAGAACACGTGTGATAAAGGTGGTGGATGGTGGGAGGGGGAGGTTTAGGCTAAAAGCTCATCAGAGAGAATTTCCCAGGGAGAGTGGCTTACACAGGGAGCACCTCAAGCAGACAGACGGCACGTGCAGAGGCCCTGAGACGAGAAAGAGGTTTCTGTGCTCCAGGAAAAGCAAGAGCAGGGCAGCAAGAGGGTGGTGAGAACAGGAGAGAGCAGGAGGGGATGGAGTGAGAGAGGAAACCGTCGCGGAGGCAGGGACTTGTGGGTCTCAGCCAGGGGGTTGCATTTTGTTCTAAGTGGAGAGTTTAAAGTAGAAGAAGGAAGCAAGATCATGTTCACTGCAAAATGCCCTGGGAACTAGGAGCTCTCACTGGGACACTGTTTGAGGGGTCCCCAGCCCTCTTCTCAGGAGAAGGATCATGCACGTTTCTACCCCATGACCACCCTCATCTGCCCGGATCAAAGGTGACGGGGTCAGCTGGACCCTGCAGTTTCCTCCCCCACTGGAGCAGAAAGATGCCATCATTGGGCAGCTCTGCAGGTAAATTAGCCAAGGTCTTCACAAACTGCCTCCCCTGAGCCTCGTGACTGCCCGCAAGGTGGAACTGCAGCACCCCACTTGCGGTGAAGAGGCTGACACTCAAGGACAGCAGCCCCCGAGGGTTCAAAGGCAGATCGAACCCCTAGACTCCAGCGCTCACCCCATATGGGGGTGTCCAGTGGCTTCCGAGACCCTGGGCCTTCTGGGGTCCAGCATCTTCCCATGAAGCCCCCCTCGGCCTGGAGTGGTCATGGAGCCATTCACCGTCACCCACAAACCCAAGCATCCTATCCTGAGTGATGCATAAGGGGCTGCCCACTGGTGGCTCACAGGGTTTTATTTTTTAACTCAAATTATTTGCTAAGATTTAAAAAAGCAAAAGATGGCCCATGAAAACATGCAGCTCTGGCTTCCACGGAAAAAAAAAAAAAAAGCCCAGCGCTCCTCTGGGCCCGCTCTGCCACGGGGCATCCACAAGCAGGAACTGAGGGCCTCCAGACCCTCACGTTCCGCACACAGCCACCTCGCCCCTGGGCCTGTGGCCTCCAGCCCATGTGCCGCAGAGCCCACCTCTGCCTCATTGGATGGAGAAGCCGGGGCAGGGGTCCTTGCATGGCTGGGGCAGCCCAGGGGAACCTCTGTAGCCCAAGGCTTTGCATACCCCGTCCCGGGCTTCTCTGCTGTCTCACACGGGGACCTCTACGATGGCTTCAGCTGCTAGAACTCTCCAAAATGCTCCTTTTCCTATCCCCATGTAGCACCGGTGGCCCCTACTACCCGTTAAGAGGTCCTGCTCTTTGGCTGCAGATAGGAACCGTGACCTGAGGAAGAGACCATCCGCAAGGCCCTCCAAACCTAAGTCTGGAAGCACAGGCTGCTGGGAGGGAGGACGGGAAGGCAGGGGTGCAGGGTGGAGGGGAGTGCCATGGGAACACTGTCATCTCAAGGCTGGGGGACTCCCCAGCAAATTGATGTGAAAGGGAACAGAAGCCAGTTCAGGGTGCTGGACGGGTGACTTCTCCAGGAGACCAGAGGCAGGAGTTCACTTGCACATGCCTGTATACACACACTCGTACTACGGCACACACATGCGGTGATGCACGTGCACTAGCAGGCATGCAGACACATGCCAATCTGCAGCCCGCAAACGCCCACAGACCCAGACACGCAGACGCACACTCCAGAGCCCACGCAGTGCCCCGGCCTCCCTAATTGCATTTCTGAAAATGAGAAAGAGGAAATCTAATGACTTTGAGGCGGCTGCCGTTACCCCATGGCGATTTCCCATCTCCGTTCAGAGAGGCCACAGCAGCAAGGCTGTCTGGAGTTCCATCTGAGCCCTGAGACTCCTTAGCAACCCTCAGCATGGGCCACACTGCAAGCTGTCTCTGGCCTCGGCCAGCCGGCCTGCTGTGGATGGGAGCTGCCAGCTCACCCAGGGCTTGCAGTGGTAATAAGGGCCACTGACCTGCTTCCTGGGGCAACTGAGACCCCAGTGTCTCTTTGTTCTCAAAAGGCACCCCAGAGCCCAGGACCACAGCATTTCCCAGGGCCCCTGCCCCATGCTTGGTGCATCCTAGGACCCTGTGCCTACAGAATGAGAAGCTGCTGCCCAGAAGATCCCTTCCTATGGGCCAGTGCCACAGTGTGTTCTCCCCCTGAGGCTCTTCCCATCCTGAGCCACTCCGCAGATGCTGTGATTGGAAGCTCCCTCAGACCCCTTATTCCCCACGGCATCTCAGACACAGCCTAGACAGGAGGTTGCTGTTGGCCATAATATTGTCTTCAACAATAGAGCAAATTGCATGATCAGCTGCACTGTTATCTTGGAGGTCAACTGAGACCCTGAATTCCTCATGTAAACATAGTAAAGCATGTCTCCCGCACCCACACTGGACACGGATGACGGAGGCTTTGAACTGATTACAGGTGTCACTGGTTTCCCTCTATTGGTTTGAATCTGTGATGATGAAGTGCACAGCTGAGAAAGAGCAGAGTCCCCAGGCCAGGTGGCTCCGGGGAAGCCCCATCCCTGGTCTGAATGACCGAGCCCCATCCCTGGTCTGAATGACTGAGTCCCTGTGCTCCTGCATCCTCCTGGGCACAAGAGAGACAGTGGCTGGACCTGAGAACTGTAGAGCCAGGTGGTCCTGGACAAGCCATCCCTGCAGAGAAGACCCTCAGCCCTGGGATCAACAGGGAGTGAGAGGTAACTTGCTTCAGATTCATCAGAGGTTTGCAGACAATTCCATCCACCTGACACAGGGCAGCAGGGAAACAAATGTCTCCGAAAGGCCTTACTCTCACTGGAATCTGGGATCTGGCCTTGCTCAGTTCCAGGTCTCAGCCTCTGCCCAGACTGGACCCTGGCCCTCCATCTCACTGGGCCCCAGGCTGTGGCCACGGTAGGCCCCAGGTGTCAGCTTTGCTGGATCATGGACCTCAGTCATGCAGAACCCTAGGCCTCAGCCTCACTGGACCTTGGCCTTGCCAGGCTGTGGACCTTGGCCTCACTGGACCCCGGACCATAGTCTCACTGGGTCTTGGTCTTACTCGACCCTAGACTTCAGCCTTGCTGGACCTTAGACTCTGGCCTTGCTTAACCTTGGACCTCAGCCTCACTGAACCCTAGACCATGACCTTATTGGACCCTGGACCTTGGCCTCACTGACCTTGGACCTTGGCCTTGGTGGACCCTAGACCTCAGTCTCACTGGACCTTTGACCTTGGCCTTGCTGGACCCTGGGCCTCGGCCTCCCTGGACCCTGGACCTCAGGCTCACTGGACCCTATAGACCATGGCCTTATTGGACCCTGCACCTTGGCCTCACTGACCTTGGACCTTGGCTTGCTGGACCCTAGACCTCAGTCTCATTGGACCTTGGGTTATGACCTTGCTGGACTCTGGATCTTGGCCTCACTGGACCCTTGGCCTCAGCTTCACTGGACCATGGGCCTCAGCCTAATGGGATCCTGGACCTCAACCTCACTGGACCTTGGATCTTGACCTCACTGGACCTTGGCCTTGCCAGGCGGTGGACCTTGGCCTCACTGGACCCCGGACCATAGTCTCACTGGGTCTTGGCCTTGCTAGGCCCTAGACTTCAGCCTTGCTGGGCCTTAGACTCTGGACTTGCTTGACCTTGGACCTCAGCCTCACTGGACCCTAGACCATGACCTTATTGGACCCTGGACCTTGGCCTCACTGGACTTGGACCTTGGCCTTGCTGGACTCTGGACCTCGACCTCACTGGACTTGAACCTGGGCCTCGCTAGCCACTGGGTGCTTGCCTCCGATTCTCTAGCCCCTCTGCAGGCTGCAGTCCTGCCGTGCCCCCTCGTCTCTGTGCTGCCAGCACAACTCCAGTCTCACCCTCTCCTCTTCTTGGGGAATTTGAGGCTCCTAAGAAAATGCCTTCTGCAGAAGGCCTACTCCACCAGGCAAGCTGCTGTCCTAGAGAAAAAATAAAAACCTCCCAGCCTGACTTATAACAAACTTGGTCTGTTGTGCAACTTTGCAGTACAGAATGTACATGTGCCCAATCTCCCCACTGTTGCATAATTTTCCAGCTGTTTTCAGGACTCTTTCATCCCTCGTCTGGCATATTTCACAAGCCATATATAAAAATTATATATATGTAAATATAAAGATGAGCATATGTGTGTGATGAAACGACAAATGTGAAGTGAGGGGAAGGAGGTAGGGGACCAGGACTTAGCAAAAAGACGGATGAAACAAGTGTAAACATTTTGAATGCCACCTTCTAGACGTCTGGGCGAGAAAAGGAAGTTGGACTCCGTTTAAATTTAAAGTGAGACATTCGTCCAATAAAATCGATTTCAAAGTTGGTGCTATTTGGCTTCCCTCTTCTCCAGTAGTTTTCTTTTTTTCGTAGTCACCCTTAAAACCCCATCCTATTTGTTACAGAAATTCTGTGTGCATCTTCTTGCCAAGTATTTCTTAACGTAAGCTGAGATACCCCACATGGCAGAGAAAGGCCACATCCTGGCAAATCCCTGCAACCTCATGCCCTTATCATGACCCTTCACAGAGAGAAGCTCAGCACTTCCTCCTGACAGGAAACCTGGGTCTCTGCTGGTCCTGCCAAAGTCACCTGCCACAAGCGAGGTCACTCTCTTCCTGGAAGCAGGATCTGCCCAGGATGGCTGGGCCTGTGACTGGGAAGCCGCTGAGCTGCTGAGCAGAGCGACCTGCAGGGCCAGCAGGTCACACTCCAGGCCACAAGCTGGAGGCTTGCAGGCAGAGTCCTGCCCATGGGTGTGTTTGGCTGGGACAGCACAGTCATTTTTAAAATTTGAATTAGATGCACATGTTAAAAACTAGGTGCTTTCAGATTAGAAATCTAGATTCTTGGCTGAGAACATAAAACTGATAAAATAAAATGTCCTGACAGCACTCCAGCATGGCAGCGGGACCAGGGGCTCAGAAGGGGGTGCCTATCCATTTCAGATCCCTTCTCACCTGTATCAGTTAGCTATCGGCACAGGAGTACTACCTTGCCACCTACCCCAGGGAACAAGAGCCATCCTCAGGTCACAGCTCTGCAGGTCCAGTCTGCAGCCGGGGCAGCTCAGCTCCATGTCAGCTCATGTGGAGCCCAAAGTGCTGGGACAGCAGCTCCTGGGGAAGCCCATCTCATGGAGGAGGTCAGAAGCTTCCAGAAAGATGAACATAAAGACCTCATGCTTAATGTCCAGGCTCCAATCCAGCACACCATCACTTCCACCTGTGTTCCATTGGCCAGGAGAGATGCACGCCCAGCCCGTCGGGAGTGGGGTGAGGAGGGACACTTCATCCTAGAGGGAGAAGCTTCAAAGGCACACAATAGTGGATGTAGAGGGGGGATGTGTACTGGATTGAGCAGCATCCTCCAAAAATGCAAAAATGCAAATCTGGAATCTTAGAAAGGGATCTCATTTGAAAGCGGGCTCTTTGCAGATGTAATTAGTTAAGAGGAGGTCACAATGGATCAGAGTGGCCCCAATCCAATATGATTGGTGTCTTTCTAAGAAGTGGAGATGCAGAGACACTGATACACAGAGAGAAGGCCGTATGGTGACAGAGTCAGAGATCAGAATGATGCCACCACCAGCCAAGGAACAGCAAGTGTTGCCAGAGCTATAACCTGAATTGTGCCCCCTTCAGATTCACATACTGAAGCCCTAACCCCTAATGGGACTGTATCTGGAGACAGGGCTTTTGGAAGGAGATTAAGGTCAAATGAGGTCACAGGGGTGGGGCCCTAATCCAGTAAGATTGGTGGCCTTATAAGAAGAGGAAGGGATATCTACCTCCCTCATTCCCTCCCTCCCTCTCCCTCTCTCTCTTGCTCTCACTCTGGCTCTATCCATCACCTGAGGACACAGCAAGAAGGCAGCCAGCTACAAGCTGGGAAGAGAGCCCTCACCAGGAACTTAGGTGAATGGCATGTTGATTTTGAACTTCCCGCTTCTAGAACTATGAGAATAGATTTCTGTTGTTTAAGCACCTCTATGACATTTCAGCGGCAGCCCAGGCTGACTAGTGCAGCCAGCAGTCACCAGAAGCCAGGAGAGACACACGGAACAGACTTTCCCTCAAAGCCTCCAGAATGAGCCAGCACCTTGACTTCAGACTTCTGGCCTCCAGAACTGTGAGAGTCGATTTCTGTTGTTCTAAATCAATTGAGTTTGTGATCATCCGTTACGGCAGCTCTAATATAGGATGGGTGAGGAATTGGAAACAATAAGAAAATGTACCACAGACTGTCCTCTTAGACACAATTACTCAAGAGGCTTCCTGCCATGGTTTGAATGTGGCCCCTACAAAATTCTTGCGTTGGAAACGTAATCCCCAATGCAACAGTGTTGAGGGATGAGTTGTGATAAAAGGGGCTTGTGAAAATCGGTTCTCTCTCTTCTGCTCTTCTTCCATGTAAGGACACAGGAAAAAAGCCCCCATCAAATGCTGGTGCCTTGATCTTGCCTTCAGAACGGTGAGAGAATAAATTTCTGTTCTTTGTAAATTATGCAGTCTTGGTATTCAGTTACAGCAGCACAAAATGGACGAACATACGCCTGCTCACAAAATATACTCACTCCATCCTAAGACCCTGAAAGCCTTAACCACTCATTATTCAAGCTTCAAGACCGGAATCCCCCATCCCACATCACATCCAGATGTGACTTCTCTTGCTCCAGAGACCTGTGGAACACAAGGAGAAGTTATGTTCACCCCTCCTACCTTCCACGCCTCACACACACCCCACCAACACTCCCATTCAAAGGAGGGAAGGACAGGAAGCCCACAGCAGTCACCGGTTCATAGCAATTCTTAAACCCTATTGGAAAAGTGTTGCCAGGTGCTGCTCCCCTGGGGGTTGGGAATGTACCAGAATGAGGCTCCAGGTTCATCCTCTGGGACTGGACCCTCAATCCATTGTTTTCTGTGGCTGTTTACTCTCCAGGAGATCCTTCCTTTCCTATCTGAGAAGGACCCTGGAAAATATGCCCTTCATGGCAGCTGAAAGGTCTTGTTCATAAAATGTCAGTGGCCCCCAAATTTTTTTTCCACATTAAATACTCTTAGTCTCTTTTAGTCCAGCCTGGTGAGCCTTTGTCAAAACAGCTCTCTCAAAAATGATGCATTTCATAGGTACTGAATGCTGTGTGCCAAAAGCCATATTCACAATTTATTACAAGACATGCCTCTCTCTATACTGAATTGCAGGTACTGTGAGCCCCCTAAGCTGCTTCAGGACCCACAGTTGATCTTTCTAGTAACTACTAGGCACCGTTTAATTCTTTCAGAGGTCTTCACACAAGGTGTGATAGCTGCACCTTTAATTTGATTTTTGCCCCTGAGCTATATCTTCATTGACTTGAATTTTCTTCTGGACTGTAACTTAAGTGGGAAATCCTTTATTGGATGGAGAGATTGGAGATTACAAATAGTTTTCTTGACTGGACACAGTGGCTTACACCTGTAATCCCAGCACTTTGGGAGGCCAAGATGGGAGAATAGCTTGGGTTCAGGAGTTCAAGACCAACCCTGGCAATATAGCGAGACCCTGTCTCTACAAAAAAATTAAAAATAATAAAAATTAGCCAGTCATGGTGTGTCACATGCCTGTCGTCCCAGCTACTTGGGAGGCTAGGGGTGGTTGATCGCTGGAGCCTGGGAGGTCAAAGCTGCAGTGAGGTGTGGTCATGCCACTGCACCCTAGCCTGGAAGACAAAGCAAAACCTTGTCTCAAAAAACAAAAAAGAAATAGTTTTATTTTCCAACCCAGAAAGTTCCAGAATTTCCAGGATCTCTTTTCCCTCTCAATTCTTCCTAACAAGCAGCCAGTGTTTTCCTGAGATGTCTCCTGTTTGTGGTTCCACATCAATTGTGAGCAGCAGAGACCAGCGCATGCCTTCAACCTCCTACCCGGACACGCCCAGCCCAAGGCCGTGAGTGTACCAAGTACCTTTTCTAACCTTCAACTTACTGCAAGTGACAGTTTTTAGCAAATGTCTCACCATTCCATAACACAGGCCATCATTTTTGCAGCCTCCTATAACAGTTTCTGGTTTCAAAGCCAATTCTGTTCTAGGTGCCGGTTTCCATAGCGGTTCACCACTGCCATAATATCGCTGCATAATAAACCACCCTAAAACTTGGCAACCTAAAACAGCAAGAACGTATTCTCAGGCTCACAGCTCAGTTTCTGTGTGTGCGTTCTGGGGCCCGGGCTGAGGGGGCAGCAGCTCCCACGGGAAGCTCATCCCATGGGTGAGGTCAGAAGCTGCCAGAAAATGTCAGTTTGCCCACGTTCCACTGGCCAGGCAAAACTCACTGCCCAGCCCATCCTAGAGGGAGAAGCTGCAGAGTCATGTGTCAGAGGGCATGGAGGTAGGGACGGGGAGGCCCGGGGAACAGCAGTGCAACCCAACACAGCCTGCACTGAAGTTTCATTATTTGCCAGTTTTCGCGTTATGAAAGTGCTAGTTCTTGTAACAAGTGAAATGATTCCAAATCATGTGAACCAAAGCAAGTATCTGTTCCCTGTGTATCTCCCACATCGCCTTCTTTGCGGATAGAGAAGAATGGAGCCATGGTGGGCGAGGAAGCCAGGAAGAGAGAGGAGGAAGCAAGACTGAAGCAGGGAAAGGGCTGGTGCCTCCCCTGCCCCAGTTCCAGCCCCGCCAGAGGCTCAACGCGCTTTCCTACTCCGGATGTCATGGAATCCGCACCACCCTCATTCTCAACACGGAAGGACCCAATTTGTGCATGATGGTTTAGATGGGTTTCTCTTCTGTATTAGCTTCCTGTGGCTGCTGTAACAAATCAACACCAACTTGGTTTAAGCAAGGCTTAAACCAAAAGAAACTTATTCTCTCCTGGTTCTGGAGGGCAGAAGTCCGAAGTGAGTATCAGAGCATAAAGCAGGTGTCTGCAGAGCTGCACTCCCTCCAGAGGCTTTGGGGAGAATCTGTTCCCTGCCTCTCGCAGCTCCTGGGGCTCCTGGCATTCCTTGGCTCATGGGGGACTCCCTCCCATCTCTGCCTCCCTGGCCACATCACCGCCTCCTCTTCTGGGTGTGTGTCTGTGTCAAACCTCCCTCTGTCTCCTCCTTATAAGGACATTTATCCAAATTAGCACCCACCCAGATAATCCAGGATCATCTTCTCCTCTCAAAATCACCCATCAAATCACATGTTCAAAGACACCTTTTCCAAGTGAGGCCACCTTTACACCTTTGTATACCATCATTCGACAGCCACGCCCAGAATAGGGGAGCCAGGTTACGAAGGGTAGGATCTGCCTGCAGAGAAGAGGAAGAGTATCAGGGCACGGGCAACAACCCAAGGCACCAGAGAGGGAGAATACGGGTGACGTGCCTCA
Source organism: Piliocolobus tephrosceles (assembly GCF_002776525.5). Classification (NCBI taxonomy): domain Eukaryota; kingdom Metazoa; phylum Chordata; class Mammalia; order Primates; family Cercopithecidae; genus Piliocolobus; species Piliocolobus tephrosceles. The sequence continues at coordinate 111,484,030 of NC_045437.1, read as the reverse complement.
GGAATGAGTCGCATTTCAGCCTAGTGCCTCCTTCAGGACCATGAGGGATCGCATGAGAGATCGCCAGAGGACATGGGCTGTTCATTCTGTTCTCTGAACCTACAATTAAGCCCAAAGCCAGGGGCTGCTTTTCCCTAATGAACATGCCTCTCTTCGGTGGAGCTGACCCTGTCACAGGAAAGCCCTGCTTTGATGAAACCAGTTCTTTAAAATGAAACATTTTATTAAAAGCCATAACAGGATCCCATGAAATTAAACCAGGAAGACAGACATTCTAAATGCCCCCCGACACTGGTTTTGATTTTTTAAGTTGTCAGTTAAATTAAAGTCAGGCCACAGAGACTCGGTGCTCAGCTTGCCTTCCTGGAGGAAAACGCGCCTCCCCCTGACAGGTCCTCCTCTTGCAAAGCTCTTTGACGTTGGATACAGTCCTGCCTGCAGCCCATGTTTCAGCTCTGGGGCTGGAAGGCAGGAAGCCACCGGTGAGAGCCAAGAACTATTCACGAGGTCAGAGAGGGATTCTGCCTGTATCAGCCTGTCTCAGGACCGTGAAAGGGCCGTTCCTGAGGGCTCAGATGTGGATAAGAACTGGTGGCCTAAATATGGTTATATGGCAAGTGACAGAAACTGACTTGGGCTGACTTGGGCAAAAAGGGAAGTTACTGTTTCACAAAATTAAAAATCCAGGGATAGTCTAGCCTTGGACAGCTGAAATGTTGTCCTCAGGACCCCGTTTCTTTCCCTCCAGCTCTCTGTCCCTCTTCCTATGGGTTGATCCCATCTCAAACAAGAAATGTCCTCATGGTACCAACAGGGCTGCCACAGCTCCAGCTTCACATTCTCAGAATCTCAAGCCCTGAGGGGAAGCAGGCTTCTTCCCCAACAACTCCTATTGAGTCCCAGGTATCTGGTGGGCCTAGATGGGGCCAGGGCCCATCCTTGCACCAACCTAATGGCAAAGAATTCACTTGAGGAGCCAGGACTTGGCCAAATGATGCACCCCCGCAAAGCTAAGGGCTGGGTGAGCTTCACCCTAGTTACATGCCCCACGGAAGAGCATGAGTGGCTACCAAATAGTAAGTGTCTTCTATACTATTTAATGGTCTGACTCAAAATGCCTCTAGTAAGTCAGAAAAGTGGTTAATTCTTATAGTGTGGATCGTCCAGTTTAACGGCTCTGTTAGTCAAGAGTTGCCATTAGAAAACACTAGACACTATGTGGCTTGAACAACAGAAATTTATTTTCTCACAGTTCTGGAGGCTGAAAATCTGGGACCAGGGTGCTAGCATGGTTGGCTCCTGGTGAGGCCTCTCTGGCTTGTAGACACATCTCACCATGTCTTCACACAGCCTCTTCTCTGTGCAAGAAAGCAGAGAGAGAGGGGGAAAGAGGAGCGGGAGAGAGCAGGAGAGAGAGGGAGGGAGAGAGAGGGAGGGAGAGGGAGGGAGAGAGAGGGAGGGAGGGGGAGGGG
>NC_045437.1:111401651-111477558 GCF_002776525.5 Piliocolobus tephrosceles | reverse complement strand
GGGGGGGGGGGGGGGGGGGGGGGGGGGGGGGAGAGGGGGGGAGAGAGGGAGAGAGAGGGAGAGAGAGGGAGAGGGCCTGAGCTCAAGCGTGCACTCTGGTGTCTTTTCCCCTTTTGTTTGTTTATTTATTTATTTCTGAGACAGGGTCTCACTGTCACCCACACTGAAGTGTAGTGGCACAAACATGGCTCACTGCAGCCTCGACCTCCTGGGCTCTAGTGATCCTCCTACCTCAGCCTCCCAAGTAGCTAGGAGTATAGTTGCACACCACCATGCTTGGTTAATTTTTTTTTTTTTTTTGTAGAGTCAGAGTCTCACTATGTTGCCCAGGCTGGTTTCAAACTCCTGGGCTCAAGCGATCTTACCTCCCACCTTGGCCTCCCAAAGTTCTGGAATTCCAGGTGTGAGCCATTGCACTGGCCCCTCTTTTACAAGGACAACAGTTCTATTGGATTAGGGCCATACCCTTAGGACCCCACTTAACCTTAATCACCTCCTTAAAGACTATCTCCAAACACAGTCACACTGGGGCTAGGGTTTCATCATCTGGGTGGATGAGGCACAGTTTAGTCCATACGAGGGTCAAACTAACAAAGTAACTGCATATTTCCACTGGGTCCTATGTAAGCATGGCTTGATACCCCAAGAAATACCACTTCAACAGCCCAGGGGAAATCCGGGCTGTAGGTGAAGGTGGAAATGCTTTGCCTGCTTCCGGCCTGTGCATCCTCCCTTCCACACACCACCCCAGCCAGCCTACCCTGCTCTAGGCCACCCCAGGCCTGGTGGAGAGGCCAGGGCCTGTAGGGCAAGCTGGCTCAGGTCAGCCAGGTACCAGGCCCCCCCGGCCTCCAACTCCAGCCCCAGTGGCTGCACCCACTTCTTTTCAGAGTCCAGTCTCAGAACTCCAACCTAGGGGCTCCCTCGTCCCCCTCAGAGCCACTACCCTGTGTGCCTTTCTGTATACCTACTGTAGGCTGGCCTTTTATCACCTCCAAATCTCATGTTAAGATTTGGTGCCGGTGTTGGAGGTGGGGCCTAAGGGAAGTGTTTGGGTCATGGGACAGGTGTCCCTCATGAATAGAAATCTTTCTGGCCGGGCGCGATGGCTCACGCCTGTAATCCCTGCACTTTAGGAAGCTGAGGCGGGTGGATCACCTGACGTCGGGCGTTCGAGACCAGCCTGACCAACATGGAGAAATCCTGTCTCTACTTTAAAAAAAAAAAAAAAGAAAAGAAATCTACTAGGTTTTCTACGCATGAGGGACACCCTGTCCCCCACACTCATCCCAGTGAATTCTCTCCCTGTGTGGGAGCTCTTGCTCTTTTAGTTCCTGTGAGAGCCTGGCCCCTCCCGTCTCCCCTGCTTCTCTCTCACCATGTGGTCTGCACACACCAGCTCCCCTCCACCTTCCTCCATGAGCGGAAGCAGCGGGAGGCCCTCCCCAGATGCCCAAATCTGAACTTTCCAGACATCATGTCAACCTCCGAGCCAGATAAACTTCTTTACTTTATAAACTACCCAGCCTCTGGAATTCCTTTCAAGCAACACTGAGACACTGCCCCGCCCTTACCTCCTGGTAACCCCAGGCTCAGACACGACCCACACTCATGGACATGTGAGCATCTTTGGAGGGGTCTTTTGGTCAAAAATGGAATCATTCCATAGGTGTCAGCAGCTAACAGTTCTCACTTCCTGACAGGTTCCTACCGTCTATTGAGGACGGTAGCCTGAGATCTACGGCCTTCTCCAGCAGGTGCTTAAAAGCCCATAGTTGTGATGTGTTCGGTTCAATTCAAGTACTCCTGTATTTTTTATTGACATTTGTAGGTTGTTTGCAGGTGTGTGTGTGTGCGTGTGTGCGTGTGTGTGTGTGTGTGTCTACCAGCAATCTTGTAGTAAGCATCCTTGCTTCTTTGTACACCGGTGCTATCATTTCCGTAGGATAAAATCTCCAGAGTGGGGTTGTGGGTTCAAGCTAATGTGTCTTTTAAGCTGAACAGATATTGCTGGCAGGTCTTCGATAGGATTGAGCCACTCCCCTCTGTCAGTGAGATCCCCTGGGGGTGCGTCTCTGCCTCCCTGCTGGCTCCGGCCACTGCTGCTGTCTCTGGTCTTTGCTACGCTCACTCTGCACAGAGTGTCTCCCTGTTTTCATTTGCACCTCCTGACCCTACGGTGTGAGGCTGAGCACTGTTGCTTTTGTTTGACAGGCCCTGAGGCACCTGATGGAGCCTGGGTTGCAGAGAGCTTTCCAGAGGCCAGGCACTCTGAGTATGGATGAAATGGCTTAGGCTGGAGAAGGGGAGGAGAGCAGTGCAGAACAGCAGGGTGGAAGCTGAGGGGCTCTGAGTGTGCCCAGAGACTGGGGGTGAGGACGGGCAGTGGCAGGGGTTGTGCACAGGATGAGGATGTGGCCTAAGACCTCCATGTAGATGCCTTTAAATGGGACAGCTGGGCTTACACTAAGGCACCCTCAAGGGTTTCTATTCCAACCCAGCTCAGGCCAACGTCTCAGAAGCGCCCCTGCCCCTGTGGGCCTCCATTTCCTTATCTTTAGCTCCAGGGAGTTGGCCCAGTTGATCGCAGTCCTTTTAGTTCTAGCATCTTCTGAGTGGTCAGCAAAAGCCTGCACTAGCAGCCCCTTCTATAAACATTAATTCACGAACGATGTTAGAGGCTGTGGGAGCCCTAGAGAGAATCCTGTGCAACGGGCTCGTTTTCAGAGAGATTCCCAAGCACTCGTTAACTGACCCTGGGGCCCACTTCCGGTGGTGAATGTGCGGAACCTGAAAGAGAGGGCTGGTGAGAGCTTGGCCTCAGCGTGACTTGGGCCATGAGGCTGGGTTCAGGGGACTGCTTGCCACCCCTTCCTCCAGGCCTCTGCTCCTGTGGGCAGGAACGCCCACGCCCACGCTCCCCAGGCGCCCAGGCCAGGATTCTATACGGTGTCCTCATCTCTTCCCCTCCCCTCTGCCCCATTCAACCAAAGGAAGATGTCCTGCTCACTCCTCCTGTTGAAAGACCAGGAGAAGGTGTGGCAGGAATGGCAGGAGCATCCTGCCTGGGAGATCAGGAGGCCACGGAGTGTGCAGGGGTGGTGACCTCCTTCCAGCAGCAGGTCCAAGGCACGGGGGTCCTGAGGGCCAGATGGGAGGCTTACGTGGGGCACCCTGCCTGGGGATTTTTTCATATGGGGTCCTGCCGCAGAAGGTGCCTGCCATGCAGAGGGGAGCTGGCAGCAGCCAGCCACCCGAAGACTCCCCCAACCCACTTCTCCCCACACAGCAAGGAGTGCAGAGCCCGGGAAGCTCTGGGCAGTGGCTCCAGGGACCTGTGGGCTGCAGACCGCCTCTCCAAGGCAGCCCCAGCCTGTGGGCGCCCGGCAAGCCATGGAGCAAGGTTGAGATGGTGACGAATATTGTGGACTAGACGTCTAAAGGGGTTGAAAAGCGATGGCATTTGAGATGTAAAATGGCTGTGAGACTGTTTATTACCGAAGGGCCAGGCTGGGTGAGGACATGGATGAGGTCAGCAGACTGGACAGGTTAGCAATGGGGCCAAGTGTTCTCCAGGGCCTCCAGGCTGGCCCTAGAAGCCAGGTCCTCCCAGGGAGGAGGGCTTTCAGCCCCACCCTCAAACCCCTGCCCTGTGTCCCGCCAGCCTAGCACCTCTTGGCGTTGCTCCTCTAATGAGACCTCGGAACGTTCTCCTTTGCTGACTCAGGCTCTCAGGGCGGTGGCCTCCTCCTCAGCTGTCCAGATCATTAGTGAAAAGGTTAATGGATCCCGCTGGGCAAAAAGCCTGGGTATTTTAGGGACCTGCCGTCCTCTGTCCACGTACCCAGGTAGGGTCCCTGCACCCAGCAGAGCACAGACTTGGGAGAGGAGGCCCCAGCCTGCAGCAGAGAAAAAGGGTGAGGCGGCCCTGGGTGTGTGCAAAGGATGGAAAATCGGCCAGGAACAGCACCGCCAGCTTCATTCTCAAGGTTGGGGGTGGGACTTGGACTTATGGAATGTCCCAGGCTATGCCTTGCCACCACCTCCAGTCAGGACCTGGGACCTTCTCTTCTCCACCACCATTCCCAGGCCTGCCTGCAGTGGCTATCTCCAAGCCACCCTTGCTGCTCTGCAGGAGGTGACCGGCTCCTGCTCCATGCTCTGGGATCGTGGCTTGCCTCGGGGAAGACAGGCCTGGGGTTCTTTAGCCCCAACTCTCAGGGACAGTGCTGGGAGTCCCAAACCAGGCCTTGTCTGCCGCCTCCTCACCCTGGCCACACACTCGTCTGCAGAACAGATGGGTGAGCTAATGAGTAGATGTGCCAGGTTCTGCCTGGATCCAGTGGTCCCAGTGGGCCTGTTGTGCCCTGTGCACCTCTCCCCAGGCACAGCCTCGTGCCTACTTCCTGTGTCCCTGCTATGCTAGGCTCAGCCTTGTACCTGGCCTGGCCAGAGACGCAGTGCCACCTCGTAGCCAGGAGGAGGATATGCAGTGAAGACACAAAGACAGGGTAATCCTCAACGGCTCCAGCATGCACCCTCCACTTCCCGACATCCACTCACAGCATCTGGGTGAGAGGAGCCCTTGGGAACTTGGAGAACGTGGAATCCAGCCCTGCACTCCCGGCATCCTGGGCTCACACCACCAGGTGACTCTCAGGCTGAGGCTGGAGAAGAAGCCCTCGATGTGGCAAGCCAAAGCCAAGGGGGAGGTGGCCTCCTGCCTCTCACTCCCGCAAGACCAGTGCAGGGGCCAGCCCCTCCCGAAGCCGCCTTCACTCTGTCCTGACACACAAAGGACTAGGCTCACAGCTATCTGAGTGCCCATCACGTTCTGTGCAGACCCTGGCGAAACCCCGTGTGCCCCCCAGATGGGGCATGAGGGGTCTCACCCAGATCTGGGCTGCCATTGCCTGTCACAGCATCCGTACATAACTGGCGCTCAATTATTGCTCTTCTTCTCCAACTTCTCCTTTGCCTCTGCTGGGCTGGGGGAGGGGCCTTTACCCCCATCTGCAGGCCCCATCTCATTCTCCCAGGCCTAGGCCCTGAGCTCAATCCTGTAGCCCCCCCAGGTCCCCTCTGATTTCTAGCCCAATCCTATCCATTCAAGAGAAGGAAAGGCCATAAATCCTGGCAAAGATGTGGGGCCCCGACCCCTCTCCAGGGATGTGCACACGAACCCTTGGCATTTGTCCCTCCTCAATTGGGACAGCAGTGTCCGGCTTCAGGAAAAGGGTCCTCTCCAACGCTGCTGAGGGAATGGAGATCAGGGACAATGGGACGGTTACATTGATTTGGAGTCATCTGGAGTCACATGGCCTTTCCCAGGGGCAAGGAGTGCCTGATGTGTGCCTGCTCTGTTTAGCCTCCACAGTGTGGAGAAGGAGATGGGGGCTGGCCTCCTATGAGGGTCAAGCTGGAGATCCCCAGTTTCACCACCTTGGAGCTCCAGGTCTGATGCAGGAAGATCACTGAAAAAAAGCAGCTTGAGTTCACCCATCCACTGTGGCGATTATTAGCTTGGTACCAGCGGGACAAGAGAAGAACTGGGGGCTTAAACGTGGGGCTCCCCAGGGGCTGGCTGCAGATTTTAGAGGTGTCGGGGACAGGCCCTAGCTTAGCAGTTTCTCTTTTTCCCTGTGCTTAGCACCCAGCCCCCTTCTCACTTCTTCTACCCATATGCTGGAAGAGATGGTCTCCTGTCTCCCTTACCCTCGGCACTACCCCCATCCCAGCCCCACTGATATTACAGAAAGAAATGGAGAAGGAGCTCAGAGCCCCCTCGTAGTGCCTTCCTGCAGTAACCTGCCTTGGGGAATGGTGAAGGCCTCCTCCATCACAGCTGCTGAGCCCAGAGGCCCCACGGGCCCTGCTACTCTGAGCTTTAAGATGTCATTAAAAAGATGAGTCTAAAAGAAAAATCTATTAAAATTCACAATCCACATGCCCATTTTTCTACCTTGCCCGTGTACCCAAGGGAACCTGTACAAGAGTACACCTGCAGTGTTGTGTGTAGCAGCAAAACATCGAGAACAATGGAAATGGCACGGACTGTAGTGCCACCAAGCAGGCTGGGACCCCACTGAGAGGATGTCCCACACGCCACCTGCACATGGGCTCCACTCCCGCTGCCAGGAAGGAGCGCGAGGTGCAGAGTCCCCTCCACTCTTCCCCAGGGAGTAGCACCACACCACTCCCTCAACACAGAGGGCCCCCTGCTCCAGGGCATGTTCGCTGTCTCTGCAGCCACCCTGTCTGGTCATCTCCTCTTGAGGACTCAGCCCCCGGACTCCCCAGTGTGTGCTGTGTGCTGGCCTGGGCTGAGCACCCAGAACCTAACAACAATGCCTAACACTTGTGCTCATCAGCTGGGCTCCCATCACAGAGCCGCACGGACTGTGGGACTAGAACAGCAGAAATCCATTGTCTGGCAGTCCTGGAGGCTGCAAGGCTGAGTTCAAGGTGTTGGCAGAGTTGCTTTCTCACAAGCCCTCTCTCCTTGGCTTGCAGGTGGCCGCCATCCCCTGGTGTCCACACACGGTCGTCCGTCTGTGTGTCTGCGTCATAAACTCCTCTTCTTATAAAGACGTTAGTCATATTGGATTGGTGACCTCATTTGAATTCAATGACTTCGTGAGGTCCTGTGTCCTAATCTATGCACACTCAGCGGCACTGGCGGTAGGACTGTAACTGGTGAATTGTGGGGGAACACAGTTCAACCCATTACACTTGTCCAGCACCGACCATGTGTGAGGCAGTACTCGAAAGGCTTTAACTCACTCATTTCTCTCAACATCCCTCAGAGGTGGGAACTATTTTAACCATCCTCATGTGACAGATGAGAAAACTAAGGCTCAGAGGCAGGACAGCAATTGTGCAAGGTCGCCAGCACCTACACTGGCTTGTGTGTGCTCATTGATGGCCTCAGCTAGAAGCTGTGCCCCATGAGGATAGCAGTTGATTGCACCATTCCCAATGCCTGGCACAGAGAGAGTGCTGAACGAGGGAATGGTGGCCAGAGAGGAGCTGCCCTCCAAGGACTGCAGCCCCGCAGAGGCCTCCCTTTCAATTCTCAGCTCAGAGCTGAGCTCTCTGGCCCCCTGGCAACCAGCCCCTGCTCCCCGGGCCCCAGGCCTGCCCAGACACAGGAGCCACAGGGCCACACAGACGGCAGAGCCCTTTGGTAAAAATCAATGCCATCGCCAGTGAGCAGCTGGGCCAAGCTTCCCAGAGCTCCACGGTATCCCAGCAACAACACGCACATCCCCTTGTCTGTGCGCTCCTGAGAAGATACTGCTCCCAGACACCAGAGCCCAGCGAGTCCCAGCTTGGCTCAGGAGCCACTGAACCTGCAGCCTCCACCCAGGCTGGTATGGGCTGGGCAGACCTCCTGGGCCAGAGACAGACCTGGGGGTGGGGGGAGGCTGAGAATGGGATCCAGGTTAAAGACCCCACCCACCACCACAGGCCCCCAGGTCGGCCGCCCTCCTGGTGGGCAGTTAATCCTCTTAGATCAGGGCAAACTGCAGGGAGCCTGTCTGCCATGTGAGCAGTTACGATTTGACAGGTGTCTGTAAGCAGATGCATGTGCAGGATGCTTCATGGAGATGCAAAGTAGTTGAACCAGGAAAGCATCATTCTCATTCACCTCGATCAGCTACAGAAGTGGACATGGACCCAGACCTGGGCAAGAGCCCAGAGGATCCGCTCCCTGTCTCATCAGCCTGTGTGGTCAGGTGCCCAGTTCCACAGCCAGGGAGTCTGGCTGGCCGGGAGAACTTCCTAGAGCCCCTTGCCAGTGTGGGGCTGCCAGCCCTGGGCCCAGGGGAAGGGGAGCAGGAGGCTGGAGCCCAGCTCCAGACTCACGGAGACTGCAGAGCTCCAGCCCTTCCTGAGGCTCTGGACTCACATATGTTGAGGTCGCCTATGTCACTGTTTCCTTGGCCTTGTTTGCTCCGTTGCTAATGCTCTTTACTCTCCGACTTTTAACTTTTCAGAAATCTTTGGAGCTCCTTTCCTGTTTTACCTCGCCCATTGATTGAGGAAGCTGTTGGTTCATTTCATCCTGTGTATTTTTCTTGTCTTACATTTACAGTGTATTGTTTTGCTTCCATCCCATTGTATTTTGAAGAATCTTCTCTATTTGGCCTTGTCTGTGGGTGGCAGCATTTTTGGAGAAAGGGCCCAGGTTTTGGAGTTGGGCAGACCCTGGCCTAGCTATAGCTCTGCTAGGCTGGTAATTTTTTGGCCTCTTACAGTCATTTTAAGTCTCTGAGCCTCAATTTCCTCCTATTAAAAATAGGAATAGTCGTACCTGTGGGAAGGTTCAGGCCTGTTCAGTGTTGTTAATTTAAAGCGCCTGGGACCGGGCCTGTCCATATGGGGGCCCGTCATTGCTAGCAGACGTCAGTGCTGGCACCAGGAGTCTGGGCTTCTGAAGAGTCCCAAATTGTGAGACCAGTGGTTTTCTTTGTCTTCCCGTCCCACACCTCAGCGGCTGTGAGGAGGGTCTCAGCCACATGCCAGGAACCTCAGTGTTCCCCCTAGATAAGGCACAGAGCTGTCTCAGCTCTGCCGGAGCCACACCACCCCTTGCCCGCTTTGGGACACTGCTCGGTCTGGCAGTGGTAGGGGAGGAGAGCTGTCAGTCAAATGCTGTGCCTCATCTCCTGCGGCAGGATTGGACATTCAGCCCTAGCGGGACCTATCAGCATCCTTCCCCAGTGCTTTTGGACTGGACCTAAGGCTTGAGGCACCTGTCCTCTTGGAGGGGCAGCTCTGAAGCAAGGGTCTGCCACTGTCAGGAGCCTAGAGGGGAAGAAGCTGGCCTGGCCAGGCCCCAGAAGTGGATGAGAGAGAGTCTGGGCATGCTGAGCCTGCTGCCAGGGCCCCTTGGACGCAGCAACGGTTTAGTTCTAAGAGCCCGTCAGCTGGTTTGAGCTTCTGACACTCGCAGCCAAGAATCCTAACTCAAACACCCACTGCTCTGCCAGGCCACCAAATGGGTTCCCATAACCTGAGCTCCCTCTCCAATTCAGACAGACTCTGGAGGGCTCCCCAGGGAACACATGATCGAGCCCACTTACCAAGCCAGCAGGCTTCTCTCTCCAGGAAGGCACCAAACTTTTCATGGACCAGCTCACGAGCTAGAGCCTGGGGTGGCTCCACACCTCAAGCAAGCAGGCTCCTTCACACAGGAGGACACCCTGGCAGGGGTGCCTGAGAGCAGGGCCCCACAGGCCTGGGTGAGTAGGGCATCTAGGTGGCTCATGAGGACACTGCATATTCTGAGTCTCAATCCCTAGGAAGGAGGCCAGGGTGTGTTCTGGGAGCTGGGAACAGGGCAGATCTGTGGGTGTCGGGGTATGAGGTCTGCACCCAGTCAATCAGCCTCAGGGTCCAGGGCATGTGCCCTTCCTCACTGCAAGAGAGGGGCCAAGGCAGGGAGCCAGGACACAGGGTACAGAAGGCATACAGTCAGATGGATGGGACCAGCAGGGACAAAGGGAGACACACCAGGCCCAGGGCTGTGGCAAGCCCATCGAGGGACTCTCTGCCCCCTCAGTAGTGCCCTCATGCTGTTCAGCAGCCAGGCATAGGTAGAGGGTCATGGTGCAGCCAGGCGGCCCCAACATCAGGGCAGCGGACACGGAGGATGTCAGGGCCCTCTCCTCTAACCATCTCAGGTGCTGTTCTCTATCACCTCATCAGGAGCAGGATCAACTGCCACGGCCTCCGCGGTAGGGACCTTTCTCCACAAGATTGTGCTTATACATTTCTCATTGTCATAAAAGAACGCTCAAGACTGGGCAATTTATAAAGAAGAGCGGTTTATTTGGTCCACAGTTCTGCCGGTGGTACCGGAGGCATGGCAGCAGCATCTGCTGGGGGTCAGGGCCTCGGGAAGCTTCCACTCCTGGTGGGAGGGGAAGGGTAGCAGAGGTGTCCCACTGTGAGAGATGGAGCAAGAGAGGGGAGCCGGCCAGGCTCTTTCTAACAATCAGATCTCACGGGAACTCACTGCCACAGGGAAGGCACCAGGCCATTCATGATGGATGGGCCCACGTGACCCAAGCACCTCCCACCAGGTCCCACCTCCAGCATTGGGGGTCACATTTCAATATGAGATTTGGAGAGGACAAACATCCAAACCATGTCAACCACCCTACAAGAACCAGCGCCTGCCTTTCTGACCTCCCCACTCACTCTGTTCCCCCTTCCCCATGATCGCCACCCTTGTCCTTAACAGGCCATGCAGTCCCCACCCAGATGGGAACGCAGGAGCGCTGAGCAGCCTCTGGCTGCTGAGAAGGACGGGAGGCTCTCAGGCAGGGCTTCACTGAGGAGGGACATCTTCAGCTGGGAACAACTCTTCCACACAGCACCCATGTTGTTTGTCTACACTTGGGTTTCTCTGCTCTCAAATAATGTCCCGGTCAGCCCAAGAGGGCACTGTCCTCTCATCAAGCTGTGAGAGTCCAGAAGAAGAGGAGCCAGCCAGGGGATGGGAGAAGGGGGAGGAGTCCAGCTAGGGGAGGAGAAAAGGGGGAGGAGCTCAGCAGGGGAGGGGAAAGAACTGGGAGTCCAGCCAGAAGAAGGGGGAAGGGGAAGGAGCTCAGCAGGGGAGGGGAAAGAGGGAGGAGTCCAACTGGGGGAGGGGGAAGGGGGAGGAATCTAGTCCTCGGGGAGGAGGGAAGGGGGAGGAGCCCAGCCAGAGGAGTGGGGGAAGGGGGAGGAGTCCAGCCAGGGGAGGGGGAAAAGGGGAAGAGCCCAGCCAGGGGAGTGGGTGAAGGGGAAGGATCTCAGTAGGGGAGGGGTAAGGGGGAGGAGCTCAGCCCAGTGCCCCCTTCTGGGCTGTACTGCATGAGAGATGAGAGTGGCTACCAGCTAGACCAGCCATGCCTACACCACCAGGTCCCACCAGAATTGTGGACGGGCCAAGTGCAATGGCTCATACCTGTAATCCTAGCCCTTTGGGGAGGCTGAGGTGGGTGGATCACCTGAGGTCAGGGATTCAAGACCAGCCTGGCCAACATGGTGAAACCCCATCTCTACTAAAAATATAAAAAATTAGCCAAACGTGGTGGCGGATGCCTGTATTCCCAGCTACTTGGGAGGCTGAGGAAGGAGAATTGCTTGAACCTGGGAGGCAAAGGTTGCCATGAGCTGAGATCACACCACTGCACTTCAGCCTGGGCCACAGAGCAAGACTCGGTCTCAAAAAAAAAAAAAGTGTGGGCGGTGATGGACCTGTACCCCACTCTCCGTCCACAAAGCGATCCGGAGCACATCTCAGCCCTGTAAGGGAGCCGCGGCGACCCTCAGGTGGATGCAGGGGAGATGCCGCTCATGGAGGCAACACCCATCAGGCCAGATCCAGAGACACTGGCAGGGCTGCCTCCTGGGAGACCGCAGAGAGACCTTCTGGAGCAGGCTCGTCGGAAGGAAGAGCATCCCTGTCTTTATACTCGTCTAACCCAGAGTCACCCACTCCTCTCCAGGCACCAACTAAATCCATACGCGGTGAGGCAGGTTTTAAAGCCATCTTCTAACTCCTGTCTCAGGACCAGGAAAATGTCTCCTTCTATTTACATAACAGAGAGAAGCCCCTCACAGAGCAAGGGAGATGTGCCTAGAGGAGGCTAGTGCGCCCGAAACAGCCTGCAGAGTCAGAGGAGCACAGACACACATTCAGTCCCCGCAGGGCGCCGCTCTGGTGGGGCACCTGTGCCAAGGCAGGCAGGTGTGAAAGCACGTGACCTGGTGGGGAGAGGGCCAGTGTTGGATGCATGTGGTGTGTAGCTGTGTAGGGGCTGCGGATGTGGCTGGAAAAGTGGGGGCGTGGAACTCAGTCAGCCTAAGGGTTTAGCTGTCACTCTGGGAGGATTTTTGTCAGGAATTCCAGACAAGGATTGAATGTCCTAAATTTGACCACAAGTCTTCCTTGTTCCAGGAAAGAATGCACCAGACCCTGCATGATTGTTTATTCACATCCACTTAGCAAGCTGGGCAGCAGAACCAGAACCAGGATGCAGGACAAGGACAGGGGGCATGAGATGGGCACAGGATGCCTCCCAATCGAGGCTGCTCTGAGGGTTTCAGAAGCGGGACACTCGTCCCTTCAAGCCTCCATAGTGTGTGAACTGTAGGACTATAGGGTGCAGGTCACCTCGGAGCTCAGTGTCCAAACCAGTGAGGCACAGATTCGGCCTCCCTCCTGCCCAGGCTCACCAGAGACGCTGGCTGTGGGCAGAGATGACCTGAAGCCAAGAGCTGTGGTGCAGCGGGGAGAGGCTGGGCCCACCGCCATGCCTTTGTGGTGGGGCTGTTGTCAGATTCCAGCTGGAAACAAAGACCCTCCAGGCCCAGCCCTGGAGGAAGAAAGAGGCATTAGAGAATGGGGGGGGGGGGGAAAATGTGCAGAGGCCCCGAAGCCTCCTTTCCAGCCAGTGACGCCAGGAAGCACCAGGGGCGGCAGCAGACAGGCCATGGTGTCCTCTGAGACTGGGTGAGGCTCTATGGCCTGAGTGCCTGACACAGAACCAGGCACACAGGGCCACCCCCAGCGGATGTGCTTTACTCCACCTGCTCTCAGAACCCGGAAACTACATGTTCCTATTCTTTGGATAGGGTGACAATCCTTAGCTCCATAGCTCAGTGGTGCAGGTCAACGTGGTAAGGGAGGTTCAGTGCCCAGCCCAGTGCCTGGCACCCGGGGCTGCTCACCACAGCCTGGGGATGTATGCCATCCCATCATCCTCATGGCTGGCACCCTCAGTATCCACCTCAACTCCTATCCCTGCACCCAGGGCCCTGGTGTTCTCTCCAAAGCCTGGAACTGATCTCTTTATGTCCTTGCTGAAAACCTGCCCATGCCTCCCCATGTCCGGCACTGTCAAGGGCAACTTTCTTAGCCTAACATACAAGGCCTGTTACTCACCCTGGCCAGGCTTCCTGGACACGCCATCAACGACAGCTCCACAAGCCCTCCGGTTCTCCGAGCACAGAAGCTTCATGCCCTGGTCTTCCAGACCTCTGTGTCACTGACTGGGCTGGGGCCTTCGTGCACCCATCAGGGAGACAGTAGAGCAGCGAGAGTTTGGGCTTCAGGCATGGATTCATATCCACCGACTCCTGACAGTCTCGGGCAGAGCAGCTGCCTGCCTGCTTCTCAGATCCCTGATATAGAAAGCAAGGGGCTGTGATGACAGCATAAAAGCATGTGTCGGCCACACACAGGCTTCCCACGACTGCCTCTGCCCTTCACATCTCTGTTGCCTTTCCCCTAGTTCCCCCAACTGAACAATCTCCCGGCTGGTTTTGATGCTGAGCTCCGGGATGACCTTCACCCTACAGTCCTACAGTTCACACACTATGGATGCCTGAAGGGACAGGTGTCCCCATTTCTGAAACCCACCGAGCAGCCTTGATTGGGGGGCATCCTGTGTCCATCTCATGCCCCCTGTCCTTGTCCTGCACCCTGGTTCTGGTTCTGCTGCCTCCTTGGCATGCTGCCACTGCCTGCTAAGTGGATGTGAATATTTTCCCAAACAATCATGCAGGGTCTGGTGCATTCTTTCCTGGAACAAGGAAGACTTGTGGTCAAATTCAGGACATTCAATCCTTGTCCTAAATTCCCGACATAGAGTAGGACTTAAGACAGCACATTGTGTGTCGCTGGTCCCAGGGATTTCTCAAGCAACTTCAGTGGGTCGAATCAGAGTGAGCCTCGGAGTTCCCAGGACGGAAAGTCCCTCTCTCCCGTGGGTGCCTCAGGAACACAAAACACTCTTCTCCAGGAGGCCGCTGTGTGCAGGTGGATGGCTGGCAATGGCGCAGTTACTTGCCTCTGTGGTGGGGACCAGGCTAAGGATGAATCCAGTAGCAGAACCAAGAGATTCCCAGAGGAGGACTGGAGCTGGTTCTTGGTGACATCATTTGAATGGCTGGATCAAGCCTCACCTGCAGCCAGCAAGATGACCTCTGGCCTTGTCAGGAACAGGAGCCAATCAATTCCCTTTAGAGTTGAAGCCAGTTTAAGTGGATTTCTGTTACTTACAATGCAGATGCACAGTGGACACTGCTGCCTCACACAGGCTTGTGCATGGCACACACGCAGTCAGTGGCACCTATTCCAGGAAGCTCAACTTGCGGTCATAAGGCAGATGTCTTCTTTGCCCACCCCTGTCCCATCTGCATCCTTGAATTCTCAAGAAAGAGACTATGTTCAGGCACCCTTGCATGCTCAGAACCTTGGTGTGGTATGCCCAACACACACCAGTGCTCAAACACGTAAGCCGAGTGAATGGTCACTCCGGGATGTAAGCAATGTGAAATTCAAAAGTGGTGAGCACGTCAAAGTTCAGCCTGCGTGCCAATTCCTACTCAGCCCCTCAGCATCCAGGAGAATATCAAGGTGTACAGAGGATTCTGAAGGAGAGAGTTTAGGGTGCATTTATTTGGAGAGAGCCTTTGCTATACTGTGCACACTCCTATTCCAAGGAGGAAGAGTGGGGTGCCACCTCCCTCACCTCTAGCCTCCTGAGAGTGCTCCCGTGGTGTCACGTGGAGGCCCTGCACACTGACAGCTGGGGTCCGCTTCCCACATGGGAGCCAGTGTCAGCGGAGTCAGACCCTGAACCGACTGCGGCACTGTGTTCGGCCTGCCTCCCAGAGTCCCGTGGGGCCGAGGATGCAGGATGCTCCTGAGGCCCTGAGCCTAAGCAGATATGAGGACTCCACAAGGGGGCTGCATGCAATGAACTTGCAGAAAAAAACTAAGGCTGAGGACACCAGAGGGGCCTGAAGAAGAGGAGACACATCAGCCCCATCGCAGGAGTTGCAAGTGAAAAACACCAGCAGGGAACCTTCGGGGAACCATGGAGCGGTCCCCTGAGAGAGGCAGTTTCCCGCACCTCCGGGCCGACGGGAAGCTGGCCCACCTGCTGGCAAGGGGGGACTCCGGATGGAGAAACAGAAAGGCGGCCTCACCACGAGGAGTCATGCAGGCACATTGGAAGTCTAGGCCATTCTCGTGAGCTGGACGTGCTTATTTCTGAATGGCAGCTGTGAGAGCCTCTTGCCTGAGCATGAGCTGAAAGGTGCTGAGACCAGGCCAGTTTTCACATGGGGAGGGTGACACCTTCTCCAGCCAAATGCATTATAAGGGGCCAGTGGGAGAAAGGCCGTTGTGTTTCGATTCACTGCGAGGGGTGTTTGCTCCCCGATCCAGATGAACACACGTTTGGCTCCCACTGGCTGTACATGAATGTGCCTGTGGCTCAGGCTCCTGCCAGTGCACCGTTTTACAACATGCATCTTTTTTTGTGTGTGTGACTTAATAACTGTGCAAGGTGATAACACCTTATTGGTTGCCATTTCTTTAAGGACTTACAAACTGAAACACTTATTTAGACACCAGTTCTTGGTGTGTTTCCTTTTTTATTATTTTTATTTTATTTATTTATTTATTTTTGAGATGGAGTCCGGGTCTGTTACCCAGGCTGGAGTGAAACGGCATGATGTCGGCTCACTGCAACCTCTACCTCCTGGGTTCAAGCGATTCTCCTGCCTCAGCCTCCCGAGTAGCTGGGATTACAGGTGCCCACCACCATGCCCAGCTAATTTTTTTGTAGTTTTGGTAGAGATGGGATTTCTCCATGTTGCCCAGGCTGGTCTCGAACTCCTGACCTCAAGCGATCCACCCGCCTTGGCCTCCTAAAGTGCTGGGATTGCGGGAGTGAGCCACTGCACCTGGCTTGGTTTGTTTCCTTTTAAACAACGTCCATTTTCACTTGCTTTGAACACTTTATTTGGGAGAATGAGAGTTCTGACAAGCCCTCACACTGATGTCAGTTCTCCCCATCATCTTTATGGAGCTCGTTATTTCCCATCTGTGGCTGCTTTTCTTTTGATTATGTTCCATTCCTTTATGTGGCTCTTACCAGGACCCCTGGCCCGTGGATGGGCCAAGGCATAGGCTCTGAGACCGCCAGCCTGGGCTCAAGACCAGTTCACATGCTGCTCCAGGATTTCAGGCCAGGTCCTTACCTCCCTCACCAAGGGCCAAGAGCCTCATCTGTTAAGTGGAAATAGTAGGCGATGGCCATGAGCAGTAGAAAGAACAGCCTTCACACGACTCAGTGCTTCACGTGGCTCACTGCTCCACGCGTAGCTTCTGATGCTGCCGAGCATTTGCAACAGCCGTGTCTCAGCCTCACGACTGTGACCTATGGTTCCTTCTTCCAGGGTTGAGATGACATGCAACTACTTTTCCTTGTACTTTTTAAAATTTCCGTTTAAATCATCAGGAATTCATCGTGATGTCTGGGATATGATATGGATTAAAATTTCTTTTTCTTCTAGATTAAAATCCAGTTTTCCCATCTACATTTATTTAATAGCTTCCCCATACAGAAAGAAATGACCTTGTAAATTCAGTTGCAAACCTGGAACTTGCTTGACGATTCATGGATTTCTTTGGACCTCTGCTGCAGAGATTCGTGTTAAAACCATACTCCTCAGATCACAGCTTTTGTTAACACAGATGCGTGTTCACAGACACCTCTGACTTCTTTTTCCCACTTAATTTTTCCCATCTTCTCATATCATCCCGCCCACGACCTCTACAGGTGCTTCCTCTAAGTCTGGTCTCCTTAAAGACGCATGCTTCCCTGTGAAGTACTTGGGGTGCCACTGTGTATGTGCTGTTGACTTGCACAAACAATGTGGTTCTCTGACTCCCTTCCATTTCGCTTCTCTGTTGTAGCATTGTTTTTGAGCTCTGTCCGCAGAACCACAGACAGCAGGTTCAGTGTTTCCTCCCCTGTGTATTTCATAGTACACCACAGCTTGCATCCATGTTGAACCTGGCAATGAACCCAGAGTTCATCTCCAGCCCTGCTCTCAGAATCAATACCACACACAAAAAGCCTAGTTATGCACACTCCTGCAGCATCCTGTGATCACCTCTCTAGCATTGCTGGGTCAGAGGAAGCATGCACACTCAGCCTCACTAAATGCTGCTCAATTAATTGCCCGGAGGAACGTTCCCATCGATTGTGCCTGATGTTCTAGCACACACCCACATTGCTATTTGGAATCACCCACCTTCTCAACGTCACCACCCTGATGGATGGACAGTGGCATCTCACTGTTGCTTTAATTTGCATTTCTTTGTCCACGGATGTGTTTGAGTCTCTTCTAACACTTGCTAGCCATTTGGGCGCCCCCTTCTGAAAACCACCTGTCTTTTCCTTTCTCGTTTTTCTACTGAGTTACTAGTCTCTTTGTATTGATCAGCAGGAGATCTTTCTATATTCTAATAGTAATCCCTTAGCATTTGTAGGCATCACAAGTGTCTCTTCTCAGTTTGCCTTCTGTTGGCATGGACTGTGGTGTTCTTTTCTTTTCTTTTCTTTCTTTCTTTTCTTTTTTTTTTTTTTTTTTGTGTGTGTGTGACAGAATTTCACTCTGTCGCCCAGGCTGGAGTGCAGTGGGGCGATCTTGGCTCACTGCAAGCTCTGCCTCCCGGGTTCATGCCATTCTCCTGCCTCAGCCTCCCGAGTAGCTGGGACTACAGGTGCCCACCACCGCGCCGGCTAATTTTTGTGTGCTTAGTAGAGACGGGTTTCACTGTGTTAGCCAGAATGGTCTCGATCTCCTGACCTTGTGATTCGCCTGCCTCGGCCTCCCAAAGTGCTGGGATTACAGACGTGAGCCACTGCGCCTGGCCGAGCTATGGTGTTCTTTACTAAACAGATAGCCGTGATTTTGATTTTGCCAAATCCATTCATTTTTCAGCCCTGGTTTGCATGTGGGGAGTTTTGCTTAAGAAAACTTTCCCCTGCTCGAGGTCACCAAGATGTTATCCTGAGTATTCATTGATCAGCTCTGAAGCTTTTCCTTCCATCTGTAGGCTTTTAATCCAGCTGGGGGCCACCTGGGATACTGGGGTGAACTGGAAGTCTGGCTTCAAAAGGAGTCGGTTTTCCCAGCCTCGTTCACTAAACAACCAACCTTGCCCTTTTCCTTTGTGCTGCCACCTCCATCGAGTCTCCGTCTACCCCAGGTCTGTTTTGAGCTCTGTGTTCCACGGTCCTGACGCCCTGGCCTGTGTGGCCCCCAGGACCATGGACTCTGCAACACACCATGGTGCCTGCTCAGGAGTTGCTCTGCCCCTTCTCTGCTCCTGTTGTTCAAAATTGACTTAGTGTTTTGTGTTCGCCCATTTGAGCTGCTATTTAAAAAGTACCATAAACAGGGTAGCTAATAAACAACAGAAATTTTTTTTTTTTCTTTTTTTTGGGACAGTCTCACTCTGTGGCCCAGGCTGGAGTGCAGTGGCATGATCTTTGCTCACTGCAATCTTGGCCTTCAGGGCTCAAGCGATTCTCCCACCTCAACCTTTTGAGTAGCTGGAACTACAAGCACGTCCCATCATGCCTGGCTAATTTTTAATTTTATTTATTTATTTATTTATTGTAGAGGCACGGTTTCGCCTTGTTGCCCAGACTAGTCTCCAACTCCTGGGCTCAAGCGATCAACCTGCCTTGGCCTTCCAAAGTTCTGGGATTACAGGTATGGGCAACTGTGCCCAGCCTACAGCAAAAAAATGTTACTCACAGTTCTGGAGGCTGGCACGTCCAAGATCAAGGTGCTGGTAGTTTCTTTTTATTTTATTTTCCTTTTTTTTTTTTGAAACGGAGTCTCACTTTGTCACCCAGGCTGGAGGGCAGTGGCGTGATTGCAACCTCCGCCTGCCAGGTTCATGAGATTCTCCTGCCTCAGCCTCCCCAGTAGCTGGGATTACAAGCATGTGCCATCACACTTGGCTAATTTTTGTATTTTTAGTAGAGATGGGGTTTCACCATGTTGGCCAGGCTGGTCTCGAACTCCTGACCTCAGGTGATCTGCTCACCTCAGCCTCCCAAAGTGCTGGGATTACAGGAGTGAGTCACTGCGCCTGGCCAAGGTGCCGGCAGTTTCAGTGTCTGGTGAGACCACGTCCTCATAGGCCTCCTCACTGTGTCCCCACGTGGTGGAGGGGGCAAGGCTGCTCTGAGCCTCTTGTGTAAGGGCACTCGTCCCATTCAGGAGGGCAGCACCCTGATGACCTCATCACCTCCCAAATACCTCTCCGTTCCCATTTTTCTACTGGGTTAGTTTCTACTGGCCCCACTTCCTAATCCCATCACAGTGGGGACTAAGTAGTAGCATGTGAATTTTGGGGGGACACAAACATTCAGTTATAGCATTTTTCTTACACCTTGATCCTTCCACATAAATTCACAGTGCATTTGTTCATTTCCTCGACAATTCCAGCTGGAATTTTGGTCAGGATTACATTTAATGCATAGGTGAATCTGGTACAGTTGGGAGCCTGTAACATTAAAGCACCGCTTCATTTAATAATGACTCCAGCTATGTTCTTTTTTTTTTTTTTAAGAAGAAGTCTCACTCTGTCGCCCTGGATGGAGTGCAGTGGCACGATGTCGGCTCACTCCAAGCTCCGCCTCCCGGGTTCACGCCATTCTCCTGCCTCAGCCTCCCAAGTAGCTGGTACTACAGGTGCCCACCACCACGCCCGGCTAATATTTTTGTATTTTTTAGTAGAGACAGGGTTTCACCGTGTTAGCCAGGATGGTCTCGATCTCCTGACCTCATGATCTGCCCACCTCGGCTTCCCAAAGTGCTGGGATTACAGGCGTGAGCCACCGCGCCTGGCCTACGACTCCAGCTGTGTTCTTTACTGGAATGTTCCATGTTTTATAGAAAAACCATGTGTATTCTTTATTATGTGGACTCTAGGATGCGTTTTAGGTTTTCAGGTATTGCAAATGACTTTTTTTCAGTGTATTGGTCACTTTTCGTTAACAACTTTTTCCTGTGAAGCCCTTCACAGTGTTTTTGAAATATTCGCATTTTTATAGTACCTTTGCTGTATATGTTTCTTTACTCCATTTTTCAGTAAAGATAATTTATTTGGTGGCCAGTGTCTCATCATCAATAAGACCAGTGGAGGGTTTAGACCAGCTATTTGTGGGTTGTCTGAAGAGAACTGTATAAATTTGTAGTCGAGGGGAAATTCTCCTGTTACTTCAAAACTTGAAAAGGCAGTAGCGTGGTAAGTACTGATTCTCTGACGAGACTATGAAGCAAGATGTCTGCACTTTCCAGTGCCCAAATTCAACCAATAATAGAGAGAACGGCCTAACCCAAGGGCGGGGCTGGGCGTGGTGAAGTGCCCGCTTGTACTCCTGGGCATGCTGCCTCCCACCACTCTCTGCATTTGCCGTCCAGAAAGCGCCATGGCTTAGTTTTTAGTTGGCTGTGTCACTGGTGTAGAGAGAAGCTGGTGGGCCGGTGAGTTGACCACATATCCAGCAGCCTTGCCTAAGCTCCCTGCTGGTTGTTATCTTGCCTGCTGATGCCACGGGTTTATGTGATGTTATCATCTGCAAGGAATGAGGCCTTATCTTTTCCCTTCTGATCCTGAGGGGTCTTCTGCCACTTTCGTCCCTCAGAGCCTCGGTCCACCCCTTTAGTAGTGGGGCCCATATGGACTTACAGTGAGAAGATTCATCTTCACCAGGACTCCTGGGGCAGTAGGCTTTTGGGGTGTCACAGTTAT
Source organism: Piliocolobus tephrosceles (assembly GCF_002776525.5). Classification (NCBI taxonomy): domain Eukaryota; kingdom Metazoa; phylum Chordata; class Mammalia; order Primates; family Cercopithecidae; genus Piliocolobus; species Piliocolobus tephrosceles. Next base: position 111,456,923 of record NC_045437.1, on the reverse strand, counting down.
GAAGTTAAGAAACTTTCTGTCTACTCTTAGTTTCCTGAGAGTTTTCAAAAGTCATATATAAGCACCGAACTGTGGTTTTCTCAATCTAGGAAGATACTTGAAATCAGCATTCTTAAAAATATATTTAAAAATGGGCCAGGCGCGGTGGCTCATGCGTGTAATCCCAGCACTTTGGGAGGCCGACGTAGGCAGATCACCTCAGGTCAGGAGTCCAAGACCACCCTGGCCAACATGGTGAAACCCCGTCTCTACTAAAAAAATACAAAAAAACTAGCCGGGCGAGGTGGCGGGCGCCTGTAGTACCAGCTACTCCGGAGGCTGAGGCTGGAGAATGGCGTAAACCCGGGGGGCGGAGCTTGCGGTGAGCTGAGATCTGGCCACTGCACTCCAGCCTGGGCGACAGAGCGAGACTCCGTCTCAGGAAAAAAAAAAAAAAATTAGCTGGGTGTGATGGCGGGCGCCTGTAATCTCAGCTACTCGGGAGGCTGAGGCAGGGAGGATTGCCTGAACCCGGGAGGTGGAGGTTGCAGTGAGCTGAGATACATATATTTAAATATCCAAGAGTGCACTTTTTTTCATTAATAGCTAAAAAAAAAAAAAAAAAAAAAAAAACTCTGAGGGAACCCACTGTAGACACTGTAAGGTAGCCAGCCAGGTGAGGATAGTGATGAACCAGCCTGGGCCACTGGCTCCACCCTCAACCCAGCTGGGGACCTAGTGCAGGAGTGGAGAAGCCTCTGGGTGTGAAGAATTAAAATGAGACTGTGGGAAGAAAGGGCATTTCTGCCTGATGTAGAGGGGAGGTGGCTGCTAGTGTGGAGGGGCCTGTTGGTTGTGGCCAAGGGTGCAGAGTCCAGTGTGAACCCCATGGCCTCAGTGAGCCATTGCCTCTCTCCCTGCACACCGCCCCCCCCCCCCCGCCCCCAACTGCTACAGGACCTAGACCAGCAACCTCTGTGTGTCCTTCAGGTGGGAGGGTGGGGTCAGGTCCTCTAGAGCGAAACCCAGGTAAGAGCTGGTGCGGGAGGATTGTGAGCTGGCCCCAGAGCTTCCCTTCCCTCCCCACACAGCCCCTGCCCTCACTGAGCACCAGCCAGCTATAGACAAAGGGGAAGGCTCTTGGAAGACAGCAGTCCCCAGGCTGCTGGATCCAGAAGGTCTGTGAGGGGCAGGGCCACTTGGTTGGGGGCATCTCAGAGTGACCATCAAGCCCAGACCTTGGGGCTCACTTTGGGCTCTTTGCCCTGGGGCACGCCCATCTCCCAAATCCACTGGAAACATCCCGAGCTGCTGAAACTAGTCCCCCCCATACAGTGCTCAGCCTCAGACAAGGTAAATGATCCCCAGGGGACACTGGTGACCGCCCACAGGTAAACACAGGTGTCTAAGCTTTTGGAAACGGATTGCCTAAGCAGGGAATGTGCTTTCCAGTGGCCACAGTCCCCACCACCCTCTTTTGTTCTGCATCTGCCCTGACTCATTTGTGTCTCATACCTGGGCCCCTCTGGGGATTTGAATTTGCAAATCCCACAGAGGCACAGTTTCAAGTTCCTCCTGCCTTTACTGATCTAATAATGGTTACAGTATGATTTTGTGCACAGGGTCTGCCCTGGGACAAGCCACATGATCTCCATTTAGGGTAGAGCTGCTCCTTCTTCTTCAGAACACCATGCAGGGTGGGGTGGGAATGGAACCAGATAATGACGCTGACACATGTGAAGCACTGTCTCGCTCCACTTCGAGTTTTCTTTCAGTTGCTTGCAACCAGAGGGTCTCCTGCCAGAGCCCTGAGGAAAATGAATAGCTTCTGATTGAGCTCAGACAACCACATCAGAGCAAACCCCTCGGTGAGTCTGTTTATTTAATTGCCTGGTGATGACCGTGTGGTTAACCCCAGCCTGGTGAATCTGTGGGAGATGCACTGGCTTCAATCAAATAGTCTCCAAAATTGATTTATGGACAAGACAGATGACACCAGGATGTTACCCTTCCCAGGATTTCATGTGCTCCCAAGGCCTCAGGAGAAGGGGTCACCAACACAAATGTGGGTCACAAAAACAAGCGAGGTTAGAGGCTAGACACGTGTGAGGAAAATCACATTGCCCACTCAACATATCTTTGCATTATTGTAACAGACATGGGTAGAGAAACTCGGACTAGTAGAAATGAGAACCGTAGCATAAGAATCACTGATGGTGAATGGAGCTGTCAGGCCAGATGCATGCTGCCATGGGGTGGGCAATCTCATGGGACAGTCAGGATTTTCAAGAGCAGCAGAGAAGCTAACTTTTAAATGAAATCTTCCTTTTTTAAAAAAGTCAATTCTCTTAAAAAACACACACGCGTGCGCACACACACGCACACACATATACACACGTGCACACACGCGCACATGCACCCACACACGCATGCACACACATGCACACATGCACACACATACACACGTACACACACATACACACACATACACACACAGACACGTGCACACGTGCGCACACACATACACACACGTACACACATGCACACACATATACACACGCACACACACATACACACACATACAGACACGTGCACACACGCACACACACATACACATACACACACACATGCACACACATACACACACGCACACACACATACACGCACATATACACACACGTGCACACACGCACACACACACATATACACACATACACACACACACACGATGTTGGGGATTTCTCTCTCCAGCCATGATGGTGTGATTGGCACTACCCTTGTCCTTCTGCCTTTAATGGCTTTAAAAATGGGCAAAATACATAAAGCAAAATACGTTGCCAGGCATTGGACAAGAGCCAGACCCTGAGAGAAGGAAGCACGCTGGGGTAGCCCACACACACCCAGACCCCTGGCCTAGGACAGTCACCTGACCACAGCAAGGAGGCCGAGCCCAGCAGGCCCAGCAGAGAGAGTGCAGGTACTGAGTTGAGGCAGAGGTTAGAGTTTTGGGCTGATGAAGCACCTGAAACTTAAATAGGTGGGTGACAAAGAGGAGGGAATTATGTAGAGAGAGTTCGCAGATTTCTGGCTGAGAGCTGGATGGCTCATGCACAGGGGAAGACTGACAGACCCAGCAGAGAGCAGCTGATGCACAGTTGGAAGCAGAACTGAGATACCGAAGTTCACGCCCTGCTTGGAGACATGGGGGTTCTGGCCCAACCAGAGTGAAGAGCCATCTTTAAGACTTTCAGCCAAGCCACTATACAACCCACATTTTACCAATAAGGCCCACATTCTAAAGAAGTGATTCTCAGTTTTGGGGGTGGGCTGCCTTTTCCCCTTGTGACCATGTCTGGAGACATTTTTGACTGTCATCAGGGAAGTTGCTACTGCCTGCCGTCTCGTGGGTGGGGACCCAACATGAGGCTAACCATCCTGCATTGCACAAGACAGCCCCCACCACAAAGAATTTTCCAGCCCAAAATGTCAATAGTATTGAGGTTAAGAAATCTTATCCTAGAGTAAGTGCTACCCCAAACCCCTGTGGGAGCTGGTAGCCAGCCTTCCAGATGACCCCTCATAATGCTCACCTCCTTTTGTTCATACGCTTTTATAGACCTCCCTACCACAAAGAGGTCCAAGTGGGAGGGGCAGAGGCTTCTGGCCAGCAGTCAACAATGAGCAGGGGCTTGCCAACAAGCACATGAGTAGGTCTGCAAGCACATTCTGCAGCCACAATTGAGCCTTAGATGACTGCACCCCCAAACAACAGCTGGATGGCAACCTCCTTAGAGATTCTGAGCAAGAATCATTGAGCTAAGTCACACTCAGATTCCTGATTTTTGAAAATAATGTGACAACAAATGCTTTTGTTTTAAGGTGTTATTTTGTGGGGTAATTTGTTACAGAGCAATAGATAACTAACACAACCCAGCCCTAGCAAAGCCTAACACTAAGCCTTGATAGGATCAGGGACAGCCACCAGTAAATTAACTGTCTGCCAGAACAAAACTCAAAACTCTTTAAAGAAAGAAAACATAAACTAGATTCCTTCAAGTGTATGATCTACAATGACCAGCATATAGTAAAAAATTACCAGACACACAAATAAACAAGTAATATGGCACGATGTTTTTAAATAAAAAAAAAGCACTTGATGGAAAAGATCGTGAGATGACCAAGATGTTGGAATCAGCAGACAAGGATTTTAAAAGCTATATTAAAAATATATTTAAGAACTTAAAGGAAAACATGATCTTTATGAGTGAACAGATGTGAAATTTCAGCAGAGAAATAGACGTTCTGTGAAGGAAACCAGTGGAAATTCTATAACTGAAAACAAAATACCAGAAATCAAAATTTTACTTGGTTAAATTAAACTAGACAGATTCATAAAAATTTCCACCCTGAAGAAAAGAGACTAAACAATAATTGTTAAAACATGAACAGAATCTCAATGACCTGTGTGACAATGTTAAGCAGTCTAACATAAATGTAATTCAAGTCTCACAAGAAAGCAAAGAGAGAGAACGGAAAGGAAAAATATTTTGAAGAAATAATGATTAAAATTTTTCCAAATGTGGTAAAAACAAATGACAACAACAAAAAATATCAACTTGCCAATCCAAGAAACTAAATGAACCCCCAAGCATGATAAATACAATGAAAACCACAAATAGGTACATTATAGTCAAACTGCTGAAAACCAAAAATAAAGAGAAAACTTTAAAAGCAGCCAGAGCAAAATGGCAAAGTAAATGCTGGGGAGCAATGACACAAATGAAAACTGTCTTTTCATTAGAAACAATCAACCAACCACAGAATGACATGGATGAAGAATGAAAAGAACTATAATCCAAGACTTTTATGTCCATCAAAAATATTCTTCAAAAGTGAGGATGAAATGAAGAGATTTTTGGTTATTAAACATTGAAAGAATTAAAAGCCAGCAGACTTTCACCACCAGAAACTCTAAATAGAGTTCTTAAGCTGAAGAGAAATGACACCAGAGGAAACAGATTTACAGGAAGAAATGGTAAGTGCTAAAAAAAAAAAAAAAAAAAAAAAGTAAACATGTAAATTTAAAATACTAGCTTTTTCCTTAATTTTCTTAGAGGACAAATGTCCATTTAAAGCAAATGTAATAGCATTATAAGGTGGGGTTTATAATATATATATAACTAAAATTATGACAATAGTACAAAGGATGGGGAAGAAAATGAAGTTGTACTCTTATTAGTTTCTTAGATTAGTGAAGTGTGAATAGTAATGTGTGAAATGAAACAGTGTTAATTATAAGCAGACTGTGATAAGAACACATATTGTAATCCCTAAACTACTAAAATATAAAAATAAAAAATAATAGCTAAAATGCCAATGACAGAGATTTTCTAAAAGAATACAACAAGATATTCAGTTATTCCCAAAAAAGGCTATAAAAGAGGAAGAGGAGTACAAAGCACATGGAGTAAATATAAAACAAGTAAGCAGATATTAGACTTAAAAACAGCTACACCAATGATTTAGTATAAATGAGCTAAATACTAATAAAAAGTCAGTGATTGTCAGAATAGATTTTTTAAAGCAATGCCTGACTGTATGAGTATAAAATACAAAGACACAGATAGGTTGAAAGTAAACAGATGGAAAAAGATATAGCATGAAAATGGTTAAAATAAGAAACATGGTGTGATTTTATTATAAGAAGACAAAGTAGGCATTGAGACAAAATGTATTTCTTCAAATAAAGAAGGACACTTGATAGTGACAAAATGGTTAGTCCAACAGAAAGTTATAAAAATCCTAACTTTGCACCTAATAATTGTTCCAAAATTCAGAAAGCAAAAATCGATTAAAAGAAAGAGAAAAATAGGCTGGGCACGGTGGCTCACTCCTGTAATCCCAGCACTTTGGGAGGCTGAGGTGGGCGGATCACAAGGTCAGGAGATCGAGACCATCCTGGCTAACATGGTGAAACCCCGTCTCTACTAAAAATACAAAAAATTAGCCAGGTGTGGTGGCGGATGCCTATAGTCCCAGCTACTCAGGAGGCTAAGGCAGGAGAATGGCATGAACCCAGGAGGCAGAGTTTGCAGTGAGCCGAGATCACGCCACTGCACTCCAGCCTGGGTGACAGAGAGAGAGACTCCGTCTCAAAAAAAAAAAAAGAAAAAAAGAAAGAGAGAAAAATAGACAATTCACCAATCATAACTGGAGATCTTAACACCTCCATCTCGGTAATTATAGAACAAAGAGATAAAAAGTCAGTAAGGATATAAAAGATTGGAACAACACTATCAACAAACTTGATCTAATTGACATTTTCAGAATATCTCACTATACAACTTTAAAATACACATTTTTTTCAAGTGCATATGGAATATTCACCAAAATTAACCATATTCTGCACCATAAAATGGCTCAATAAATTTCAAAACATTAAAATCTTACAGAGTGTTTCCTGGTCACAACACAATTAAGTTACAAATCAATAGCAGTAACATATCTAGAAAATTTCTCCAAAGTTTTGGAAAATAAACAATATACTTCTAAATAACTCATATGGCAGGAAAACAGCAGAGAAATCAGAAAATATTGTAACTGAATGATAATGAAAACCAAAAAAAAAAAAAAAACAAATTTTATGGAATACAGTTAAAGCAGTTTCTAGAAAGAAATGTATAACTCTAAACATTCATAATAGGGAAAAACTAAAACTTAACAATTAATAGTTTAAGTGTACATGTTAGCAACCTAAAAGGAAAGAACAATTAAACCTGCAGTAAGTAGAAGGAAAGAAATAATAAAGAGCCCAAATCAATGAAATACAAAACAAGCCAATAAGAGAGAAAAATAACAAAACCAAAAAATACCTCTTTGAAAAATTAATTAAATTGAAAAATCCCAGTAAGACTGATCAAGAAAAAGAACACAAATTACAAAATAATTTTCTGTATGACAAACAAAAACTCTGTGTATTTATGTTGTACAACATGATGTTTTGATACATGTAAACTCAAAATATCTGAAATGGAAGATAACCTATCACTATGGATCCTATAGATACCAAAAGAAAAACTACTAAATACTATGAACAACTTTATGGCAGTAAACTCAACAATTTAGATGAAATGGACAAATTCCCTGAAAAACACAAGTTACCAAAAGTGACTCAAGAAAAAATAGAAAAAATGAATAGCCCTACTTTTCAGTATGCTATTGCTTCATAACCAATCCCGAAGCTTAGTAACTTAACAATTATTTTGTTGTTGCTAAGTTAACTGACCTCAGCTGGGTGGTTCTTCTTTAAATGGTGTTGTCTGGGATGAATCACTCTGGTGCTTTCGACTGGCAACTGGGCCAAACTGGAAAGTTCAAGAAGGCATTAGTCACATGTCTGGTACCTCAGTGCTCCTCCACATGATCTCCCCATGGGAGCTTCCTCATAGCATGGTGGTCTCAAAGCCATCAGACGTTTTATATCATGTCTGGCTTCAAGAGAGAAAGCTAAAATTCTAAAATTTATATGCAAATGCACAGTACTAAAAATAGCAAAACAAACTTGAAAAAGAATAACAAAGTTGGAAGACTCCCAGTATCTAATTTTCAAGACTTACTATAAAGCTATGGTAATCCAAATTAGAATCATTATAGCAAAAAGATAGACACATAGATCAACAGGAAAAAATAGAGCCCAGAAATAGACCCAAACATAGACCCTTAACTGATTTTCAACAAAAGTGCTCAGGCAATTTAATGGGGAAAATGCATTCTTTCTGTATTGCTGCATAACACATTAGCACAAATTTATCAGAATAAAACAACACTGGTTTATTATTTCACATATAATTATATATTTCACATATTTCTATAGGTCAGAAGCCTTTGCATTGTGTAAGTGAGTTCTCAGCTTAGGGCTCAAAAGGCTAAAACCAAGCTGTCAGCCTGCATGTGCTCTCATATGGAACTTAGACTCCTCTTCCAAGCAAGTTCCTTTTGGTCGTAGGATTGAAGCCCTCAGTTCCTGGAGACTGCTCCCTGTTCCCTGCCATGTGGCCCTCTCCGTGACAAGCTCTCTCACTTTGAACTTTTTTGGCTTCTTTTAAGGTCAGGCCAAGAAAGGATAATCTTCCTTCTGACTAACCCAAAGTCAACTGATGAAAGACCTTAATTCCCATTCCAGCTTCTAGAGCCTGCCTGATTTCCTTGACTCATGGCCCCTTCCTCCATTTTCAAAATCAGCAGCAGTAGGCCGAATTCCTGGCACATTACATCATCTGACCTTCTCTTCTGTCTCTCTCATTTGAGGATCCTTGTGATTACATTGAACCAGATAGTCCTAAACCCAGATAGTCTAGGATAATATCCCTATCTTAAAGTCAGTTTGAGGTAGGAGGCAGGACCTGACTCCAGACCAGATAGAAGACTGGCTGAAAACAGGGAAGAGGCCCCAGAAGCACTTCTCTATAAGACAGGCCCAACAGCACCATGACAATTTACCACTGCATGGCAACTCCTGGAAGTTACCACCTTTTTTTTTTTAAAAGAAATTTCTGAATAACCCAACTCTTAATTTGTGTGTAATTAAAACTGGGTGTAAACATGATGACAAAACTGTCCCTGAGCTGCTACTCTGGGCAAACCACTTGTGGGTTAACCCTGTTCTGCAAGGAGCAGTGCCTCTGCTGCTGCTGTACACTACCGCTTCAATAAAAGTTGCTGTATAACACCACCAGCTCACCCTCGAATTCCTTTCTGGATGAAGCCAAGAACCTTCCCAGGCTAAGCCCCAATTTGGGGGCTCGTCTGCCCTGTATCAAGCTGAGCAGAAACCTTAATTCTGTCTGCTACCTTGACTTGTTTCTAACATGTACCATGATATTCAAGGTTCCAGGGACTTTGTAGAGCCATTTCTCTGCCTACCCTAGCAGACATCTTAGAATTTTTCCTACCGCAGAATAAGGGTAATCTTTTAAACAAATCATGTTAAATCATCTGTATAGAGAAAAAGTAAAACTCAATTCTTACCTCACACAAAAATTAATTAAATTCCGAGACGGGTGGATCACGAGGTCAGGAGATCGAGACCATCCTGGCTAACATGGTGAAAGCCTATCTCTACTTAAAAATACAAAAAACTAGCTGGGGGTAGTGGCAGCGCCTGTAGTCCAAGCTACTCGGGAGGCTGAGGCCGGAGAATGGCGTGAACCCGGGAGGCGGAGCTTGCAGTGAGTTGAGATCCGGCCACTGCACTCCAGCCTGGGTGACAGAGTGAGACTCCGTCTCAAAAAAAAAAAAAAAATTAATTAAATTAATAATAGATGTAGGCTGGGCACAGTGGCTCAAGCCTGTAATCCCAGCACTTTGGAAGGCCGACACGGGCAGATCACAAGGTCAGGAGATTGAGACCATCCTGGCTAACATGGTGAAACCCCGTCTCTATTAAAAAAAAAAAAATACAAATAATTAGCTGGGCAAGGTGGCAGGCACCTGTAGTCCCAGCTACTCAGGAGGCTGAGGCAGGAGAATGACATGAACTCAGAAGGCAGAGCTTGCAGTGAGCTGGGATAGCGCCCCTGCACTCCAGCCTGGGTGACAGAAACTCTGCCTCAAGAAAATAATAATAATAATAGATGTAAATGTAAACACTATATAACATAAACATCAAAACTAAAGCTATAAAAAGATATACGGATGACTAATAAGAGCATTAAAAGATGTTCAACATCATTAGTTATTTAAAAAAATGCAACCACTAAAATGGCTACAATTAAGAGAGAGAGAGCAAGAGAAAGAAAGGGAGGGAGGAAGGAAGGGGTGAAGGAAGGAAGGAAAGACAGAAAGAGTTGGTGAGGATGTGAAGAAATTGGAACCCTCATGACCTTGCTGGTGGGAATGTCAAACGGTGCAGCCACTTTGAAAAACAATATGGTGGCTTGTCAGGTAAACATAGAGTTGCCATGTGACCCAGCAATTTCATTCCTAGGAATATGCCAAAGAAAATTGAAAACATGTCAAACAAAAACTTGTACACACATTTCAGAGAAGCATTATTCATAATAGTTAAAAAATAGAAACAATCCAAATGGCCATCAACTGATGACAATATATGGTACATCCACACAATGGAATGTTATTTCATCATAAAAATGAATGACTAACTTTTATATGCTTCAACATGATAAACTGTGAAAATGTGTTTAAGAAGCCAGATGTAAAAGGCCACATATAGAATGATTCCATGTAGGCTGGGCGTGGTGGCTCACGCCTGTAATCCCAACACTTTGGGAGTCCGAGGCAGGTGGATCACAAGGTCAGGAGATCGAGACCATCCTGGCTAACACGGTGAAACTCCGTCTCTACTAAAAATACAAAAAATTAGCCGGGCGTGGTGGCGGGCACCTGTAGTCCCAGCTACTCGGGAGGCTGAGGCAGGAGAATGGTGTGAACCTGGGAGGTGGAGTTTGCAGTGAGCTGAGATTGCACCACTGCACTCTAGCCTGGGTGACAGAGCGAGACTCCATCTTAAAAAAAAAAGAAGAATTCCATGTGTATGAAATGTACAGAATAGGCAGCTCCATAGGGACAGAAAGTAGATGAGTGGTTGCCAGGAGTTGGGGAGAGGGACATTGGGAGTGACTACCAATAAGCACAGGGTTTCTTTTTTTTTTAGATGGAGTCTCACTCTGTTGCCCAGGCTGGAGCGCAGTGCCTCCCAAAATGCTGGGATTACAGGCGTGAGCCACCGCTTCTGCTAATTTTTTGTATTTTTAGTAGAGATGGAGTTTCACCATCTTGGCTAGGCTGGTCTTGAACTCCTGACCTCGTGATCCACCCACCTTGGTCTCCCAAAGTGCTGGAATTACAGGCGTGAGCCACCGTGCCTAGCCGAAAAGACATTTTCAAAGATGAAATGCATAAAATATCATTACTGGCAGCATTCGCAACAGATTTTGGTGATAGGAAACATAACTTTGAACCCCAGTTAAGTGAAAATGCTATCCCTCCACCAAAATTCCATTTTTCTCATTACAAAAAAATTTACTGAATTATTGTTTTGAATTCTGTCAATTAAAAAAGTGAAACTACAAAACTTGTAGAAGAAAACTTAGGTGGAAATCTTCATGACTTTGGGATAACTAAAGATTTCTTAAGATACAAAAAAGTACTCTGCCACCATAACATTTTTAAAACTGATATTGATTTCTAAAAATTAAAAACTTAGGATTTCCAAAAGTCATCATTAATAAAATAATATGAAAGGAAAGATAGTTGCAATACATATATCTGAGAAAGGTCTTGCATCCAGAATATACACAAAACTTCTACAACTCAACAGTAAGAAGACAAACAACTCAATTTTTTTAATGGGCAAAATATTTGAACAGACATTCCATGAGAAAAGATACATGAATGGCCAATGAGGACATGAAAAGATGTTCAACATGTTCATCAGTGAAATTCATGTTAAAACAATGAAGAATTATCACCAAATACCCACCAGGATGGCTAAAATTTGAAAGACTGAAAATACCAAATATTGGAGGGATATACAGCAATTGGTACTGTCACACAATGCTGATAAGAGTGGAAAATGGTGCAAACACTTCAAGAAACAGTTTGGCAATTTCTTAAGAAATTGAACACGCACCTTCCCTATGAGCCAGCAATCTACCCCTAGGTATTTAACCAAGGAAAATGAAAGCATATGTTCATAAAGTTACATGCACAAGAATTTTCATACCAGCTTTATTCATAATAGCCAAAAACTGGAAATAATACAAATGTCTATCATCAGTTAAGCAGATAAATTTTGGCATTTTTATACAGTGGAATAATAATTAGCAATAAAAAAAAAATGAGGCATGTAACCCAGATGACAGACATTATGTTGAATGACAGAAGCCAGGCACAAAGAGTCCTCTAGGGCACATTTCCATGACATTCTGAGCCAGGGGGCACTGAGCTAGAGTGGTAGATGTCCCGGGAATCAGTTCTGCTCCAGGGAGGAGAATAGACTGGGAATTGGCACAGGTAGCTTCCTGGATGAGGGAGGTTTCTTTATCTTGATTGAGGTGGTGGTTACGTAAGTGTGTAAGTATACAGTGTGTGTGTGTGTTCATGTGTGTATATATATATATATGTATCGTTTGACTGTGTCCCCACCCAAATTTCAACTTGAATTGTATCTCCCGGAATTCCCACGTGTTGTGGGAGGGACCTGGGGGGGAGGAATGTGAATCACGGAGGCTGGTCTTTCCTGTGCTATTCTTGTGATAGTGAATAAGCCTCATGAGATCTGATGGGTTTATCAGGGGTTTCTGCTTTTTGTTTCTTCCTCATTTTGTCTTGCTGCCATGATGTAAGACATACCTTTCACCTCCCCTCATGATTCTGAGGCCTCCCCAAGCACGTGGAACTATAAGTCCAATTAAACTTCTTTTACTTTCCAGTCTCAGGTATGTCTTTATCAGCAGCATGAAAACAGACTAATACCTACATATATATGTATATCTATATATGTGTATATATATACACACATATAATAACTCACTGAACTGTACACTTAAACTCAATGCATTTTATCATATGTAAACTATATCATAATATACTTGATTTTTAAAAACATCATATAGGCCAAATAAAACATGTTTGTTGACTGAATGTGACTCATGTGCTACCAGTTTGCAAACTGAGCTAGAGAGCTAAATGAGGTGAAGGTCAGTCCCCCAGTCCTTCTGACCATGTACATGTGGGCCAGTTGCATTATGTGCTCTTAGGACAGACACTTTCATTTTTAAGGTTCTTTATTGGGGTGCAGCAGCAAAGAAAAAAGAAAGACAGAGTGACAGAAGGAAGGAAGAAGGGAATGGAGGGAAACACCAATTATCATCACTCCAACTCCTTATTTGGTCCAAATGAAGGTGACTGGTGTGGCCTGCCATAGATGCAGTGGGGTGACCCCCCTCAGCCTGAGGCTTAGTACCTCAGGCTCCCAGGCTTGTGAGTCAAGCATCATCTGAACAAGCAAGGTATGCAGCTCCATCTTATGCTGGTGTAGTGACAGAAATGGGTCCTGATATGGTTTGGCTGTGTCCCCACCCAAATCTCATCTTGAATTATAGTTCCCATAATCCCCATGTGTCGTGGGAGGGACATGGTGGCAGGTAATTGAATCATGGGGATGATTTTCCCCATGCTGTTATCATAATAGTGAGTGAGTTCTCATGATATCTGATGGTTTTATAAGCATCTGATATTTCCCCTGCTGGCACTTCTCTCTCCTGTCACCATGTAAAGAAGGACGTGTTTGCTTCCCCTTCTACCATGATTGCAAGTTTCCATAGGCCTCCCCGGCCATTCAGAACTGTGAGTCAATTAAACCTCTTTCCTTTATAAATTACCCAGTCTTGGGCAGTTCTTTGTAGCAGCATGAGAACAGACTAATACAGTAAATTGGTACTGGGAGTGAGGTGCTGCTGAAAAGATTCCTGAAAATGTGGAATTGACTTTGGAGCTGGGTAACAGGCAGAGGTTGAAACAGTTTGGAAGGTTCAGAAGAAGACAGAAAGATGTGGGAAAGCGTGGAACTTCCTAGAGACTTGTTGAGTGGCTTTGACCAAAATGCTGATAATGGTATAGAAAATGAAGTCCAGGCTGAAGTGGTCTCAGATGGAGATTAGAAATTTGTTGGGAACTGGAATAAAGGTAACTCTTACTATGCCTTTAGCAAAGAGACTCGTGGCATTTTGCCCCTTCCCTAGAGATCTGCAGAACTTTAAACTTGAGAGAGACGATTTAGGGTATCTGGCAGAGGAAATTTCTAAGCAGCAAAGCATTCAAGAGGTGATCTGGGTTCGGGCTGGGTGTGGTGGCTCACACCTGTAATCCCAGCACTTTGGGAGGCTGAGGCGGGCGGATCACGAGGTCAGGAGATGGAGACCATCCTGGCTAACACAGTGAAACCCCGTCTCTACTAAAAATACAAAAACTTAGCTGGGTGTAGTGGCAGGCACCTGTAGTGTCTGGGAGGCTACTTGGGAGGCTGAGGCAGGAGAATGGCAAGAACCCAGGAGGTGGAGCTTGCAGTGAGCTGAGATAGTGCCACTGCACTCCAGCCTGGGCAACAGAGGAAGACTCCATCTCAAAAAAAAAAAAAAAAAAAAAAGAGGTGATCTGGGTTCTCTTAAAAGTGTTCAGTTTTATGCATTCATAAAGAGATAGTTCAGAATTGCAACTTATGTTTAAAAGGGAAGCAGAGCATAAAAGTTTGGAATATTTGCAGCCTGACAATGCAATAGAAAAGAAAAACCCATTTTCTGAGGAGAAATTCAAGCCAGTGGCAGAAATTTGCATAAGTAGTGAGGAGTCAAATGTTAATCGCCAAGACAATGGGGAAAATGTCTCCAGGGCATGTCAGAGGCCTTCACGGCAGACCTTCCCATCACAGGCCAGGAGGCCTAGGAGGAAAAAATGGTTTTGTGGGCTGTGCCCAAGGCCTTAATGCTTTGTGCAGTCTCCGGATTTGGTACCCTGTGTCCCAGCTGTGGTTAATGGGGCCAATATATGAAGTCCAGGCCACTGCTTCAGAGGGTGCAAGCCCCAAGCTTTGGTGGCTTACTTGTGGTGTTGAGCTTTTGGGTGCACAGAAGTCAAGAATTTAGGTTTGGGAACCTCCACCTAGATTTCAGAGGATGTATGGAAATGCCTGGATGTCTAGGCAGACGTTTGCTGCAGGGGTGGAGCCCTTGTGAAGAATCTCTGCTAAGGTAGTGTAAAGGGAAATGTGGGGTCAGAACCCCCACACGAGTGTCCCCATTGGGGCACTGCCTAGTTGAGCTGTGAGAAGAGAGTCACTGTCCTCCACACCCCAGAATGGTAGATCCACCAACAGCTTGCACTGTGCACCTGGAAAAGCCACAGACACTCAACACTGGCTTGTGAATGCAGTTAGGAGGGAGGCTGTACCTGCAAAACCACAGGGGTGGAGCTGCCCAAGACCATGGGAACTTAACCTCTTGCAACATTGTGACCTGGACGTGAGACATGGAGTCAAAGGAAATTATTTTGGAGCTTTAAGATTTAATTACTGCCTCGCTGGATTTTAGACGTGCATAGGGCCTGTAGCCCCTTTGTTTTGCCAAGCTCCTCCCATTTGGGATGGGTGTATTTACCCAATGCCTGTACCCACATTGTGTCTAGGAAGAAACTAACTTGCTTTTGATTTTACAGGCTCATAGGTGAAAGGGACTTGCCTTGTCTCAGATGAAACTTTGGACTTGGACTTTTGGGTTAATGCTGGAATAAGTGAAGACTTTGAGGGACTGTTGGGAAGGCACGATTGTGTTTAAAATGTGAAGACATGAGATTTGGGAGGGGCCATGGGCAGAATGATATGTTTGGCTGCGTCCCCACTCAAATTTTGTCTTGAATTGTAGTTCCCATAATACACACATGTTGTGGGAAAGACATGGAGGGGGGTAATTGAATCATGGGGGCAGATTTCCCCATGTTGGTCTCATGATAGTGAATGAGTTCTCATGAAATCTGATGATTTTGTAAGCATCTGGCATTTCCCTTGCTGGCATTTCTCTCTCCTGCCACCATGTGAAGAAGGACATGTTTGCTTCCCCTTCCAACATGAATGTAAGTTTCCTGAGGGCTCCCCAGCCATGCAGAACTGTGAGTCAATTAAACCTATTTCTTTTATAAAGAAAGAAAGAGGCTGTTATTTATAGCAGCATGAGAACAGACTAATACAGGCACAATGTTCACCCCATCTAAACCCTCTTCCTAGATACCCAGGAAGGCAACATTCCCAGCCTCCTTAAAGGTGGATGGGGACCATGTGACTAAATCCTGGCCAATAAGATGTTGTGAAAGGAATGTACACTACCTCTAGAACTGGCCATAAAAACAAACTCCCATGCACTTCCCAGCTCTCTTCCTCTTCCACCACCACCTTGGAGGCCGGGTGGTTGGACCTCCAGGTGGTGGAGCCTCAGCATGGAACAGGCCCAGATTCCACAGTCACTGCTTGGCAAAAACTGTGAGGAGACAAGACACCCAACCTACTTCTGGCTTTCTGTGAGCAAGAAATAAATATTTGTTGCATCTAAACTCTGAGAATTAGAGGTTGTTATCCTAGCTAATCCCTAACACGGGCATGTCACACAGACTTCTGGATGTGTATCCACTTCTATTACTGTGAAAAACACCAAAAGAAAACAGGAAAGTGTATTGGCTCTTATGTTTTTTTACTACCATCATAAAAAACTCAACAGTAGAAAAACAAACAACTCAAGTACAAAATGGGCAAAGACATGAACAGATATTTCACCAAAGAGAAGATGGAGATAGCCAAAAAGCATACAGAAACATGTTCCTCATCATCAGCCATTAGGGAAATGCAAATGCAAAGCAGAAGGAAATATCACTACACACCTATGAAAACAACGATAGTTTTAAAAAAAATGCTAGCAAGACTCCACAGAAAGTGGTTCTCTTATCCATTGCTAGTGAGAATGTAAAACTGTCAGTGTCTCACAAAGCTAAACCTGCATCATAATACCCAGCCCTCATACCTCGCATTTATTCAGAGAAATGAAAATTGACATTTGTGTAAAAACCTATACGTGAATATTCACAGAACCTTTATTCACCATACTTGCAGAAACTCTGGTACATGCATATAATGGAACACTACTCAGCAGTAAAAAGGAACAAACTATTGTTACTTGGATCTCAGGAGAATGAATGCTGAGTGAAAAGTCAGCCTTGAAAGATGATGTAGTGTATGATTCCATTTGTACAACATTCTCATAATGACAAAACGATAGAGATGGAGAACAGATTAGTAGTTGCTGGAAGACAGGGACAGGGAGGGGGAGGTCACAAATTCCAAGTATGAAGAGGTAGTGTAGGGGCGTGCATTGTGATGATGATGTGTCTTGACTCTGGTGGTGGTGATTGAAATTTGCACACGGAATGAAATTGCATAGAAACAGAGAGAATGAGAGAGGAATGACTGCAATATTAACAATAATGAGAACTGAATAAGGTCTAGAGTCTAGTAGCATGGTTGTACCAATGTCAATTCCCTGGTTTTGATCTTGTGCTGTGGTTATATAAGATGTCAGCATTGAGAGTAGCTGAGGGAAGCTTACAAGACACTCTGTACAATTTTTGCAACTTCCTGCAAGTGTACAATTATTTCAAAATAATTTTTTTCCCACAGGGTAAGGCATGAGCAATGATAATTCCAACCAGAGACTGTCCACTAAGTGGACCTGTGGCCAAAACACCAGGTGTTCTCACTGTGATTCCTACCTGCTCTGGTGAAGTAGCATTTCTCCTCCAGTTTTAATAAAGAGGACGAGTTGTTATTTTTCTTCCCAGCAAGCCAAAAATAGCAGCAACAATCCCCACCACCCAGGGGTATGACATACATCCTGAGAAGCAAAGCTCCTGCACCGAGGCTTGCTGGAAGCTAGAAAGCAGCCACGTCCGTCCATGGCATGAGTGTGAGCTGAGCCCCTACTAGGTGCCAGAGACTGTGCTTGATGTTGAGTGGAGAACAGGCTGAAGAAGACTTGGGGAGACAGTCAGGGAACTCAGAGTCCAGGTGGGAGAGAATGATGACTTGGCCAGGAGGTTGTAGTGGGGAGGAAGAGAAAGCATGGATTTGAGACTCCTCTGGAGGTAAAATAAACAGGACTTGGGGATTGTTTGGATGTGGACAGTGATGGAGAGGTACCTAGGGTGACTTCCTGGCCTACCCTCTCAACTTCTGTGACAAAAGCCAATGCCTCCAAATCAAGATTTCATTGCTTGGGCATCGAGAAGTCCCCAACTCTTTGCACAAGTTTTCTGTTCCAGTGGCTGGCGCTCAGAATCTCCCTGCCCTGGGCCTGCTAGATATTGTGGGGCTCATAATGTGAGCCAGAAGGGGGTAGCCCCTGGAAAGCTCCATCCCAGGGTGGGTCTACTTTGGGCTATGCCTGTGCAAAGCCCTCCACCAGCTCCAGGGGTGGCCGGTGCAGATCTTGTTCCCGGTCCTGAGATGAAGCGAGGGGAGGATATGCTCCCGTGGGGAAGACTGGAGGAGGAGCAGATGGGATGGGGGAGAGCAAGTTCAAGCTTTGAGCAGCTGGAAAGGTAAGTGGCCTGTCCAAGCTCAAGGTTGGAGTTTCTGAGCTGGGAATCATCAGCCCATACAGCTTTGCCTGGAGATGGTTTAAAGTGAGCAGGAGCAAGAGCTGAGGACAGGGGCTGAGTTTAAAGATTGTGTGAAGGATGGAAAGACAGAGAAGGGGCAGTCCACTGGGTAGAAAGAAAAGCAGCAGAGTGCTGGGGCAGGGGCGCAGAGAGAATGACAGATCCAGAAAGACACTCTGGAATCTGCGAGCTAAGAGGTGACAGCACAGACACATCCACTGAACTGGAGCCCTGCTGGCCTCTGCTAGTCACGTCACGCACAGTGGGGAGCACGGGGCCTTCAGGCCACTTGTTCCGTGGACACCCGGTCATGCTGACCTGGGTCAAGGGCACAGACCACTGCCCTGGAGGGCCAGCGTCGGAAACTGGCTTCCTTCGTGCATGAATGGGGCTCTCTGCTTGCCTGCCTGGGCGCCCCCAGTGGCGAGTCTCTGGTGAGGAGACCAGGCGCCCTGGAGTGTTACGTCTTTCTGCTCAAGGGACCCTTTTCGTGGGTCCACTGGTGACTATAGCCCCTTGACTTCCTTCTGAGAATCATCAGGGCTGGGACGTGGCCTGGAAGTTTTGGGCAAGAGGCTCTCTCCCCTCACCCAGTGGGGGAATGAGCCGGGAGGAGCCTGGAGCTCCTGAGGTCTCGTGCGGGGAGCAGGGTGAGAAGGACCGAAGGACAGGACCCTGCTGAGGCTGTGGGAGCCCCTGGCCTGGCTGCACCAGGCCCTCCTGTCACTGGCTCATCTCCCCCACTTAAGCCACTGGGGTGGGTGCCTGAGAATAAACTGACAGGGGCCTCCCATCCCTCCACCCAGGCCTCTCTCCCTGCTGGACCCGCCTCCTTGACTTGGGAACAGACCAGAGTCCTAGGCAGGCTGTCTGGACTCCTGGCAGCCACTGCCTATGCCCACCCCCATGTTCCACATGTTCTGAGGACCTAGGAGACTCCAGCCTGGCCCTAGCCAGCCCACCTCACCTTCCCCAACCAAAAGCTGGGGAGACCCAGGCCGGTGACGGTTCCTCTGTGGAGGATTTGTCCTCCACAATGTTTAGATTCTCAAAACATAAGATCCAGTTTGTTAGCCCCTTCCCATGAAACACCTGGGCCTGCAGACTCCAAAATAGACAGAAGAAGCTCCTCTGGGAATTCGAAGACACCTTCTCTGCTAATTCTCCTGTTCCTGAGTGGTTTCCACAGCTCATTAGAGCCACCAGGACCGGCTTGGCCTCCCTAATGAGCCAGCGCTTCCTCAGCTGGGAAGTCCTCTGGTCCTAATGAGTTTTTCTTGGCCATAAATGTACATGCTGTGGGTCAAGAATGGGGAACTGGCATTTATGGCGGATCCCGGTTTTAACAAGGCCAAGCAGGGAACTCTTTCAGGTAAGCCCAGAGAATGCCACCTGTGGCAGGGCAGGGACAGAGGCATGATTCGGGTGGCACAGGACAGTGACATGACCTTGAGGAGGTACATCCGGCCTCTCCTACGTGGGCAGCATGAGGATGACCCGCTTCCTCAGCCCTGGTTCCCAGCCTGGCCCCCACCCCCAGGCTATCTGACCAGCCCTCGCCAGCCCTGCCAGCTACAGCTTCAAAATGGGATGCAGAGGCTACAAGGTCCGAGGGTATCCCCAGGGAGTGAGGACAGCGAGCAGGATGGCGATTCCAGGAGATGCTGTTCCCCCTCCCCTGCGGGGCAGTGACAGCCCTGGGAAACCCACTTTTAGAACAACACTCCAGGCTGATTTGCGGAGGTGCCAAAAACCTTCCAAGAGCCAGACCACGGGATGTGGACCTGCTGCTGCTGCTGCTGCTGGACCTGGGGAAGCTGGACAGGTTGCTCACCACCCCGCTGTAGGTGTTAGCAGAGTAGGCTGTCAGCAGGTGCCGCTCCTCCAGCCCCAGCAACAGGCCTGGGAGCAGCGGACTAGGAGGCCCTGGGGGAGCTTCGGTCTCCAGCTTCTTACTGGGCCCCTGTATGCTACACGCAGCTGCTGCTGGTAACGCTGGAGCCCTCAGGTCCATTTGTGCAGCGAGCCCTGGGCCCCGGAGGATGTCGCTAATCAGCTTCTTTGCTGGCCAGGGGAGACTCGCAGGCCTCACTGCGGGGCCAGTGCAGCTGATCGGGTGCCTGGCCTGCCAGTGGCCCCTCGCGGGTAGCCCCTCCCTGTTGGTAACCCCCCTTAGCCCCTGCACCCTGCTCTTCTCCCACCGGCCCTCAGGCCGGCTCTGCACCTGTCTCCCGCTCTCCCGGGCTGGCTTGAAGCCCTGGTCTGGGGAACAGCGCTGTTGCGTGAGGAACCCGGAGCCAGGCCTCAGGACACCACACACGCGTCTGCTGCAGAGCAAACAGCTCTTGCCTCTCGGGCCCCTTGCCAGCTTTTGATTCGTGCAACTTAGAAAATAAGACATATTTTCATGCCGTTGGCCACATTTACGAAGGAGAACTGTGTTTAATTGACTGGCCCAGGACCTGCCCTCTCATCCGCCGGCAGAGGCGCAGGCCCCTCCAGGTGCCTCTCACTCTTTCCTGGGCCTGGGTCAAAAGCGCGAAACCTGCTCCAATAGCCAAAGCAGCCAGGCCTCACTCTTCCAGATGAGCACGTCGGGTCAAGCATTTTCTTCCCAGTCTCAATCCTCAGCCCTTCCCCCTACCATCTTGTTTCCATAATCCTGAGGCTCAGGCAATTACAATAAAATATCCTTGTAGTCTCTAGATGTTTACTAAACCAGCTGGTAATGAGCTAGGCAGGATCATCTCTATTACATAAAGGAAAAGAACAAAGAATTGGGAATATGGAAGACATTCAAATGTCTTAATTAGTGCTTCCATCTGTAAAAGTTGCTCCATCACTAAGAGCTTCTCTCAGAGGCACACCATGGAAAGGCCAGGGTCCCTAAAGCCCCAGTGCAGACAGCAGCAGCATTGTCAAAGGCGAGCTTTGGTCTCGGCCAGGCAGTCCACCTGGTCACCGTTCCACACTCAGGGACCTGGGGACCCTGAAGCTTCAGATGATGGCGGGGCCCCAGGTGGGGTCCAAGCTCTGCATGGACTCCTGGAAAGGGAGAGACGGGCAGTGTCTACAAGCGGATGTAGCCGACAATGAGGCAGAGCCCTGGGCTCCAGATGGCTCCCACACTGGGGCAAGTCTCGGCTGTGCCCCTCGCCACACCACTGGCAGTCCCTGTGCCTGGCTGGGGAAATTCCTCCAGCTCCCAGCCTCTTTCTCACCCTCCCTGAAGGCTTCTGGGTTCCCTCACAGCCTCTGCTGAAGCCTGAGCACCAGAGAACCCAGAGGATGAGCGAGCCACAGACTGCCCTTCACCTCGGGGCGGCAGCCAGGAGCCCCAGGCTCGCCCGGGCAGCAGGGCTGGGCTTGTGGGTGGGAGGGCAGCATGACAGTGGGAGGTGACAGTCCCAAGCAGAGCTCTAGGGTCAGAGAGTCAGGCTGTGCCTGTGCCTCGGCCCTGGTCCTGCCCCATGGGCTACCCATGGTTCCCCCTGGTGATGTCATCCCAGACCGCTTCATAATAAGCACAGCCCTGTGTCCTGAGTCCTGCCTGGGGTCAGGCCTGGGCTAAGCATTCCACCACATTCACTGTCTCGCCAAGGCCTCACCATAACCCCATGGGGTGGTTCTGTTATTAGCCCACTTTACATCAAGGCAGAGAGAGGAGAACAGCCATCTCAACCAGCCAGCTGGAGCCCGGAGTTCAGAGAGCTCGGAGCTCCGCTGCA
Organism: Piliocolobus tephrosceles; assembly: GCF_002776525.5. NCBI lineage: Eukaryota > Metazoa > Chordata > Mammalia > Primates > Cercopithecidae > Piliocolobus > Piliocolobus tephrosceles. The sequence continues at coordinate 111,435,000 of NC_045437.1, read as the reverse complement.
CACCACGTACCCGGAGCTGCTGCCTTCGGCCAGCGTCCATCCCCAGCCTCCCAAGCTTGGTCCAAGCCCCCGGGCCTTTGTGGAGGACACCCTGGACCCATCTCTGAGCACACCCAACATTCCCTCATCCCACAGTTCCCTGCCTCCCCACCTCTGAGCCCAGCACCTCGCAGAGGCCTGAGGAGGGCACAGGCTCAGTAAACATGGGTGGAACTACACTGATTGAAGGTTGGAGACTTTCTTGAATTAAACCACGACGGATGACTCTTTTCAAAGCAGAGGAATGAGAGAGGAAGAAAGTAAAGCTGATATGAGTAGCCTTAGGCTTTCAGCGGGCCCAATTTAACAGTTCAAGAAGTTGCCACTATTGAACAATAATTCTTTCCTGCGAAGCGCCCTGGTCTAATGCTGGACAGAGTCCTCTGAGCTGTGCTAAGCCAGTTCCCTGCCTTTATGGGTCTTATGTCTTAAACCTTTGAAAGTAAACGTCAAATATATGACACTCCTGGGGCAAGACTCTCTCACTGGCCACATTTCTGGAATACCTGAGACTTCAAATAGCCAAACTTCAAATGGATTCAACAAACTTGTTGAGTATCTACAAGAAGAATTGGATAATGCCCTGGTCCTTGAGGAAGACATGGGAGAGGAGAACCAAACATGAGACAGTTGGGATGCATTAGGGTAAAGGCTTTACTGAAAGGATGTATGAATCGCTACATTCCTCCCACTTAGCCAGGGGGAAAGGTAATTCTGTCGTGGCCGGGGTTGGGTGGGAGGAAAGGAATGCATGCGGGGATAGTGTTTACAGAGGAAACGGCATTTGACTTGACCTTGAGGGAGATATCGGAAGGTCAGCAGGGGCAGGATATTGGATATTCCACGCAGAGGGAGCAGCGCTCCACGCAGAGGGAGCAGCGCACTCAAGCACCGAGTGACGTGAGGCTGTCAGCACAGGGAGCTGCAACCGTCTGCTCCTCCATCGGCCTGAGGGGCCCCTCGTGGCATCTTCCGAGTGCTATAGGACACCTTGCTCCTACTCCACCCTCCCCGCCTTGCAATGCCTTCGTATTTCTCTCATCGGCTGTTGTCTTTTTTCCTTTCCTTTTCTCCCTTACATATCCAACTAACACCTTTTCCACTTTGCTGCAATTATTAATTCATGGATTGATTAAATCATCTACTCCACAGATACTTACAGATGAGCTGCTATGTGCAGCGTTCATGGAAGGCACTGAGGAATCGGGATCAGGCGACTGCCCCGAAATCCCACACAAAGGGGACAGCAGGAGGAGGCTGCTCAGCTGCGGGAGGGGGACGGGGAAAGGGAGGTTTCAAGGCAAAGTGGAAGAAGTGGTGATGGGGGGAGGTATTCCAGGTAGGTACACTCTCACCCACTCATTCACACCATCCACACTGCCCAGACACACACACACACACACACACACACACACACACGCTGGCTGCTTCTCTGCTGTATACCTCAGAGACCATCTATGCAAACCTGATGGAAGTGTGTTTACTGTATTTCATTAAAAGATGCTTGGTCAGGCCGGGCGCAGCGGCTTACACCTGTAATCTCAGCACTTTGGGAGGCTGAGGCGGGCAGATCACGAGGTCAGGAGATCGAGACCATCCTGGCTAACATGGTGAAACCCTGTCTCTACTAAAAATACAAAAAATTAGCCGGGCGTGGTGGTGGGCGCCTGTAGTCCCAGCTACTCGGGAGGCTGAGGCAGGAGAATGGTGTGAACTTGGGAGGTGGAGCTTGCAGTGAGCCGAGATCACGCCACTGCACTCCAGCCTGGGTGACAGAGCGAGACTCCGTCAGTCTCAAAGAAAGAAAAAAAAAAAGATGCTTGGTCAACACTGTTTCCTTTCTTGGCCCTGCTGCCCGAGGTGGCCACAGCTCTGCTGTCTCCAGCCCCATTGGTAACTCCCTGACCCCCAAGTCTGCGGGTTCCCTCCTCCTGCCTGCAGCGCGGTGAGTCATGCCTCACTCAACGCCCTCCATCTGCGCCATCTGAGCGGACCCGTGTGTCCTGGCGGGAGGCTGACTCCTCCGCGTTGGCCCTCGGTGGAGGCCAGGCGGGTCTGAGGTCCTGGAAAGTCACAGAGATGGTGGAGGCAGGATTCCAAGGTGTGGTTTCCCACCTTGCTGATTCTCCCTGGGTTCTGGCTGGCCAGGCCTGGGTGGATGTCCCCTTCCTGTCCTCTTCCCAGGCTCCTGGGCCCTACTGGGGGCTGAGTGCTGGGCGTCAGGCCTTCTTTCTCCAACAGCCCAAGGATTGGAACATATAGGGTGGGCACCAGAAAGCAAGCTGGAGGCCAGGCCTATGTTGGTGCAAAGAAAGGCTCACAGACCTGGGTCAGGCGGGCCTGGGGCCCATCCCCCCACTTCCCTGTTCCCACGCCCAGGGAAGGGGCCCAGCCCACGCCTGCTCAGGGTGGAAGGGTCAGGCTGAGCCAGGGCTGCCTTTCTCTCGGCTCCCTCCCAGGTAAGGGTGCCTTCCCTATGAGCTGACTGGAGCCAGGGAGGACCAGAGGATGGGGACACAGTCACAGCAAAGCCCTGGCTGACGCTCTTTGTCCCAGGTCACCTTGACAGGACTTCACAGGGATTCAATAAACTTGCTGAGTATCTCCAAGAAGAGTTGGACAAAGCCTGAGATGGGAGCCTGGGCTGGGTGGATACTCGAGGACAGGTGCTCTTCACTGTGTAGCTCAAGGTGAAGGCGATGACCACCATAGGCCCTGGCAGGAGATTCGGGACCAGGGAGCCAGACCCAGACCTCTGCCCAGGGCCCAGTGCTTGGCCGGGGCCTGCCCTGAGGTCACCTCTGGAGATAGCGCCAAGTGCTGAAGATGTGACGGCAGCACGCTGACCGGCGGCCCAGGCTGCGTCAGAGTTTCCGGGGCCAGCTCAGACGTTGGAGGCCTGGGGAGGCTGGCCCCAGCCCCAAAGGAGGGACTGAACTTGTTTCCACAGCAACGGAGAAAACAACACAGAGAGGAGCAGGACACTCCGCCAGGCCTGCAACAGCCATCCTGCCCTGGGCCGGCCAGCTCCCGGCAATTACATGCCCAGGACGGGATGCAGATCCCATCGCAGCTTCGTCACCCCTCCTGGGATGCTGGCAGCCTCACAGACTCCCCCAGCCCTGTGCCTGGAGGCTGGGACAGACAGGCCACGGGCAAGAGAGCCAGCAGGAGCCTGGCTTCCAGTCTGACAGCTGCTCCCAGGGTCCCCATGAACTTCCCAAGTGATCGCTGTCCCCAGACTCAGTTCCCTCCTCTGTAGAGTGTGGGCATTCATGCCCCCGGTGGTGTGAGCGTGGGTCGAAGCATGAGGATGCACCGTCCCCATTCTCTAGCCCCCACAGCTATTGCCTGACACCGCTCTGTGGCCTCAGCCTGAGGAATGACCCTGAAACCCAGGGAATCTCTACCCTAAGGAGCGGGCAGGAGGGCCGGCTCTGGGGGGGCAGGCAGGCATGCTGGGACCCAACGGAGGGTGGGATCCTCAGTTTCAGAAAGCAGAGCCACAGGACACAGCCACCCTCCAGATCCCAAATCCCAGCCAGAGCCTCAGCCTCAACTTGACATAAAATAGCCCTGAGAACCAAAGCTGCAACCACACCAGTGTGGGCCTAAACCCCACTTGTGAAGTCAGGGAGGATAAAATAAGTCCAATGCAGAGCCCGAGGTGGGCAAAGCAAGTGAACCCAGGATGGAGAGGAGGCAGCCACTCTAGCCTCTGGTGACCTTCATGGTGGAGACTCCAAATGAGGGGCCCGTGTCCAGCACTGTGGCTTGAGTCCACACAGCTCGCGGAGCCCTCGCCAGCCGTGGCTGCCTTCACTCACTCCACTCCAGCCTCCTCCTGCGCCGCCCGCATACCACGCTCCCACCCACCGACTTTCCACCCTCCTGGAGCACGGCCATGCTGGGACTCCCGTCCCGTCCCCCTTCAGAGCAGCTGTGAGATGCACAGCCCCGTGCTGTCTGCCTGTCATGGTTTGAGCTTTGGAGGGAAGGAACTGCATTCACACTCCTCAGTCTATGCGTGCGTCCCACGAGGGCCCCCAAGATCCCTGCCTTGTTCTACTGAGTTCGCCGGCCCCTTTCGTCCCCGCTCCAGCTCCTGCTGAGCAAGACTTCGATACACAGCCAACACTCGACCTCTTTGTCACGTCTCTGCCTTGTGTGTGTCCCTGTGAAATGGGGGCTACTTCTAGGTGGACCCTTCGTTCCCACACAGTGTGGAATAACCCTTGCTGAGTGAGGGCCCAGCCATGTCTCTGTGAATTTCCAGGATTTGCTGCTTCTCATGGCAGCAGAGCTCGGGGTGTCCCCAACACTACCCCTACAAAGGGTGCCCAAACAAGCTGGGGACAAACCACAACAGGAGTGGGTATGGCTGGACTGTGCAGGGATACCAGCTGAGCTCTGACGGGCGGGGCCCTTTTGCTCTTGGAAGGGCTGTGCCCATCTCCATCCCTCAGCAGAGCCACCAGGTGCCCATCCCACATCCTCACTCTGTGGCTTTCAGTGTTGACTATTTGGTGGGCCAGACAGTGCCTGCTCTCCCCACTGGACAGCAGCTCCCCAGGGCAGGATCCTGCCCATTAGAGAGTCTGTCACAGCCACACTCCCAGCAGGGCCCAGCACCTGGGAGCCAGCCACAGCCTGTCCACACTTCTTATGCACTCTCCTCTAAGCAGCACTCGCCTGTAGCAAGGTCCCCTGCGCACTCCCCACACCTTGCCCAGCTCCCAGGTTGGTCTTTGGCACAGTGCTTCTCAGGGCCCCTCTGCAGAGCAGCCTCCCCACCCACCTGCCAGCCTCCCTTGGACAATCATCTTGCTGATGTCCCCCTGGAAAGGTCAGCTCCAGGGAGGCAGGGCTGCATCCATGCTGTGGGCCGCCCCATCTCGTGCCTGGCACAGAGAAGACCAGACCTGGGGCTCTCAGGGCAGCAGCATCCAGGGAAAGAAGGGAGGAGGCTATGAAGGGAGGGCCCTTCAAAGGGAGCAGAAGCCCATCCAAGCAGTGCTGTCCTGGCTGCGGGGGCCAGAGCAAGACAGGGTGGGGCGCAGGACGCGGGGATCTGAGCTGCTGTGGGAGGCAGCCCCAAGACATCTATAGCCATGTTCATTTGCAAAACCCTTTCTGAGATGGGGTAAAGTGATGGTGGAAATGCAGGCACATCTCCACGCCAGAGCGAGGTCACGGGCAGCCCTGTCACCACCTCACTCTCACATGGCAGCCGTGCCTTGGGAGCACACAGACCACTATGGTGTGGTCCCAAGTGCAGGACCACCCTCAGGCCCAGTCCCAGGGTCTCTGTCCTTGACCCTGCTGTCAGGCCACAAGCAGGAGACCCTCCCAGACACAACTCAACTTCAGATATGCATGGGATTCCAGAGCACCTTTCCCAGGGAGCTGCTTTACACTGGCCTCATCAGGGCAGCCGGCTCTGGAAGGAGATAGGGCCCCCTGAGCTGGCTCAGCCCCACCCGCCCCAGCCATGGTCAGTGACCCACAGTGACTTCAGAGTTAATGAGGCTGAGGGACCTTTGACAGGTGAGTTACACTTTGATTCATATCCATTAAGCCACAGTTACTAATTCCTTCACATCAGAACAAGAAATGTCAACCTCAGTGATGTGGACCATTCATGTTTCAACAGAGCTGAGTGACACATGTCACACAGGGTTGGGATTCGTTTGTGGAGGAGGAACTAAGGCAGGCCCCTTGGCTGCAGGCACAGAGGGCCTGTCCATGCCACGGATGCAGCTCCTGTCTGTCCACAGAACCCTCTGAGCAAGGCTAGAGCCGTGACAGCTTCCCTCCCCTGCCATCCCCCCCCCCCGCCCTCCCCCCTCCGCTGCCATCCCCCCACCCCATCATGACTTCTCTAAGCTTCACCCTGAGTGGGGTGCCCCTCCAGCTGCCACCAGTGCAGCACTGCCCCCCTTTTCCCCTGTAACTTGTATCAGACCAAACACACTGACTAGAGGTGAGAGCTGGAGAAGAGCCCAGACCTCACCAGCTCTGCTGCTGCCAGGAGACCCCACCCGAGGGAAGACCCAGTGGGGGGTCACTTGGGCCTCACAGGAAGCTGGGTCTGCTCTGCCAGCACTGCAAGGTGGCCCCCCAGGATACAGCTCCCCATCTTACCCCCTCTGTGCTCCAGATGAAGGTAGGAATTGTATTTATCATTCTTAACAGGACCCCACAATTTCAAGGTGGGCCCTCTTGGTGCTGCTCAGTGAGAGCATCCCAGCCCCTGACCAGAGGGACTGGCCCAGGGCAGGCGTATGACCCAGGTCAGGCCAATGAGACATGACGAGGTATCTGCAGGGATTGCACGAGAAATGCTTCCCTATTCCCCAGGAGCTTCTGGGGCCAGGTGGGAGGGCACTTCTCACTCAGTAATGAAGGGCATGATTGCAGTTGCTGCTGGCAGCCACTCTGCTACCAAGAGTAGAGCCAGCCTTAGGATGAGGCTGGCACCATTGGAGGTGAAAAGCAGACAGCCAGAAGGGGTCCATGTTTTTCCTGATACCATTGAGCTGCTCGATCAAGCCTCTCCTGAAGTCCACATACCCTGTATGAAATTTTCATTAGATGACTCTATAAATTATCTTCAAGTACAGCTGGATTTGGGGGCTCAAAACAACACGCCCAGTCCCTAGGTTCTCTCTGTGTCTCCAATCTAATCCTCATGGTGGCAATGTGGCTGCCACTACGTTGTTCCAGGCCTCGTCCTCCCCAGGTTCACATTCATAAAGAAGGGAAGCAGTTCTTCCTAGAAGTTCCCACACCAGCCCCAGGACTCAGCAGAATTGAATCAGCTTGATGTTCAGGCCTCTACCATGAGCCAGTGGAGAGGGGCTGGAGCCCCACAGAGACCACAGGGTCTATGAAGAGAGGTGGGATGGAAGCTGCATCCCAAGAGCTTCTGGGCACTGTTCCTAGGAGAAGAGGGAATGTCTGACCAACAGGCAAAGTCCATAGCACTGGCGCCAACAGTGCCCTCCCTCCAGCCTCAGGAGGGCAGCCCCACCCCACACTGCCACCCTGCCTCCCTCCTCAGTGCCCACCCCAAGGAGAGTCCACAGGGTCACAGCCTGCCTGTCACACCACTGCAGCCAGCATCTCCCACAGCTGCCCTGAAGACCACTCGTCACCAGGACAGCACCACCTCAGAGACAGTGTCGAACCTCACACCCCAGCTGGCCAGGGCTCTCCCAGCCCACGCCCCTCCCCGGACCTTGATCTTGTCCACACCTGCCGCCACCTCTCTTCCTTCCCTACTCAGCCTGGAACGAGAGGTCGAGCTGCCCACCTGCTCTCCCGCCAGGACGTCTGCCATCCTTCCAGGCAAGCCCAGCAAAGCCTTGCTCCCAAGGGATGAAAATGGGCCTTTTCTCAAATAACCAGGGGACTGAGGTGGCCAGAGACTCCCCCACGAAAATCCAGGATCCTCAGGGGCAATGGTGTCCTCAGCAGCACTGACACTGGCTCCTGGCCCTGCCATCATATCCCATACCCTCGCCACACTCCGCAAGGGGCCCAGGCAGACCCTCCTGCTTCACTCAGCCTGAGGAGTCTCCTCTCTGCCGCCCCCTCCCAGAGCCTCCCCACAGGCTTAGAGGCCCTGCTCTACTCGGGAGCCGTGCCCCTGTCTGCCCAGGTAAGGGTTAATAAGATTAGCTGTCACTGAGATGAGATGTTTACCCACCTCCAGACTCCGGATGAAGATAGAAATGGTATTTATGATTTCTACCCAACGTTTCTGGAAAGGATTTAAGGTGCTTACGAGAACACACATATATAACAGGATTGCATAAATTAAATGTGGGAGCCAAAAAAGACAGGAAAACGGGGATGGGGACATAGCATGGAGCAGGGGAGGAGGCTATGGTGGAAACAAAGGCCATGTGCGCTCTGGGCTTGCCTGGGTGGCCGCAGTGTGCCCCACGGCTCTCCAGCAGCGGGTCTGAAAGAGCAAACCAGGGGCTGCAAGCGGCGGGGCCGGTAACATTAAAACACACACAATTACCCAGGAGACATCCCAGCGGCAACAGGAACGTCTCCCGAGGGAGCAAACAGCAAGAACGGTTAGGAAGGAGGGGGTTGACGGGCTTCCTTCCGGGGCTATGGGCTTGGAAGCTGGGATGCTGGGCAAGAGGCAGGGAATGAGATGGTTCTGGCCACCCTGCTGCCTGCACTGGGGCCGTGAGGAAACCCCACATCAGCTGCGCCCTCCTGGGCAGGTGCTGGGCTGTGAGGCTGGGCTCTCTATGGGCTCAAAGGGCCCAGCCCAGGCAGCACCTGGACCCCACCCACCTCTCCTGCACCTGCCCAGTCCTGCCATGGCACCTGCCCTCTGTCCTGGGTCACTCCCGATGGCTGGGGTTGAGCACTCACTGGCCCCCTTCAGGGCATCCCAGGACCCAGGAAATCCCTTCTGCTCCTGCTTTGGGCCCCAACTCATTCCCCTTTCATATCTTTAGTGCACAAGCATTTACTAAGCACCTGCAGGATGCAGCCTGGGGATGTGGAGGTTATAGAGGAAAGGAGAGGAAAGTTTCAACTAAATCTGCCTGCAGCTACTTCAGTCTTTTGGGAAGTGACACAGGGTCAAGAGGGTGCCCAGGTCTCATGGCTCAAACCTCAGGAGGGTCCCCTGAGGACAGGGCCAGTGGCATGCCCCAGGGGCAAAGTGCTGGAGAAGGTCGGCGGCAGAGGCCGGCAGCCCAGGTGGCATGGGTAACAGGCAAAGTTCTGGGAGCCTTGTGTAGGTCTTCCAGAAGCAGCCAGGAGACCACGGGACAGGTCAGACCCTCGGGCTGCCATGGGCTCTGGGAGGGGAGGCAGGACCCAGTGCCACATGGGCCTTAATGCCAAGTGACTTCATTGGTACCCCAGGCTTCACAAGGCCCTGCGCAGTCCTGTCATAGATGAACAATTCTACTTGCATGGCACCTGTTACATCTTTCTCTGGTTGCAAATGTAATGTGCTCTTAGTATCAACAACAACAACTTTAAAAATGCGAAAGGGGATAAAACACAAAAACCAGCCACAATTCCACCATGTATCGTGCTTGCAGTGGCTCTCAGTTTGGTGTATGACCTGCTAGTCTTTCTTCATTAATACATATGTATTTTGGGCTTGGTGCTGTGGCTCAGGCCTATAATCCCAACACTTTGGGAGGCAGAGGTGGGCGGATCACCTGAGGTCAGGAGTTCACAACTAGCCTGGCCAACATGGCAAAACCCCGACTCTACTAAAAATTACAAAAACATTTATACCTATAATCCCAGCACTTTGGGAGGCCGAGGCGGGCGGATCACAAGGCCAGGAAATTGAGACCATTCTGGCTAACACGGTGAAACCCTGTCTCTACTAAAAATACAAAAAATTAGCCAAGCGTCGTAGCAGGTGCCTGTAGTCCCAGCTACTTGGGAAGCTGAGGCAGGAGAATGGGGTGAACTCGGGAGGCTGAGCTTGCAGTGAGACTACGGCACTCCAGCCTGGAAGACAGAGGGAGACTCCATCTCAAAATAAATAAATAAATAATAATAATAATAATCAGCCAGGTGTGGTGGTGGGCACCTGTAATCCCAGCTACTCAGGAGGCTGAGGCAGGAGAATCACTTGAATCTGGGAGGTGGAGGTTGCAGTGAGCCAAGATCGTGCCACTGCACTCCAGCCTGGGCCACAGAATAAGACTCTGTCTCAAAAGAAAAACAACAACAACAACAACAACAACAAAAAACATGTATTTTGGAAAACTGCATAGCAAAACCTCTATGGCCAAAATAACAATTAAAAAAAGACAAACTGGGGAAAATATTTAGATCTGATATCCTTGATAAAGACCCTAGAAATAGGCCCTAAAAGGGCCAGGCGCAGTGGCTCAAGCCTGTAATCCCAACACTTTGGGAGGCCGAGGTGGGCAGATCACAAGGTCAGGAGATTGAGACCATCCTGGCTAACACAGTGAAACCCTGTCTCCACTAAAAATACAAAAAAGAAAAAAAATTAGCCGGGCATGGTGGTGGGCGCCTGTAATCCCAGCTACTCAGGAGGCTGAGGCAGGAGAATGGCGTGAACCCAGGAGGCAGAGCTTGCAGTGAGTGGAGATCACTGCCACGACACTCCAGCCTGAGTGACAGAGTCAGACTCCATCTCAAAAAAAAAAAAAAAAAAGAAAAAGAAAAAGAAATAGACGCTAGAAGTCACAAGAAAAAGACATAGTTTAAATGTACAACAGCAATAACACATAAGTCGGGGTGAGGGTGTTCCACGGTCTCTGTGTCATCTGGCAGGAAGGCGAGGGTGTTGATCGACACAAACTTTGCTAAGTTAAGGACGTGTGTGTGATTTCTAGGATGACTCCTCAGGGGATTTACAGAATTCAGGACAGTGTCCACCTGTGGGGAGGAGGAAATCAACGACACAGAGGGCTCGCGCCGTGGAGTGGGTCCCAGTGCTGGGCGGGCTTCTGTTCCTGCCCAGCCTGCTGGCTTATCTCCATCTCACTGAGCACATTTATCGCACTGTGCAAATGCCTCATATGTCTTGCTCGACACATGTGCTAAGTCACAAGTTTTTTAAAGAGTATTAAAGGATGCTTAACACCATTCATAATAAGATGCAAAATTTCAACTCTTTTTCAAAGATCAAAAATGTAAGAGCTCACTGTGTTGGCGAAGGCGTGGAGAAATGGGCTGTCCATGCGCTCTTAATGGAGTGTGACTGGTGTGTCCGCTGTGAAGGGTGCTTTGGTGATTTCAACCCAAATTTCTGGATACAAAACTTCACACACTTCTAGGACTTTATCTACAAATATCGTCACACACAAAAGTGTGAACAAGTGCCACACTAACGTGTGTAAAACCTTCTTCATCGAAAAGGATGGGAAACAGCCTAAGCATCCTTTGTTAGGTAAATAACGGTACTTCCTACAGTGGGGTATTGCAGAGCCATGAAAATGAGGCTCTCAGATGCGTGTGCAGTCAGAGCCAAGACCCATCAAGTGAAAAGCAGGATGCAGAGCAGTGTCCGCGGGAGCAGATGCAGGGAGGCATTCCACGCCTGTGTTCGTCTGGATAATCATACAACTTCCGAAAGAAAACGACCGCGGGAGACCACACGAGAAATAAATAACTGGCTCTGAGGGGCTGGAAGGCACGGCTAGAAATCGTGGTTATTGCTGTATAACACCGTTTTGTGTTTTTTGAACTTTAAAACAGAAAGCACATATTCAAAAATATTCACAAAAAATCTGAGTGGGGCTGGGTGCAGTGGCTCACGCCTGTAATCCTAGCGCATAGAGAGGCTGAGGTGGGTGGATTGCCTAAGCCCGGGAGTTCGAGACCAGCCTGGGCAACACAGTGAACCCCATCTCTACTAAAATACAAAAAAGTTAGCCAGGTGTGGTGGCAGATGCCTGTTATCCCAGCTACTTGGGAGGCTGAGGGAGAAGAATCGCTTAAACCCAGGAGGCAGAGGTTGCAGTGAGCCGAGATTGTGCCACTGCACTCCAGCCTGGATGACAGAGCGAGATTTCATATATAGATTTCATATATATATATATGTAGAGAGAGAGAGACTGAAATATATATATATGTGGTGGGACTGGGGAATCACAGAACCTTGCCTCAGCCCTGCCGCCTTGCTGCACCTGAGGCTTTCAGGGAGGCTGTGGGAAGGAAGGCGGACAATGTCAAAGGCACATGGAAGCTCCCCTTTTATTATTAGCTGGGTGTGTGCCCAGCTCCTCCCAGACAGAACAGGGCTGGGACTCAAGGTGGAGGCTGAGGCATAACCTCCTGCCTGGTGCCATTGTCCTGCAGACAGCCAGAGGGAGGAGGCACCAGCCCAAGGGAGGAGGCATTAGCCCTCCAGAGCTTTGAGGACATAAGGCAGGAGAGAGCTCAGTGGCATGACAGTCCAAGAGGCAGGCCTGGCCTCCTGCAAACCTGTAGCTGGGAGGTTCACCCATCCAGAGCCACCCAGGAAGGAAGCCGCCACATCCAGGGACAGGACCTGCAGCACCGTGTCCTGTGGGTAGGAGGGGGAAGGCCCACCACATACATGCCTACTTCCACTGACATTCAGATGAGCAAAACTTGGCTCATTCTGTTCACGCTGTTTTATAGCCTGCTTTTCCCACTTACTAGCTTATCGGGAACGTTTTCATGTGTCAATAGCTTGCTCTTTGACTGCATGGTTTGTAATGACCAAAGTGTGCCCAGCCGATTCACTGTTATCCGTTGAGATTTTTCATTATCATGACCAATGCTTTGATGAAAATCGGTAGAGCTAAATTTTGGTGCCCAGCTTTAATTCCATCCTGAGAATAATATCCTCTGGCTAAAGCACAGGCACTTTATAGCTTGGTATACAGGTCACCGCATGGCCTTAAAAAACATTTGACCCGGTTTACACTGGCCAGAGGGTCAGTCTTCCAACTCCCTTCCAAACCTAGATAGCAATGTAATTTTATCTTTACCTACTTAATAACCATTTGGAGGGGCCTGGGGGAGTGGCTTGCTATTGCTTGAATTTGCATCCTTTGACGACTAATTGGGTTGAGGCTTTTCCATGTGTTTGTGTCCCCAATTACTCATCTAACCCAAATCGCCTGTTTGTACCTGCACACACCCAGCGCCCTCCTGCACCCCTTCTTGGCTCAGGCCTGAAGGTCGCTCCTTATATACCCACAGCTGTCAAAACTTACCATCCTTCAAGGTTAAGTGGCCCGCCCTGACCTTCCCTCCAGGCAGTCATTCTGGACTTCCCACAGCTCTTGGCCTGAAGCACTTGCCGCTTTGGTCCTGGTTCAACACTCAGGTCTGCATGGCCGTGCCCCCGCAGTCTGCACCAGCTGTTCGCTTTACTCCTCAGGGCCAAGGCTTGGCCACTGCCCCCATCTAAAGACCCCGTGTCAACAACGTTCCCTGGGCACCTACTATCCAGTGAGGGCTCCGGGGCACCAGGGACGAACTGGACTGTACCCCTGCCCACACGCCCCCTGGAGCTGTAGCACCAAGGACAGCCACCTCCCATGAGCCAGCTGTCCGGAGCCCAGGACTCTCTGACCAGAGGTCTGGGCTCGTGCCTCCTGCTGCTGTCAGCTCTCCTGGGGAAACTCAGCCTCCAAGACCAAGCAGCATTTTCCCCTGGGCTGCAAGAGAAGATACAACTCCCACTAGAGTTTCTTCTCTGTAAGAAGCAGAGCCTGCGTGGGGAGGAGAGTGAAGCCCTGGAGAAGTCCAACAAGGGGGAAGGCAGATTCATAGGGGTCTTAAGTGGGTGGGAACGTTAGGGCTTTAAGAATGGATTCCAATAGTGTCTGACCGTGTTCAGTGACTGGCCAGCTTGGCTGTCTCAGGCCATGCTCTCTGGCAATCTGTGCTTTGGCAACTCTCAGCCATGTGTCCATGAGAGCATGGTCCCCAAAGAGGGGATGGAGACCCCAGCAGCACTGAGAGCTGAGGCGGGGGAAACCGTGGTTCTCCAGAGATGCCACTGCTGCCACAAGTGAGGGGCACGTATGCGAGAGAAGCCCTCATGGAAGGAGGCAGAAGCTTGGGGCTTTCCTGCAACCCTGTTCAGCTCTGCTGGGCATGATTTGGTGCCCTGGAGCTTGTGGCAGCACCTTCCCTGGCTGGAGATGCCAAGACACTGGGCAGCGCCTGGTCCCAGTGGCCTCTGAGACCCGGTGCCCAGCCCCAGCCTCTTCCAACACCAAAGGAAGCCCCTGGTGTCATCACAAAGGCGATGCGACAGTTGGAATGACCTTGGGCTCCCAGCACTGGAGGAGATGACAAATTTCCGTTCTTACTGCTGAAAACATGATCTATCCTTTCATGGGTCCCTGGGGGCCAGCAGCGCGGCACATGCATTATGGAAGCTTTTGCCTCGGCTCATCTCCTTGCTCTCCAGGCTGACTCTGTGCCGACTCTTCTATAAGCCCTTGAGAGACTGAGAGCATTTCATTGCCAAGAGGGGAAAACTCAGGGATGTTCCTGAAAAACGTATTTTTCTATCAATGGCTGCTGTCCTGGTTTCCGGGCATTAATTTATTAATTTGAGCAAGAATAAGCTCCTCCATGTCAGGCACTGGGAGGCGTGTGACCGCCACAGATCTGCCCTCATGGACCATGGTGGTGCCACCCGCCTGGAAAATCCATGGCCTGGAAGATCCGTGGGCCCCCAGCCCAGACCTGTGAGTCCAGAGGGTCTTCCCCGAGAACATCACACAGACGCTGAGGCCTGAAGGCTGAGGGGCTGCTGGTCAGGCAGTGGGTGGGGAGGAAGCCTCCTCGAGGTTGGGCGGGGTGGAGGTATTGACGGGAGTGCTGACGAGGTCACCTGAGGCCGGGCCACTGGGTCTGAATGCCATCCTGACAGCTACAGGAGACCATGAGGGAGCACTGGTCAGGGAAGTGACACCAACAGCTCTGCCTTCCGGAAGGATCATGCTGGCGCCTGCAGGAGTCTCCTCAGCAGGAAAGAGCATTACAGCAATTCAGAGTGGCCAGGTCGGGGAAGCGCTGTGCAGATTCACGTACAACATGCATTTGAGAGATGGAATCGAGAGGACTGAGCAGTGGAACGAGCAGCTGACTGGTGGGCCAGGAGCAGGCAGGTGTCGGTGGGCACCCCACTGTAAGCACCTTGGACAGAGGGGTCGCTGGGGGAGGTGAAAGGGGTGCTTCGAGCATGGATGTGCACACTGAGTCTTAGGTGCCTGAAGAATGCAGAGACGTCCAACAGGCAAGCTGAGGTCATTGGAGCAGAAAATGCATCTCAGGCCTGGCACTTAGCTACACCTGGGCAGAGACATGGGCCTGCCCACAGTGCGGAGGCAGACAATTGCCTAATACTCCCATGGATAAAGGACAGTGACCTCCAGAAAAACAGCTCCTAGTTTGAGGCCTGCTGGGGGTGTAGGGGAGAGAGTCTACGTAACAGAGGAGTAGCAGGGTGTGAATGAAGTTTAACTAAAAGCTGTCTCCTTGTATATTTTAACTTTGGCCTACAAGTTCCTCCATACAACCAGGCCTGGTGGCTCACGCCTGCAATTCCGACACTTTGGGAGGCTGAGGCGGGTGGATCACCTGAGGTCAGGAGTTTGAAACCAGCCTGGTCAACACGGTAAAACTAGGTCTCTACTAAAAAATACAAAAATTAGACAGGCAGGCCGGGCACAGTGGCTCAAGCCTGTAATCCCAGCACTTTGGGAGGCCGAGGTGGACGGATCACGAGGTCACAAGATCAAGACCATCCTGGCTAACACGGTGAAACCCCATCTCTACTAAAAAATACAAAAAACTAGCCAGCCAAGGTGGCGGGCGCCTGTAGTCCCAGCTACTCGGGAGGCTGAGGCAGGAGAATGGTGTGAACCAGGAGGCGGAGCTTGCAGTGAGCTGAGATCCGGCCACTGCACTCCAGCCTGGGTGACAGAGCGAGACTCCGTCTCAAAAAAAAAAAAAAAAAAATTAGCCAGGCATGGCCAGGCGTGGTGGCTCACGCCTACAATCCCAGCACTTTGGGAGGCCAAGGCAGGTGGATCATGAGGTCAGGAGATCAAGACTATCCCAGCTAACACAGTGAAACCCCATCTCTACTAAAAACACAAAAAATTAGCTGGGCGTGGTGGCAGGCATCTGTAATCCCAGCTATTCAGGAGGCTGAGGCAGGTGAATTGCTTGAACCCGGGAGGCTGAGTTTGCAGTGAGCTGAGATTGCACCATTGCACTCCAGCCTGGGCAACAGGAGCAAAACTCAGTCTAAAAAAAAAAAAAAAAAAAAAAAAAGTTCCTCCATACATAGTGAACAGTCCCCAAACTGGACGTGTGACACACTGTAACCCACTCTTGTACCAATCCCTGAGCTGCCACCTAAGGCAGCCAACTGTTCAAACCCTGTTCAAATAAGGCAAACGTCAAGCTGTAAGGAATCCAGCAGCTTCTGTACCTCATTTCTCTTTTCTGTGCATCACGTTCCTACTTCTGTTCATAAATCTTCTCCAGTTAAGTGGCAGAGGTGAAGCCACTCCGAACTTGCTCTGATTGGGGGACTACCCAATTCGAAAATCGTTCTTTGCTCAAACTCTGCTAAATTTAATATGTGTACATTTGTCTTTTAAGAAGGCACAGAGGTCTCTCGGAGAGCCTGCCAGTGCGTCTGCGCACCCAAGGAGAGCTGGGGTGGGATGGAGAGGAAGAGTGCATGGCCGGAGAGGGCGGGGCCAGCTTGCATCTTAGATCAGGAACACATGTGCCCAAAAGTGTTATTTTCCTTCCTTATCCAATACTGAACACACAGGAGCTCAGAAACAATGCACACCTGCCAATGAAAGGCAACCTCCATCATTGGATGTTCACCTGGAGGACGAGGGCAGGCAAGGACAGTCCAGGGAAATGAGGAAGGGGGAAATCTTACCTGTAAACAGTCTGCAGTTTGCAAGTGCTGGTTTTCAAAGTGTGCAAAACACCTGGGAGAAGCAATGAAGGAATCCATCCCATGAGATATTAAAACGTTATACAACCTTAACATCAAGACAGTGTGTCACCACACAGACACAATCCACAGACCAACAGGGATGACAGAGATCTGCATACAAGCAAAAAGTTAGTCAATGATAAATGCAGCATCTCAACCAGTGAAGCAAAGATGAATGTGTTAATAAATGATGTCAGGATAAATTGGCAGCTTTCTGGGATAAGATCAAGTAAGATCCATACTTCACACCATACATCCGGATAATTTCTAAATGGAGCAAAAATTTTAAGTGTATAAATAAAACCATGAATGTATGGTGAAGAAAATATGGGTGGATTCCTTTACAAGGTGAAGGAAGGAGTTGCGATGTAACTCAAAATGTAGCCACCGTAAAAGATTGATAGACTACACAAAAATTGGAAACTTCTGCAGGGCAACAGCCATGGTAAGCAAAGTCAAATGACCAACCGAGAAAAAAATACTTGCAACTCAGATTACTGTCAGAGGGATAAATCTCTAATATGTAAAAAGCTCTTAGAATCTAATAAGAAAAACATCAATGACTCAGGAAATAATGAACACATACTGACATACAAATGGCCCTCAGACATAAGCAGAGATACCCAATTCACTCTTAAGAGTGACGCTGATTAGCCCTGCGGTGGCTCCTCACTGTGGGCTTGGCAGAAATGCAAATCTGACAGCATCCTTGGGAGGTGAAACTTCATGGGGAGAGGAGCATCCAAGTGGCAGGCACTTTGGTAATGACTATCAAAGTTGTGCGTGCATTTACCCTTTCACCCAGCAATTCTCTTCTGGAAATGAATCCTTTGGATATACCTCCATGAGTAAGGCAATAGTTTGGAAACTAAGTGAAGCCACAGGAGACTCATTTTTACAACAAATGTATATGGAACAGCACGCATGGAAAGATCTGGAAACCCATTAGCCATCTTCCCATTGCCTATCCAGATTCCAGATCATCCACCCTGTTCAGGACCCCTGGAGGTTGTGGGAGGACTGTGACAATGGTCCCCTTGCCCTCTGACTTCCAGTTGGGCTCAGCCAGTGGGGAGAGAGGCAGTACAGTTCATTCCCTCCCTGCAGGAGCACTTCAGGCTGGCTGCATCCTAGACCGAAGGTCACAATTCCTGCCAGGCCTCGGGTGATAAGGACAAGAGTCTTGTCCCACTCACACCCTATAAAGAGTCTTCTAGAAAATGCTCCTCAAATTGCCCAGTCTGGGTGAGCTATCTGTTTCCTAGTGGGCCCTGGCTGATGCCACGGCTATGTATAAAAGGATGGGCACACACTCCAGGCATCCATCTGGAAAGATTTCCAGGTCCATTCTTAATTAAAAGTACATAGTAGTTACTTTTTAGGGGAGCCAGGTGGAGGGAGAGGGAGAGCAGGTAGCTGCATCTGCTTGTATTTGCATTAAAAAGTGCAGGAAAGACCCACAGGAAGGTGATAAGGTGGTTGTCAGTCACTGGGGGCTCAGTGGGGGATGGGGCAGGTGAGGAAGACTTTTCTCTCTGTGTTTTATTTGCAAGCCCCTTCCTTTCCCCTGCTCAGCTTCATGGAACTCGGGAAACAACTTAATGGACTTGAGCCTCCGTGAGTGCCAGTCCTTCAGGCACCTAACCCGGAGCGAGGCTGGATGCTACAGCCTGAATGTGTGTGACCCCCAAACCTCACAGGTTGCAACCTGATCCCCAGTGGGATATGTTAGGATCGGGGCCTTTGGGAGGTGATTGGGTCACGTGGGCAGAGCCCTCATACGTGGGATTAGTGTCCTTATCCAAGAGACCCCAGAGAGTCAACTAGCCCCATCCACTACTTCCAGGCACAGCAAAAAGATGTCCTCTTTGAAGCAGGAAACAAGCCCTCACTAGGCTCCGAGTCTGCTTACATCTTGATCGTGACCGTTGCAGCCTCCAGAACTGCGAGAGTGAAGTTTCTGTTGTTTATAAGCTATCCAGTGTTCGGTCTCTGTCGCAGCAGCCTAAGCAGAGGCCTTGGTTCTCTCCTCTGTCAGCAGCCCATGCCCTTGGCCCTGAGATCAGCGTCTCTGACGAGGAAGGCAGAGAGGACTCAGCAGTTCCAAACAGGAGCAGAGCAGGGAAGCTCGCTGGGCACCTGAAGGCCACCCACAGGCACTCAGATGTCTCTGTAAACTCAGATCCACAAAGTCTTCTAATAGTAATCAGTTTCAGGGAAAAAAAAAAATCAGTGAGTCTGTGAGCCTCTTTGGGACCCCAAGAAGGAAGAAACTTCGGAAAACCCCATGGTTGCCTCTCCCCCTCCCAGGGCCTCTCCAACAAGCTCCACACACCAGACCTGGTCTCCTTTCCTCCTCCGGTCCCACGACCCCGTGTTGAACCTGGCTCCTGGGTCCCCTGGATCCTGGGTCCCCATTCCGCAGTCCATCAGAGTGAAGGCTGTGAAGGCCCCTCTTGGTATTCCCGCATTTAACTCAATGGGGCTGTCCTAAGCTGAGCGCTGGTTCTGAGGCCGCCTCCAAATCCACCTCTGTGTGTCCCCATGGTGTGGCCACAGGCAGGGCCTCCCTGACCTCATCTGCAAACCTGCGAGCTCCCAGCTCCGGCTTCTGGGGGTTGCCAGATGATGGCAGGCAAGACCCCTCACGTACAGCCTGGCACACACAACAAAACTCACCATGGAGAGGGCGAGGTGCCAAGAGGGACCCCAGGCAAGGGCCAGCCCGAATGGCATCCGCAGTTTCCTGCCTGCACCTCCCAGCTCCTCCTGGGACCTGCAGAGCACAGCACCTTGTGTAGTCTCGGCCCCAGCCCAAGGCTGTGCACTTTACAGCCTTCAGTTCATGGAGGTGCTTCACCAGCTCCGAGGTCAGTATCGCCATCACAGGCTGGGTGCGGTGCCTCACGCCTGTAATCCCAGCACTTTGGGAGGCTGAAGCAGGTGGATCATGAGGTCAGAAGATCGAGACCATCCTGGTTAACACAGTGAAACCCCGTCTCTACTAACATAAAAAAATTAGCCGGGCATGGTGGCGGGCATCTGTAGTCCTAGCTCCTCGGGAGGTTGAAGCAGGAGAATGGTGTGAACCCGGGAGGCGGAGCTTGCAGTGAGGGGCGATCAGGCCACTGCACTCCAGCCTGGGTGACAGAGCAAGACTCCGTCTCAAAAAAAAAAAAATCCCCATCACAATTGGAAGATGGAAGAGTAGAGGCTCAGAGTGCCCAGGCCTGCCTCCCTGGCTGCAGCAGGTGGTCTGGACAGAGCTTCAGACTCATCTCCAGGCACCCCTCAGGGCCTGCAGCTCACTGCGCCTGGCCTCCCTGGATCCCAAAGAACCTTCCTGGGATGAGCCCCCCACACCAGGAACCAGTGGATAACCGATACTGTGGTTCCAGCCATCACAGCTGCATTCCCAGCATCAGGAAAGAGGAAGGGGCAGAAAAGAAGGGGCAAAGAGCATGCCCCAGCCATCTGTTAAGGAAGTTCAGAAATCCCCCTTCCATACTTGTATTTCATGTCATCGGACCTAGTCACATGGCCACACCTAGCTGCAAAGGACATTGTGAAATGCAGCCTTTATTCTGGAAGGGCCTGTGCCCTGCTAAAAATGCAGGTGCAGTTATAGTGAAAGAGAAACGTGGGCGATGGGAGCGTGTTTGAGTCTCCATCATCGCCCTTTTGCTGACACTGATTACCGCCTCATTCATGCTAACCCAAGATGCTGTCTCACTGTGTTGTTGTTTTCAGATGGAGCCTCGCTCTGTCGCCCAGGCTGGAGTGCAGTGGCGCGATCTCCCCTCACTGCAAGCTCCGCCTCCCGGGTTCACACCGTTCTCCTGCCTCAGCCTCCCGAGTAGCTGGGACTACAGGCGCCCACCACCATGCCCGGCTCATTTTTTGTATTTTTGGTAGAGACGGAGTTTCACCGTGTTAGCCAGGATGGTCTCCATCTCCTGACCTTATGATGCCTGCCTCAGCCTCCCAAAGTGCTGGGATTACAGGCGTGAGCTGCCATGCCCGGCCTCGCTGTTGTTTCAATGGACATTTCCTCAGTTATTAGTGGCGTTGGCCACCATATCATCGTTCCTGTCTTGGAATTTCCTGAATTTCTTCTTCTTGGAATTTCCGCCTTTTCTTTTCAATTGGTTTGTCTTTTGATGGTTGATTTGCAAGATGCTTACATATTCTAGTGTTCATCCTTTGTCTTTTTTATAGGTTGCAAATATTTTCACATTGTCTATCATTCTCTTGTGCTTATGGCATCTTTTGTCATAAGGAGAATTTTCAGATCCACATTAAAAATTGTATGGACTCTCTTTTCTGGTTTATTTTTAGGTTGAATGTTCTTTAACACATTGTATACTCAAACGCTGTAACCATACTCTATATTCTCTCAGTTCTGATTCTTTTGTTTCTTATGTTCAGTCTTTGACCAATGAGGAATTTATCTTCTGAAAGTCATGAGGATATACCTCGGTTTGTATTATCTGGAGAACATGGTACACCAGCCTTGGCCTGTCTGCACCTGGCTCTTCCCTTGCTCAGCCATGGCCTGTGGGGAGCAGCCCCCTGCAGGCCGAGTTCCCCACCTCCAGGCTGTGTCCAGCTGGGCTCAGTCCGTGGAAGGCACCAGCAAAAGACTGGAGGGCAAGGGCGGTGGGAGGGACAGGTGTTTCCTCTCCTTGTGCCCTGCCTAGGTTGCTCTAGCTCCCCAGGGGGAAGACCCCTGCACTCCCAGTCTCTGCCAGTAGCCCCTGTCACCCTTGTTCCTCTAGCCTCTGCTGGGACTGCTGTGTCTCTGGACCCTGTTGGCGTCTCAACTCTCCCATCTCCTGTGTAACCAATTCCCTGTGTTCAATTCCTCCTATTTTCAATATTCCTTTCCCATGTGTGCCCTAACACAAATAGCAATAACCATACCCTGTTTATTTATTTTTTTTTTTTAAGAAAAGGAAAAAGAAAAAAAAGCTCTTCCCACCAATTGGAGATGCCACTTCCACCTTGCAGTAAATTCCCATAAATGCAGAGATGTGTCCCGGCCTCTCTCCTGGCTCACTGTCCATTCTGTGTCTTGTACCACCAGCACGCGAGTCCAAGCCTGAGGATTCCAGCATCTCAGAGGCACCTGGTAGTGCCCATTGGCTGCTACTCCCCATGCCATGGTGAGTAACTGCTGCTGTTCCTGTAAAGCACATTCCACTCTTCTTGCCCATGTTGTCTTCTGTGTGAATTCTGGGATCAGTTTGATGAGTTTCATGAAACATCCTTCCTAGGAAGATTTTAATTGAGATATTATTGAATTTATATGAACTCAGGAAAGAAAGAGGTCTTTGCAATATTAGATATTTGCTTC
The DNA here is from genome assembly GCF_002776525.5 of Piliocolobus tephrosceles. NCBI lineage: Eukaryota > Metazoa > Chordata > Mammalia > Primates > Cercopithecidae > Piliocolobus > Piliocolobus tephrosceles. Next base: position 111,413,110 of record NC_045437.1, on the reverse strand, counting down.
CTGCATATGTTATTTCTTACCATCATTTCAAATTTTCTTTTATATTCTCTAGTAAGGTTTTTATGATTTTCCACATTGGGATCCCCCCATTTCATGTTAGATTCATTCCGAGGCATTTCCTAGATTCTGTGGCTATTGTGATTGGTATCTTGTTTCTATTGTGCTTTTAAATAGTTAATGCTGTGGTTAGGAATGCTACTGGTTTTAATGTTGATCTTATATTTTACCATTTTGCTGAACTCTCAAACAATAGTAATTTCACAGGTGATTGAATCAATGATAGCTTTTCTTCTCTTCCTTTGCAATTTTAATTTTTTCATGGCCAATTCCACTTTTTAGCTAGAAGTGATGACAAAGAACTTATCTTGAGTGACTATCAGGGATAAGTCTAATTATTTCACCATTAAATATAACATTTGTTTGAGATTTCCAGCAGACACACTTTATTAAGTTGATGAAGTTTGATTTTATTCTTTTTTATTTTATTTTTTTAGACAGAGTCTTGCTCTGTCACCCAGGCTGGAGTGCAGTGGCACAATCTCGGCTCACTGCCAGCTCCACCTCCCGGGTTCACACCATTTTCCTGCCTTAGCCTCCTGAGTAGCTGGGACTATAGGCACCCACCACCACGCCCGGCTAATTTTTGTATTTTTATTAGAGACGGGGTTTCACTGTGTTAGCCAGGATGGTCTCGATCTCCCGACCTTGTGATCTGCCCATCTCAGCCTCCCAAAGTTCTAGGATTACAGGTGTGAGCCACCGCGCCCAGCCAAGTTGATCAAATTTTTAAAGCATTCAATAAAGAGGATAGACAAAGCCAAAAGATGGTTCTTTAAAAAGCAAAAGAAAATGAGGAAACCCTGCTAAGCACTTGAGCAGGAAAACAGTAGAGAAGGGGCAAGAAGATACCGTCAGAAATGTTGGGGAGAGATCACTACAGGTCTTACAGGCAATCAAGATAAGAGGACAAAGTATCAAACAGAAAGTTACCAGATAACCCAGCATTGAAATCGCACATCCACACAGAAACTACACAAATGTTCCTGTTTGTACACTCCAAAAAGAGAAACAACTCAAATGCCCACCAAGTGATGAATGTAGAAAGCAAATGTGGGCCAGGCGCAGTGGCTCACGCCTGTAATCCCAGCACTTTGGGAGGCCGAGGCGGGCGGATCCCAAGGTCAGGATATTGAGACCAGCCTGGCTAACACAGTGAAACCCCATCTCTACTAAAAATACAAAAAAATTAGCTGGGGATGGTGGTGGGCGCTTATAGTCCCAGTTACTCAGGAGGCTGAGGCAGGAGAATGGCGTGAACCCGGGAGGCGGAGTTTGCAGTGAGCCGAGATCACGCCACTGCACTCTAGCCTGGGTGACAGAGCGAGACTTCGTCTCAAAAAAAAAAAAAAAAAAAAAGAGACCAAATGTGGTCCGTCCCTACAATGGAATATCATTCACTCTTGAAAGTAACTGAAGTGCTCCAGCAGGATGGGTCTCAAACACACGGTGCTGAGCGACTGCAGTTGCATGTGGCATGACTTCTTTTATCTGAAATGTCCAGAGCAGGCAAATCTCTAGAGACAGGAAATACACCAGTGTTTGCTCGGGGATGGGGTGGGGAGGTGACTGCTGAGTACAGAGATTCTTTGGTTGGGGGATGACAATGTTCTGGAATTAGACAGTAGTGGTGGTTGCCCAGTATTGTGAATATACGTAATCCACTGAATTGTATGCTTTAAAATAGTGAACTTTGTGTCATATGAATTTCGTCTCAAAAACAATTTTGCAAAAAACAAACAAACAAAAAAGATAAGAGATGATTACGAACAAGTAAGTTTGTGCCAATGTATGTGAGTCCCAGGCCCCAGGTCCCGTCTGCAGCTCCCAGCACGTCGCCCTCCGTCCCTTCCTTCTGCCGCCTCTCTGAGGGTGTGATGGAGGGCTGCTGCCCTGGAGCCTGTGTTCCCTTCACCTGGGTTCACCCCCAGCCCGGACTCAATCAGAATCTTCGCTTCCATTACAAATTCCTAGAAGAAGGCATCTGCTTGGCCAAGTTAGGGTCGGTTATCCACCCCGGCCAGATGAATGTGGCCGAGGCGACAGGACCACTTGGCCTGAACTTGGCTGCTGTGAGCCATACCTGGTAGGGGTGGGGAGCAGTTCCTAGAGAAAGGGAACTAAACACCGGAGGGTGGAGCCCTTGCAGCCTGATCATCTCGTAAAGGCCCCACCTCTCAATACTTTGACAATGGCGGCTGGATTTCAACCCGAATTGTGGAGGGGACAAACATTCAAACCATAGCCCCATACCAACAAGCTGGGACCTTGCCCAAGAGAAACGCGTAGGTACCTCCAGAAGTTCTGGACAGGAGAGCAGTGTGGCTGGGGTTTTGTCGCCCACAGTCTGGGGCTGCGGGAACATGGCCTGGGAGATGACAGAAGCAGAGTCCAGGGGTCCAGGTGCAGGACTAAGGACAGTGCTGGAGGCTGAAGTCTTGGGGACCAGGAAGCAGGACTGTGCAGGTGCTGGAGCTCTACCTGCCCAGAAACTGTCCCAAGCAGGGTCCTGGGTGCTGTGCACTCGGAGCGGGCTCTGCTTTAAAGGAGAGAGTGTGGGCAGCCCCTGCCCAGTGGCCATGGCGGCTGTTCTTGGCCAGCACATCGCAGACGCCACTCACTCAGGCGCCCTCCTGCTGCCGTGCGTTATTAAATTATTCCTGGGGAAATTAGAGGAGAGGCATGAATAATTCAAACAAGGGATAAAATCAAATCTAATCAAGTCTGTCTGCCTGCTTGAACTTTGACATGACGACCAGCATCAAAGTTCTGTCCACAGCCGGAAATGAAAATTCAGCTTCAGGATCTGCACTCAGACGTTTCTAAGGACGCTCCGAGGTGAAGGAAGCAGCAGGTCGGAGCTGCTGCGGTGACTCCCACCTCCCCAGCTGGGGCCTCGTTGGCCTTGCTGCTGCAGCTAGGCCCCAGCACTGTCCAGCCACGTGACCCTGGGAAGGTGCCTAACCATGCCCGGCCTCAACTTCCTGGTCTATAAAATGGGAGCAAAACTACAATGTGCCTCAGGAAGTTGTTTTCCACACTCAGCAAAATAACACACAAACGGCGTTTCGTGCCAGTAAAGGGGACGCAGGGAATAGAGGGTGGGTGCATGCATCCTTCCATCCTTAATAAAAACGTCTGGGCAGAGTACAGCTGAACCTTTCCTGTCAGCTCAACATTGCCAATTTTCCTGCCTGAAATGTCCATATGTGTGTGCACTTATGCAACGGCAGACACAGGTCTTTCTCATGAAAGAGCTACACGGGGATTTAAAGTTCAGGAGAACGGAGCTGGCCTTTTTCCTCCGTAAAATGTCCAGACAGTTTTACGGTTTCAGCAAGCAATGGAGAAATAAGGCATCAAGAGCAGGGTGACTTTGGCGAAGGCGGCTGGCGGTGGCTTCCGGCCCCACCTGCTCAGGCAGCCTCTATGGCCCCTGTACACTGCCCCCAGGGCCAGGAGCAAGGTTCTACCTTGGCCACTCTGCCTCCCAAGGCCTCCCCATCAGCCTGCGGTCTGACATTGGACTGTCGCCATAGGCCCCCATTGTGGCTGCTGGCTAGCAGGACAGCGGTCACCCACCAAGACAGGCATCCGCTGTCTACGGCCACTCCCTGCTTTCTCTGCAGCTTGGTGACAGGAACACGGTGACTCCTCCAGGCAGGATGAAGACTGCCACTGTGCCCGTGAGCTACCATGTCCCACCGCTCTGCCCGAGCCCTGGTCTCAGGGCACCGCCTGGAGCTCCTTTCACGGGAAGGATCAGAGGCCCCAAGGGCCCGTAGGGCAGCCGGGAGTGGGTGAAGCCAGCTAAGCAGGGCTTTCCAGCACACAGGGATGTTGGCCCCATGGCGGGCATCTTCAGAGACACCCAGAGCATTGAGGCTGGGTGTGGAGCTGCCAGGGCAACACCATGGTGGCGTCAAGCAGAATGCGTCTTGCCACCAGATCTGGCATCTGCACTGCCTGCCACTCCTGCCGCAGGCTGCCACCTCCCTGACACAGGGACCCAGCCCAGCTGGTGTTCTCACATGAACCTGGGGGTAGGGGTGGCTGTTGTCTGCCCCTCCAGGACGCACGTGCCTAGGCCTGAGCCCCTGCTTGGCTCCTGCCGCACCCTGCGGGCTCAGCTCTGCACAGGGCAGCTGCTCTTCTTCTTGACATTTTTCAGATAAGTGGATGTTTTTATTCTGGAATTTGAGAGTGACTTTTATCTGCTGTCTGGAAGGAAGCATCTGTCACCAATGTAAAGCCTCCCAGTCTCCCAGGGCTCCACTTGGTGGCCCCCACATACTTGAACCAGTCCTCCCAGACACCACTGTTGAGGGCAGGGCTGGCCCTGGAGCCAGGCAACAACCAGAGCAGGCAGCTCCTCCAGGACGCAGCTCAGGCCGGGAGGAGGCAGATGCAGGCACCACGGGACCTGGGCGACCAGGCTCTGTTCACTCCTCCCGTCCCTCAGTGCCCAGCACACGGAGGGGCTGAGGAGCATGGAGAAGGGAGGGGCAGGGAGCAACCAGGGCAGGGGCCTCCCCGCTGGGCCTGAGGAGGAGCGAAGCCTGCCTGGGACCCCCGGGACTACTCCTCACTGCCAGCCTGGCCATGCAGAGGGGCCCAGCCTCCCCTGGAGCACACGGTCACCCCATGGCTGGTCACAATCGGGTAGACAGCGTGTCCTCCCTCTCCATTCCTCAACTGCAGAGGGAGTACTCAAAGTGGGACAGGCAGACAGCCATCTGCCCAGGGGCTGTGCTGGGAAGGAGGGTGTGGTCTCAAGAAGGGAGGCCTGGGCACTGAGGGGTGTCCACATAAGAAGCAGACAGCTCCTGAGTGGTTGGAAGAGGCCGCCCCTAGGGCATGTGGACCCTGGGCAAATATGTTCTATGCAGGGAGTCCTTGTTTATGTAAACTCTCAGGGTTTCCTAAAATCAACAAGACAGCACCATGCTGGCAGCCCTACCTCACATGATCCAACTAAAGGAAGCCCACACAGTCTAGCAGGGAACCTTCTGTTCCTAGGCCCCCTTTCTAGAACCGAACCCCAGCCACACAGTCTTCACAACCACCATCAGCCTGAGTCCCAAAGCTGCTTCAGACCTGCAACCAACTTTCCGCTCTGGGCACAGGGCCACACAGTGACCCGTGGAGAAGAATAGGGGCCACGAGGCCCCACATGGGTCTCCATTCAGGCTTGGGGAGCCACCCCTGGGCACCTTTGGCAGTCCTGACTGGTCCCAGGCACTGGAGGGGGACTTGGAATTTCCGAGAAAAGTATTCCAAACTGGGAGCCCCAGGATCCCAGGGCAGGGCACCCACCACCCAGGTCTAAAGTAATACCGACTACGGAGACCCCAGGTGACAGGAGCGACGGCATTCCAACCCTTCCCTCCCAAGAGCCAGGACTGAGCCAGACATAAGGGACAGAGAAAGGACTGGCCTGGGATGAAAGGGATACTCAAGGGGGCAGCTCCCTGGAGCCAGAACTAGCCACCCAGGCTCAATCTGCAGGCAGCATCACCCCACACACCCCAGATGCCAGGTGATGCAGAGCTCAGATGCTGCACCCACCTGCTTCCCTGTGCCCAGGCCACCCTACTCCAGGCCATGTGGGAGCCAGGCCTCCTTTGCCAATCTCTGGGCCCAGGCAGACTCCTTCTCCCCGAGACTCTGCTCAGAAACACCAGAGGCTTTCTGAGCCTATCCAAGACCAGACAGTGTTCATCTCTCAGTGTCAATAAATCGGACATCTCCAGGGCAATGACTTATACTTGGTAAATACTAAGCAGGAAGAGACGGTGGCGTGAGCCCCCATTCTAGGAGAACCGCAGCCAGCAGGCGGCCACCTATTGATCTCATCTCCCTCCAAGGCCAGGGTGCTGCAGGGAGGAGCAGCCTCGCCACTGACATGACCGCGCCCGCAGGGACAGGAGGAGCAGCCGTGCTTCTCTCCAGTTGCATGAGGCGGTCTTGCAGGGGAGAGACAGTCCTCCCAGAAGGAACCTCGGTAGGGCTATGGCAACTGGTGCAAAAATCCACCACAAAAGGTAGAAGGAGCTGCACCAGGCTGTTGGCAGTGAGAGGGGAGAGAGTCCTGGAGGCAGGGAGGGGACCAAAGGGAAGGCAGCAATCCAGATGGCCTTGCGGGGTCAGACAGGGCTAAAACAAGAGGCTGTACTGGCTGTTCTCGCACAGCTGTAAAGAATCACCTGGAACTCGGTAATTTATAAGAAGAGCATTTTAATTGCCTCATGGATCTGCAGACTATACAGGAAGCATGGTACTGGCATCTGCTTCTGGGGAGGCCTCAGGAAACTTCCAGTCATGGCAGGAGGCAAAGGGGGAGCAGGCACATCACACTGCAAAAGCAGGAGTGAGAAACGGGGGGATGGGCGCCACACTTTACAACGGCCAGATCTACTGAGAACTCACAACGGCTAGGACGGCACCAAGCCAGGAGGAATCCGCCCCCACGACCCACACACCCCACCTCCAACGCTGAAGACTCCATTTCAGCCTGAGATGTGGGCGGGGACAAATATCCAAACCATATCACAGGCGTCAGGGCCCCTTGCCCATGGGTGGCCGTGAGGGTGACTGTGCTGTTCTCTGCCCCGCTTACCTTTCTTTGGGATCACCCTCCACCCCTCCCCGACCCCACCATTCCATAAAGATTCTGCTCAGAACCGAGCTGAGGTGCGACTCAACCCACCTCCCTGGCCTCCAGGCTGGGCTCCTGTTTCCAGCTTGGCCCATCTCTGTAGTCCGCTCCCTGATGTTAGGCCCTCGCCACTCCTGTCACCACCGTGAGCGGCACACAACCCAAGCTCCGCCAAGCCCTGGGCATTCCCAGCCCATGGGAAACAGAGAAGCGTTTCCCTCCACGGGCACCTCATCCCGTGGTCTGCTGGGTCTGGGGTTGGGAGCAGTCCTGTGTCTGTGGGCAGAGGAAAGAACGAGTGTCACAGGGCTTTCCACTCCAGGACACGGTGGGTTCACTTCAAAAACACCCAAAATTGAGCCAGGTGTGGTGGCTCATTCCTTTAACACCAGCACTTCAGGCTAATTCCTGTAACCCCAGGTTGAGGCGGGAGGATAGCTTGAGGCCACACTGGAGACCAGCCTGGAAACATAGTGAGACCTTGTCTCTATGAACTAAATTTTTTGGCTGGGCGCAGTGGCTCATGCCTGTAATCCCAGCACTTTGGGAGGCCGAGGTGGGTGGATCATGAAGTCAGGAGATTGAGACTATCCTGGCTAACATGGTGAAACCCCGTCTCTACTAAAAATACAAAAAATTTAGCCAGGCGAGATGGTGGGCACCTGTAGTCCCAGCTACTCCGGAGGCTGAGGCAGGAGAATGGCGTGAACCCGGGAGGCGGAGCTTGCAGTGAGCGGAGATCCCACCACTGCACTCCAGCCTGGGCAACAGTGTGAGATTCCGTCTCAAAAAATAATAAATAAATAAATAAATACATTTTTTAATTAGCTGGGGTGTTGGCACGAGCCTATGGCCCTAGCTATTCAGGAAGCTGAGATGGGAGGATCACACAAGCTCAGGAGCTCTAGGCTGTAGACAGCGAGACCCTGTGACCAAAAAACAAAACAAAACAAAACAAAAAAACGCCTAAGTCAAGCCTTGTTGCAGAGTAAGATGCATTCTCCCGTCAGCAGGTCCATATGGGAAATTAACATGCCTCCTAGTCACATGACTCTGACGTTCTTCCTGGTGAATGAATAACAACGTTGTGCCTTTGGCTAAAGGGGAAGACACTCACCCCTTCCCCTACGGTGTCACATGGCGATGACTTCCTTCCCAAAACTCTCAATGAAATGTGCCAGGGCACAGATGCACAGATACTTTCTCTACACCCTGCATTTCTTTTTGTTTGTTTTTTCGTTTTGGTTTTTTTTTTTTTTTTTTTGAGACAGAGTCTCGCTCTGTCGCCCAGGCTGGAGTGCAGTGGCCGGATCTCAGCTCACTGCAAGCTCCGCTTCCCAGGTTTACGCCATTCTCCTGCCTCAGCCTCCCAAGTAGCTGGGACTACAGGCGCTGCCACCACACCCGGCTAATTTATTGTATTTTTAGTCGAGACGATGTTTCACCATTAGCCAGGATGGTCTCGATCTGCTGACCTCATGATCCACCCGCCTCGGCCTCCCAAAGTGCTGGGATTACAGGCATAAGCCTCCGCACCCAGCCTACACCCTGCATTTCTAATCATCCCACCACCTTTGTCTCCACATGAACTATATACTAGGCTGCGCCCCCCTCAGGGCCACCATCCAAATACCTGCTAAATATAAAGATGGATGGACGAATGGGCGGATGGATGCACGGGTAAACGAATGGGTGGTAGGTTGGATGGATGGATGTTCAAGTAGCGAGTGGGTAGTGAGTAGCTAGATGGACAGATGAATGAAAGATAGACACATGGTTGGGCACATGAAAGGATTGGGAAATGGATGGATGGATGTGTGGGTGAATGAATGGATGAAGGAATGGGCGGTAGGATGGTTGAGATGGATGGATGGATCAATGGATGTTTGAGTAGTGAGTGGGTAGCAGGTAGGTATATGGACAGATGAATGAAAGGTGGACACATGGCTGGACAGATGAAAGGATTGGGAAATGGATGGATGAATGTGTGGGTGAATGAATGGATGAAGGGATGGGTGGTAGGATGCTTGGGGGGGATGGATGGATGGATGGATGAGTAGTGAGTGAGTAGTGGGTAGCTAGATGGACAGATGAATGAAAGGTGGATGCATGAGTGGACAGATGAAAGGACTGAGAAATGGATGGGCACATGGGTGGGTTGATGAATGACCATTAAATGGATGAAAATAATAGATGGATTTCTCATAGGAGGAAGTAAGCTTTATGGAAGGTAGGACTGTGCATTTCACTTCCTTGTTTTTATCTACAGTGATTTCTGCATAACAGTTTTCACAAAATATTTCTTACTTGTAACAGACTCTTCCAGACAACACTGACAGGGTTATTGCCTTCAGATCCCACATGGACCACTCAAGATTCTGAGGGAAAAATGATAAAATCAGTGGGAGTAACTTTATAATGGCACTCCCCCCAAAAAAAAGAAATTGCATTTAGGAGCTACTTTATGAAAACTGCTGTTGCTTGTACCCTTTAAAATGTACTTTGAAATATTGTTGATTTATATATATGTATATTTATGTATATACATATATGTATATTTTTATGTATATGTACATATATGTATATTTTTATCTATATGTATAGACATATATGTATATTTTTATGTATATGTATATACATATATGTGTATTTATACATATGTATAACATATATGTCTATATATCTATGTATATATCTTTTCTTTTGAGGCAGAGTCTCCTTCTGTTGCCCAGGTTGGAGTGCAGTGGTGTGCTCTCAGCTCACTGCAACCTCCGCCTCCTGGTTTCAAGCGATTCTCCTGCCTCAGTTTCCCAAGTAGCTGGGACTACAGGCATGCACCACCATGGTCGGTCAATTTTTGTATTTTTAGTAGAGACAGGGTTTCAACATATTGGCCAGGCTGATCTTGAACCCCTGACCTCAGGCAATCCACCCGCTTTGGCCTCCCAAAGTGCTGGGATTACAGGCTTGAGCCACCGCACCCAGCCCATATTGTAATTTTAAATTGAGGCATTTTGAAATATTTAATCATTAAGTTATTTTTAAAATAACAATAATAAGCCTAATAATGATAATAAAAAACCGTAATACATGCTTATATAAGTAACACTTTTTTGTGTGTGTTTTCTTAAAAAAGCTAATTCTATTTTCCAAGACAAACCAAAAACTGTAGTGAGAAGAGTGGTACTGTTGGAGAGCTTTGCAAATCTCTTCACTGCCTGGATGAAGAGCAGACAGCTGAGTTCTCATCTCTGCTCTGCCTTCAGTCTGTGTTGCGATGTGTTCTCAGGTTGAAGCAGACGAAGAAATTCCAGACTCCTGAAGAGAGGAAACTAGAAAAGGGAGCCGTGGCCGGGCGCAGTGGCTCACGCCTGTAATCCCAGCACTTTGGGAGGCCGAGGCGGGCAGATCACAAGGTCAGGAGATCGAGACCATCCTGGCTAATACGATGAAACCCCCGTCTCTACTAAAAATACAAAAAATTAGCCGGGCATGGTAGTGGGCACCTGTAGTCCCAGCTGCCAGGGAGGCTGAGGCAGGAGAATGGTATGAACGTGGGAGGCGGAGCTTGCAGTGAGCCGAAATCACACCACTGCACTCCGGCCTGGGCAACAGAGCGAGACTCTGTCTCAAAAAAAAAAAAAAAGAAGAAGAAGAAGAAAAGGGAGCCGTGTTTTCAGAGCATTTTCAGGGAGCTGCAGGTATTCTTACTTGATGCTACTCCAGAACTCAACGAGTAGCAGTTTCCTATGGGTTAGCTGCCTGGGCCGACGAGGGTGAGCAGAGTGAGGCCAGGGTGCAAACTCAGAGAGGTGCTGGTTCTCAGGCGTGTGCAGGTGCTGACCCTGTACCTTGTTCCCTTCAACCTAATATCCACCCTTCTAGATGCAATGTGAAGTTTGAATCCAGAGTGATCAACTTTTGTTCTCTGCTCCATCAAAATTCATTCATCTTTCTTGTACTTTGAATGGATCTTTTGCCCATGCATGTTTGCACGGCGGTGGAACCATCAGGACTGGTATTTCATTTTACTCTACTACAAACTAACCTATTAACTTACCACTCTCCTGTGCATGTTGACAAAAGAGATGAGATTCCTGTGTCAGAGACAAAGGACTTTATTATTCACAGCATGCTCACACAGCAAGCAGAGTGAACATCAGCCTGTTTTGCACTTGTTCCCTCTGCCCCCCAAGTCCTGCAGAGGTGACACAGAGGAGCTGAGATAGATGCTACACACACAGTGGGTTTGCGCTCAGCTGAGGAACCCTGAGCCTGGGAACCCATCGCTTCTGTAGCATGCAGTAAGCAAGCCTGCTGTTTGTCCCAGAAGGAGACAGTATCTCATTCCTCAAGGCTACTCACTACAAGCATAAATCTTAGAAATACTTTGGGTGGACCAGGCACGGTGGCTCACGCCTTTAATCCCAACACTTTGGGAGACCAAGGCGGGTGGATCACTTGAGGCCAGCAGTTCAAGACCAACCTGGCCAACGTGGTGAAACCCCATCTCTACTAAAAATACAAAAATTAGCCAGACGTGCTGGTGTGCACCTGTAATCCCAACTACTTGAGAGGCTGAGACAGAAGAATCACTTGAACCAGGGAGGTGAAGGTTGCAGTGAACTGAGATGGTGCCACTGCATTCCAGCCTCGGAGACAAAGTGAGACTTTGTCTCAGATAGATATCTAGATAGATAGATAGATAGATAGATAGATAGATAGATAGATAGATAGATAGATA
>NC_045437.1:111392679-111401641 GCF_002776525.5 Piliocolobus tephrosceles | reverse complement strand
ATAGATAGATAGATAGATAGATAGATAGATAGATAGATAGATAGATAAATTAGCTGAGCGTGGTGGCAGGTGCCTGTAGTCCCAGCTCCTGGAGGTTGAAGCAGAAGAATGGCATGAACCCAGAAGGCAGAAGGTGCAGTGAGCCGAGATTGTGCCATTGCATTCCAGCATGGGGGACAGAGTGAGACTCTGTCTCAAAAAACAAAAAAAAGAAAAAGAAAAGAAATAGTTTGGATAAAAAGAGTGCGCAAGCTTTGCATTCTTGGCACACCCAGCAAGACCTGTAGGAGTGTGAGAGATCCACAGTGGATGATTGTCTTTTCCTGGCGGAAATATCATGCATTGGTCATTTGGAAAATTTTGGTCCACTGAGTTATGTAGATCCTCCAAATGTTGACACATGTCTTTGCACAATATCGAAAACCACATTTATTAACATCATCATTAATCTCATCAGAAAAGTCTTTAAGTACCGACAAACCAGCAAGCTTACAGTGGCTGACACAGGTTTGCCAAAATTCTAATTTTTGCTTGAAAGCCCAAATTTCATCTTGAGGAATGAGCTCAAATTTTATCTTTAGGAGTTGTTTAAAAATAACTGTTCTGTGCTGTCAGTTATTTTCCTTGAAGAGATACGTTTACTTTGCTCGTTTTCAATAGAATGTCTTCCAAATATCCAAGTCTGAATAACCATCGTATGACCATCAACCAATCCTCCAGGTAGAAATTGTATTCCATGAGAAAAGTGGCTAGTTCAGCTTGAACTCAAACAATTGCACACATGCTTTTCTTAGAGACAACCATACTTCAGAATGTAGCAGAAATGCTTTCTGTCTACTTCCCACTTCATGACACAGAACACTAAAAAGACATGTACCCAGAGGTCAAGATTTTAAAAAATTAATACATTTTACTTTTCCATCAGGGACATTCTTGCTGGGCACAGTGGCTCACACCTGTAATGGCAGAACTTTGGGATGTTAAAGTAGGATCACTTGAGCCCAGGAGTTCCAGACCAGCCTGAGCAGCATAGTGAGACCCTGTCTCTCCAAAAAAAATAATAAACAGGCATAGTGGCACATGCCTGGGTCTCAGCTACTTAGCAGGCAGAGGCGGGAAGATCCCTGGGGCACAGAAGGTGGAGGCTGCCACGAGACAGGATCCCATCACTACACTCCAGCATGGAAAACAGAGTGAGACCCCATCTTAAAAACCAACGAAAACAAAAAAACCCAGGACATTCTTAAGTAAAGTCATTTTTGTGGCTTTGGAAGTGTGGAGCAGTAAGAAACACAGTGCTGGCACATTTGGGATCCACTGCCTTGATCTGACGTAGTTTTACCCACTGTCATTTTGTACCTTTACACCAAATGTCAACATGATGACAAGGGCAAACAATGTCTTAATAGTCATATGAAAATAGCTTTACTTCACAGACCTCTGAATAAGTCATGGGAGCCCTAGGGTCCTGCAGACCACAAGGGAAGAACTGTTGATTTTCACACTGGACACTCGGGTTTCTGTTTACACCCTTGCTGCAGGTCCTGTGAACTCCAGGGAAGGATGTTCCAGGGATACAAACAACAAGAGAACAAAATATTTGTTTGTCTTCAAGGACTGCAGGGTCTTTAGCATGTTCAAAACCACAGGTGCCTTCAGGGACCAAGAGGCAGAGAGATTGGAGGAGTGTCTGGATGGGGCCCGGGCAGAGTGGAGGACCCAGGTGTGAATTTGTGGGCAGCCGCTGCTCCCTCCAGCCAGCCGTGGCCATGTGGACATTCGGACCCAGAGCAGCCAGATCTTGTAATTTCCAAGAAAGCCAAAACCCAGATTTTTATATAAAATTTCCGAAATGTTGAAAGTTGGCAACTAATTATCTTAACGAAACAAATCTGTGAGGCTAAACAGAAGACCCCCAGGCTGGGTTCAGGCTATGGGTGCGTGTGCAGCCTCTGGTCTCGAGGGAGAGCCAGACACATAAATCATTGCAACATGAGCTGATGTGGGGCTACAAGGTGCTCTGGGAGCAGAGAGAAAGAAGGGTCTGATAATCACAGCTTCTCTCTCCTGAGAACCTGCAGGTGCTGGGGGATCTAAACACCATGGCTTCATGTAATCCACTTGGCAACCTCACGCAGTAGGAACCATGACGACCCGCTATTTTATAGATGAGGAAACTGAGACTTAAGGTGCATATGCATATGTAACTGGCCAGGCCGCAGCTCTCCCCTCACTTCCTACAGCTCTCCCCTCACTTCCACCTCTCTGGCCCTCTGGGTTTCTTGCTGCACTCACAGCAAGCAGGCTTCTGCCTCGGGGCCTTGGCATGTGCTGTCTCCTTCTGTCTGGATGGTTCTTCCCCTAGAAGGGCTTCCTCCTCCGCTGCATTCAGGCATCTACTGAAAACCACCTTCTCAGAGAGCCCTTCCCTAACTCCCTGTCCCATGATAACTACACACACACACACACACACACACACACACTGTACACCCTCACGCTGCTTTATTTCCTTCTGTGTATTATTTCCGGAAATTACTTGATTTCTGTTCCGGCTTATTTTCTATCTGCTGTCCCCGCCGGCGCCACCCCCACTGGAATGCCACTCCCTGCAGGAGGTCGCCCGGCACCTAGGACCGCGCTGGGCCCCTTGAGTGCTCCCTAACTGTGCCTCTTGGATGGAGGGAGAACTGCTGCCGCCGGGCTCAAGACACAGGAACACGAGGCACACACAGTCATGACTCATCAGACCCTTGCAATTTATTTCAAAAGAGTCTAATGACAACGAAATGTAAAACGCTATGAGAAATCAGCACAGGGAGGGAGAGGTGAGCTGAGTGTGAGATCGGGACAGGCCCCCTCCGGGGGGATGTGGTGCTTGGGCTTCAGAACCCCCCCGGGGTCTTTCCCACCGCACAGTCACCCAAGGAGAGCTCACCTCGGCCGGCCCGCAAGCACGTTACCTACTCAATTCTTCATGCACAAACAGTAGTGACAGACACAATATGAAATCGACTGATAACCCAATTTTCAAAAATAACTAAAAGCCTTATGGGAGCCTTCCCAAAAGAAGATGGCAAGTGGCAGACACACGTATGAAAAGGGGCTCAACCTCTCTATTCATCAGAGACATTCAAATGAAAACCACACTGAGATACCGCAGTACTCCAGCAGAATGGCTGAAATTAATGACTGGCTGTACCCCGTGTGGGTGTAGATGTGGGGCAATTAGGACCCTCGTGCACGGTTGGTGGGCATATAAATGGGTATCAGCACTGCACAGAAATGCCTGGAAATCCCTCCTCTTCCCTAACATATGCTGGTCCTTTGACCCACATTTTTCTCTCTTGTTCTATACCCAAGAGAAATGAGTGTGTATATTACAGAAACACCAGGGGTTTGTCTAGGTGCTGCTGCTCATCACACAAAAAGCCAGTCACTGAGACAAGCAGCATTGCCAGAGAAGAAGCTTTAATCCCCTGCTGCAGCCCAGGACATGGGAGATCAGTCTCAGCCCATCCCCTGACCCACTAAAATAGGTGTTTATCTAGCAGAGAAGAAATGTAACCATGTGTGAAAACAGGAATCAGGGAGGGGTGAGGAAGAGGAGTCGGTCACCAGGAAGCAGGTGGTGGGTTAGGCAGTTTTGACGGGGAGGGTGCGGTGGTCTCCTAAGTTTCGTTGATTCTATCTGGGAGGTGGGGAGGGCATGGTGGTCTTGTGAGTTTTTTTGATTCTATCTAGGAGACCTGATGGGTGGTTTCTTGGGAAAGGAACTCAGATAAGACAAATGTAACTTTCTCAACTTGTAAGACTGGGAGGATCATTTCTATGTTTATTCAAAGAAACCATAAACATCAGTTCTATGGGATAGTTGGGCTGGTTTCACTTCTCTCCAGTAAAGAACACACTCAAGAATGTTCATAATAACTTTATTCATAATAGTCAAAACTCCAAACACTTACCAGTAAATGAGTAAGCGAACTGTGGCCTGTGCATATGAAGGAGCACTACACACACACAGCAGATGACAATCTCAACAACATGGTGACTCTCATGCTGGGTAAAAGAGACCAGACACAAAAGGGAACATACTGAATGATTCCTTTTACATAAAGGACAAGAGTAGGCAAAACTGTTATGTGGAAATGGAACAATGGTTACCTCCTAAGGCAGAGGAGTGTACAGACCAGGAAGGCAGACGAGGGGCTGTCCTGAAATGCACCTGGGGTTTTGTTTTCCTCAGCTCTGGTCAGATGACAGCCTGGGAGACACTGCCTTTGAATGAAGAGTTGACGACTTTCAGCTCCCAGCATGGGGAAGCACCAGGTCAGTCCTGAGGCAGAAGGAGCAAGGGGAGAGCCCTGGCCGGGCCTTCACTGGGGTCTCCGTGGGAAGGAATGGATGAGAGTGGAGGCGAGTTTGAGCAAGCTTCGGGTGGGCCCGTTTGCCTAATGTTGGCAGGTCTGGGGCTACGGGTTGGTCCCTAGTCATCCAGTACCATGCTCTGGAGTGAGATAGGGCAGGGAGAATATTCACTGGGTGTGTGAGAGTTAAAGGGTGTGGTGGGGGAAGGGGCTTCTGACTGCTGGTCTGCATAGGGAGCTGTGTGCTGTCTCTAGAACTAGCTAGCCGTGGGAGAGGCAGTCCCTTCCCCGCCACCAAAGCCTCCTGCATTGCCAAAGCACCACAGAACACAGAAACCAAAAAGTGTGGTTAATTCAGGAGCCACACGAGGACTGATGCCTTCCATATCGGTGTCCTGTATGTGCTCTGCCATAGTCTTCTCTTTTTAAAATGCAAATAGAGAATCCAATCTGAAGAACTAATGCAAATGAACTCTTTAGCACTCATCAGCCACCCCTCCTCCGCCCCTCGCTGTCTTTCTGGTATCAGCATCCTCCTCCTCCTCCCTCCCAGATTCCAGGCCCTGGGCTCCAGACACGGTCCATCCCTGTGGCTTCAAGGCGCAAGTACATCCATGCCAGCTTCAGCCTCTCCAGCGACACAGTTGTGCAGCTGTATGCTGAAAATTTAACAGACTGTCCCTCTGACTTTGTTTCTCCTTCACTTTCTTGTAGCAAAACAAAAAGGGGGGAAAATGCATCTGAGGGGCTGCCAGCTGCCACTTTTTCAAGCCACTATTAGGCTTGCCAACCCCCGCCAGTTTCCTCCCACCCTCCTGGGATGCCTGGGGGGCTCCATCACCACTTCCTGGAAACTGCCTATAGTCAGAGGTGGCCTGGGGCTTCCCACACAGGCATGGAGACGTAGAGGATGCAGCCTGATGCCGGACTGCACAGGACCCTCTTGGGCCAGATTCCCTGGACACTTCCATCCCTTCTTCTTGCAATCATGTCATTGCATGGTAGTGTGTCCAGAATTGGTGGGTTCTTGGTCTCGCTGACTTCAAGAATGAAGCTGCGGACCCTCACAGTGAGTGAGCATACAGTTCTTAAAGATAGTGTATCCAGAGTTTGTTCTTTCTCATGTTCAGACGTGTCCAGAATTTCTTCCTTCTGGTGAGTTCATGATCTCACTGACTTCAGGAGTTAAGCTGCAGACCTTCGCCATGTTACAGCTTTCAAAAGCAGTGCGTCTGGAGTTGGTCCGTCCTTCTGGTGGGTTCGTGGTCTCGCTGGCCTCAGGAGTGAAGCTGCAGACCTTAGTGGTGAGTGTTACAGCTCATAAAGGCAAGGCAGACACAAAGAGCGAGCATCAGCAAGATTTATTGCAAAGAGCCAAAGAACAAAGCTTCCACAGTGTGAAAGTGGACCAGAGCGGGTTGGCACTGCTGGCTCCTGCAGCCTGGTTTTATTCCCTTATCTGACCCCACCTACATCATGCTGACTGGTCCATTTTACAGAGAGCTGATTGGTCCGTTTTACAGAGAGCTGATTGATCCGTTTAGACAGAGGGCTGATTGGTGCATTTAACAATCCCTGAGCTAGACACAGAGCACGGATTTGGTGCATTTACAGTCCTCCAGCTAGATATAAAAGTTCTCCAAGTCCCCACCAGATTAGCTCCATACAGAGTGCTAATTGGTGCATCCACAAACCTGGAGCTAGACAGAGTGCTGATTGGTGCAATTACAATCCTCCAGCTAGACATAAAAGTTCTCCAAGTCTCCACCCAACTCAAGAGCCCAGATGGCTTCCCCTAGTGGATCCCCTGCTGGGGCAGTGGGCAGAGCTGCCCCTCAGTCCCGCACCGCGCACCTGCACTCCTCAGCCCTTGGGCGGTGGATGGGACCCGGGGCTGCAGAGCAGGGGGCGGCGCCCATCAGGGAGGCTCAGGCCTCCCGGGGGCCGCAGGGGTTGGGGGGCTGGGTCATGGTGGGCTGCAGGTCCCGAGCCCTGTCCCCCGCGGGAAGGCGGCTGAGGCCTGGCAAGAATTCCAGCCCGGCCTGGGCAGACTGGCAGTGCTGGGGGAACCGGCACACCCTCCGCAGCTGCTGGCTCGGGTGCTAAGCCTCTCACTGCCCAGGGCAGCGGTGCCGGTGGAGCCTGCGTCCACCTGGAACTCGCGCTGGCCCGCCAGCACTGAGTGCAGCCCGGGTTCCCACTCACACCTCTCCATCCACACCTCCCTCCAAGCAGAGGGAGCCGGCTCTGGCCTCAGCCAGCCCAGAGAGGGGCTCCCATAGTGCAGCGGCGGGCTGAAGGGCTCCTCAAGCATGGCCAGGGTGGATCCCCAGGCCAAGGAGGCGCAGCGAGGCCTGCTAGCACGTTGTCACCTCTCAGCAGCACCTGTGTCCTAAGGTTCCAATGCCACAAGGCTGGGGCCCTTCACTCCTGTCTCCCGAGGCCAGCACCAAGCCTGCTTGGCCCAGAGGAGGGGACAGTAAATGCTGTGGATAGAAGCAGTGACGGGAGAGTGGTAAATGTGAGGTTGTCACAGTGACACTGAGAAGCTAAGATACACTCTGTGACACAGCTCAGCCAGGCACTGCACACAGCTGAGGTTCCAGAGGACACCTTCTGTGTCACCGTATTCCAGGATTCAAATCCTTGCAGCCTGAGACAAGTTCCATGGGGTGCCATGAGGCTGCCCCAATTTGATTTTAAAATATACAATGAAATGCCTGCCTTGGTGGTGGCCAAGCTCTGGCCCTGTCAAGGACAATCTGGGAGCAGCAGGGCAGGCCCAGATGCCCCCTGCTGATGGACACACATGGAGCCCAGGGCCAGGTGGTGAGCCATGAGCCTGCTCGGGACAGTCCTTCCTGATCCTGGAAGGGACCTGCCCAATTATAACAGCTCCCAGCCTGCAAGGCTCTCAGTGGAGCCGAGCCCAGAGAGGAGGCCTGCGCTGCCAGATGGGCGAGCTCATTAGAATGGGCGTGTGGCATTTTTTATGCAAATGAGGGCAAATACATCCATGGGAGAAATGTGAACAACAGACACAAGCAGGAGCATGGACTTCACTGGGTTTCGAGAGGAGAGGGAGCTGGGACAGGAGGCCAGGAGAGATCCCTGCCCCCAGCACTGCCCTGCAGTGGCCTAGCCCAGGCCTTCTGGATCTGCCTACCTGGGATGCTCAAGAGAGAAACTGAGGCCCCAGGGGCCCTGCACATGGGTGGAGGCTGGCTTGACCTGCATTTTGGAACAGAGCTGCCCGGGCACCTGTGGGCAGGCAGGAAGTCACTGGGCAGCAAGACAGGCACAAGACCAGGCCCACAATCCTGGCCAGGCTCCAGGGGAGGGAGAGGCCCCAGCAAATGGGACACGGGCCAGATGTAGACTGTAGCCAAGGGACCCGGAACAGGAGCACTGGGGCCCAGTTTTAGGGAGCACCACACAGGAAGCAGGGCTTGTCCTGCACCTCAGAGATTCCACAGCTCAGCACTCTGGGCTCACCCAGGTTGGGTTACCAGCCAGATGCACCTGTTCCATCCCCATTATGCCACATCCTATGACCCACAGTCCAGACCTAGAACTGGGCTCCCACCTTCTGAGCCCTCTCCCAGGCTTCCTGCCCCTCAGGGTCCTGCCAGCCCCTGCTCCTACACATCCACAGTAAGCCCCTTGCCTCTCCCATCTCTGCCCTTCCCTGACTCATGCCTCTGCGGACCTCAGATCTCTTTCCCTGTCCCTTCCCAATGCACCCATGGCCTGCCCACCCTGACCACCCATGGCTGCCTTCAGCCCCCTCTCTCCTCCCTGGCAGCTGCAGCTCCCTCAAGGCTGCTGCCTTGTCCCCTGGTCTGTGTTGCCTTCCACTGACCAGTCCCTTTGCCCTCTGACCCTGTCCAGTCCTCACATTCCAGCATCTTCCTGGAGCTCCTTCCCGCTCTCCAGTGACCTGCCCTGGCTCAGGGCGCGCAGGGCCTTCTCAGCACTGTCATCGCTGATCTCTGCAGGCATTGCTTTCTGCTCCACCAGCTCACATCTGTCCAGGTTGCGCCATCACAGCCCAGATACCAACACCCTCAACTAGGACTTGCAATCCACCATCATGCCCACCCCTGCTGAATTCCACACTGTGCCTCTCAGACACGCTTTCCACTCTCATTAGGTGACGAAGGCCTGGGTATCCCCACCTCTGCCTTCCAGCACCCTCCCGAGGCGAGCAGACAACACCCAGGCCAGGCCCAGGGTCATGGACCCATACGCTAGAGCCTTAGGCTGGCACAGGGAAGACACACAATTACCTGACCTGCCTCAGGTCCCTCCCACTCTGCTGTCCCACCTGGCGACTGAACACGCTCTGCTGTGCTCAGCTTCTGGGACCTAACAACCACACACACAACCTCAGATTTGGTTCACTGCAACAACAGGAGAGGCTTTCCATAGCTCTCACCCACAACACTCACTGCAACAATAGGAGAAGCTTTCCATAGCTCTCACCCACAAAAGGCCCCTTCTCAGCATGTGCACCCCCAGAGACTACCCTCCCACCAATCACCATCATCTCCACACACCACCCTCCCACTCTCCCACCATCACCATCATCCCCACAC